>NC_092876.1:209917963-210240918 GCF_028372415.1 Notamacropus eugenii
GATTCTACTAAATTTCTAGGTTAGTACAAGTGAGGGTGATGTTCATAGAGGAGCTGGAGGAAGAGGGTTGGTTATAGATGAATATTGGAGTGTATCTTGGGACCCTCTTGCTGCCATACACTGTAAGTGACACCTGGGTCCATGGCTTGCATCCTCACGGATTGGAAGGGGGTAGTTGGATTCTATGCAGAGTCATCCTGACAAACCTGTTTTAGAGCCTTCTACACTGGGACTTTTTTATCTCAGTCCCCCTTTCCAGGCCCCTCATGAACTGGGCCCTGATATCATACTGATTTTTTTAGCTGCTAGAGTTGGTTGTAATTTCACCAAGTTATGCAGATGGCAGTTAGTACCTAGTGAAAGACAGTACAGCTGTGTAGAGCAGTTATTGGTGAAAAGATAAAAGTAAGGCAATTTTAGAGCTGGAAATCTCTCATAGGTTAAATAATCCATATTAGATCATTCCTAAATAACTTGATGCATGGATTTATCTATTGTTGAATATTAATAGGGCAGTTGTTCTATTGAGGGACTGGGACTCGATGCCCTCTGAGGTTCTAAATACATGATCCTTGAGACCCATGACCTGCTCTGGTGTCCTACTCCTGTGTCTGACAGTTTTTGTGCTAATTTTGTCTTTATTGAAATGTAAGTATTGTTGCATCCTTAGAAAAAAATGGAGACTAGCAATTTCTTTTCCTCCAGTGTAATAAATCCTTCATATATTTTAAGGTAATTATAAAGTCTCCCATTGGGGGACTTGGCTATTGAATATTGGCTGTCCCTTTTCTAAGCTGTATAACCTCACCTGCTTTAATTTGGTATAGCTTAAATAAATAGCAATGAAATATGACTGTAGAGTTCATATTCAGTAGAGAATTCCTTAAGTATGACTTTTTAAGACATACTATCCCTGAGTTTTCTTTGCTGAAGTCCTACAAGAATGCCTCATTGTGGCAGAGGAGATGACCCTAGGTTCTGTGAGACCCATTAGTTCTGGCAGATCTTACCAAGTAGGACAAACTTTAAATATAGACCCCATGTTGTACAACAAAGGACCATTCTTTCAATCAGCAAATGTAAATTAAAGTCCTACTGAGTTCAGTGCACTATACCAGTCACTAAGGGAGAAACAGAGATAAGTAAGGCAGTCCCTACCCTAAAGAAATATGGAATCTATTCTGAATTCATAATCCACTAACATCAGACCCAAAGATCCAATGTTTTATACAAATGAAGATTTGGGGGAGATTAAAAAGGAAATAACCCGGCAAAGAGGGCACAGATAGATAATGGTTTTGGCTTACAGTAGTCATAGTCTGAAGTATAGAAGGTTCAAAATTTGCATCAGTGGAGGAGGTACCCTCATATAGATAAAATAAGAGATCCTCTAAGTATTGAAGAAATTGAATTAGAGAATAGGATACTGTAACTATAATCCTTTGTTTTTCTACCATGTGACATTTTTATGGTTTGGGTATCAGTTTAACGCAGGTTTATGTTAAAGCAGAAAGGGATCTTGGAGCTTCCCCCTCACTTTACAGATATAAATCCTCAGATTAAATCTGTGACATATTAATAGCTATGAGAGATGCCTGTAGCCTTTTAGAGATGTGATATAGGTAGAAGAAGGAGAGATGAGGAAGTCAACAAAAAAAGCACATTTGTAGTGCCAGTGCAATATTCACAGCCCCTACAGCAGCCATGAATATCCTGGCGCAATTCTGAATCACAAAATACCACAGACTCTCCACATGGAAGACAGAACCAAAACATTTATTCAGACACCAGAAAGCCAAATCCATCATAGTAACAAAAATCCATGCACAATAACAATGCAAAGAGCAACACCAGCCTCAAGCCTTCCCGCTACTAGGCTTCCCACAAACCCTCCCTTAAACAAGTCATAAATAGACTCCCTTAGACAAAATCACGAACAATCACAAAATCGTTCAGGCTAGCCAGCTGCCTGCTTGCCTGCATCCTTCCTATCTTGGACTACTCTCATGACTAACGTTCCTCTCAGCTCTGCTCTAGCTCCACCTCTTTCTGCTCCACTCATTCAGCAAGCTCCTCCCACCACAAATTCATGTGACTCAGGCTTCCATGTGACCCAGGTAGGTCATATGGACCTCTTAATGAATGGGAAAGATCTTCCCATTTAAATTACCATTACAACATTTCATTTGAACTTTTTTTGATGAGTAGAGTAGGTTTTGATAAGGTTGCAGTGCAAACCATTTACTCTCTCACATCCTGGTGCTCCTGTACATGCTCAACAGAGACTTCTTATGCTTTACTTCCCTCCACATGCTCCGCAATCTAGCCATACTGTTTTCGCTTGTCTGTTCTTTGAACTCAACATTCCACCCCCAATATTTTGCTTTTGCATCAGCTTAGACACATCCACTATACTTGAAATGCTTGCCCGTTTCACGTCTGCCTCTTATAATCCTTGGACTCTTTCAAGATTAAGTTCTGCCTGCTGCAGGAGGCCTTTTCCTGGGCCTCTCAGAGGCTAGAACCTTTCTTTCTGAAATCACTCGCCATCGACTCTCTGTATCTTACATATATCTATTGATTTGTGTGGTGTTACCCTCATTAAACTGCTGGAGGGAAGGGACAGTTTTTCCTTCCTTTATAGCCCTGGTATTTAGTCTGACACATAGTGTTTAATAAATTGTTAATTGGCAGACTGATTGACATAGTGGCAATCACAAGAAGTTAAATTTAAAAATACAGGCCTCTAGCATGTCCATTATTTAGTTATGTGCATATATTCAAGCCCCTACTACTTAGGTAGTGGTTGCTCTGCTGTACTGCAGTGCTACATTGGCCTAAAAGGGTTAATACACTTTCAGATATACCTAAATGACTCCTCCTGGGAGAGTCATCCCTAAGAGTCTGAGCATTTTGAGAAGCAAGAATTTTAGAAATGACTTTACAAATATTTTTGCTCTTTGTTTTTCCACCATGTAGCAATTTTCTAGGGTCTAGGCGCATATTTCAGAATTAGGTGGTTCACACAGGCAGCCAGTGAAACAAAAACAGATTGAAAAAGAGTTTTAGAATATCAAAGCAACATGCAGAAAAAACCTAACATTGCTTTGTGATACTTTTAACCTGGCCCACATTCAGATATGGGAGTTAGGGCAACCCAGAAAAGAATAACATACTATGAGAAAAGAGAAAAAAGTTTGACTTTGTGGAAAGACCTTTAAATTCTAATCATTTCTGAATGTGATTTTGGAACTCCCTGGTAAGAGATTTTACGTACCTGGTGAAAATATGTGTGTCTTTTCAGGTTTGTGGAGAAAAACAGCGCTTTGAGAAGCTGATGGAACATTTCAGAAATGAAGATAATAACATAGATTTTATGGTAAGTTATTTTAGCCTCAAATTGAATGTATTATCCCACAAAATTTCTACATTTTGGGAAAACATGTAGATGATGCATTCGTAGTAAACATAATGAAACAAGAGTACAGCATGTTATTGTTAGACCCCAGAATGTCTATTTTAATTTATCAGTTTCCTTTGGTGCATGGGTATGTTTTGCTGTATCATATATATTGCATGACATCATAAAAAGGACTGTAGGAGCCACTTTGCAGCGTATTGGAGGAAGATTCACAGTTAGGAACAGGAGAAATCAGACTCAGTACTTCTTGCATACAAAGGCATGTACGATCCTATAACTATCATGACATGGCACTTCTAGCGGGATCTGGCATGATGTAACAACATCTGCATTCTTTGGTTGGTACCAGCCAAGCTGACAATAAATGGTATAAACTGTCAGAATCCTGGTGCCACGAGATGTAAAGAATGATGCAATATATTGGCATGTGAGATGAATATGTTGATAAACATTTCAAATGGAGGTGTTTGAGAGGATGCATTTTTGTAACTTGAGCTTCTGATAGATGTCTATTAATAATCCAATGACTATAGTTTTATTAGAAGATATTGCAAGATTTAAATAACTTTGTGTTGCTCCTCTTCTCCCTTTCCCCCCTCCTTTTTCCACACACTGAAAATAGTTTCATTCAGGCATTAGTCATTTGCCAGGCTTCTCTGTAACAGGTCGGTGCACATGAAAGAACATATGATGGAAAACTATCCAAGTCTCCAGCAGGCAGTAAAAGAGTAGGATGGCACATTAATTAATGTCTTGATCCTCATAAGTTAACCACTGACATAATTTTCTGAAGTAAAGGGCCTCAGAGTAGAAGTCGAGCCAGACTGCCAGATTCTCCCTGACCTACCCTCAGCTTCTTCTGGGAATCTCTTCTGGACCAGAGATGACATTGTCTGGGCTAGACTCCCCAAGGCAAACCCTGAGCCACCTGGGGTCACTCATGTAGAGTTACCACTTTATTCATTCCTGGGTATGAGACATCAGACAAAGGACCAATTCACCTTAGTGAAATTTCTTGTGGTTTGTACTGTTAACAGCAAATATGGGAAAGATGCATCACAGATGTTTAACCTCCAGAATAATATAGTTTTATTTTTGCCACTTAATAGTTCCTCAGTTTTGTGCCTGTGTGTTTGTACATGTGTTTTTGCTATTATCACTTCTCTAAATCAGAGAGGAAAAGACAAGATTAGGAAAGGTATATAACCTGACAGTATATGTGCTTCTGCTTTTAAAAAACTTTCCATAGTATGATACTAGGAATCACCATGCACTGAGTTTCTTTGTTAATCTGTGGAAATTACTGAGGTGCTTTAATGTTTCTAGAGAATTTTTAACAGTGGCTGTGGTTTCTAAAGAGGGTGCAGAGTCCACATTCTGAATTTCCCCCCAGTAGTTTGGGATCTTAGTCCAGTTCGGAAGCCCTTTTTAGCCTTCTTAATTGGACTGAAGCTGTTAATTGTATTAGGGATGGTTAAACATCCACATGTCAGTCAGCTGCCTTTTTCACTTACAGAAAGAAAAGTGTTCATCCCTTCCATTGTGTACATATGCAGGCATTGTGTGAATGAAAGCTTCTCACATAAAGCTATGAAATGTGTATCTCCAAAGGCATGCTTGTACCTTCACTCACAAATGAATTTACGTTTCTCATTCTGCTCTTTAGTGGGGTTGCTTCCTTTTGTCATTGAGCGTATTAAAAATATGGCAGCTCTGCTGGGCACAGCAAATAGGTGAACATTTGAAATCCTGCCACCCCCATCTGGTCTTAACTAGAGCTACATGTTATTTAAAATGGTATGTAACAAATCACTTTAGAAGAGAAAGAGCCTGAGTCTTGCAGTCAAGGAAAGTCAAGGGTACTCATGAAATGCAACTAAATTCTTTCTTTTCCCCAGTTGCCTTCATCTGAGGGCTGGAGAAAAGGGTCCTCCACAGGTCATTTAAACCTGCTTATAAAAAGATAGGAGGAGCACATTCACCAAACAGTCAAAACCTTCCGAAGTTGTTGATCCTTTTCTTTAAAATTTCTAGCATTGTATGACCTGCCTTGGTGATGAGATTTAGTTAAATGTCCTAGATCCAGAATTCTCTTCCTTCAAGATACAGTGTAAAATCATCTCCCTTAGAACAGTGTAAACTGGAAAGAACATGGTATTTGTAAATAGTTTTTTTATTTTTTCAATTACATGTAAAGAGAGTTTTCAACATTCATTTTCGTAAGATTTTGAGTTCCAGATTTTTTTTTGCCCTCCCTGCCTTCTACTCCTCACTTTCCAGAAGTTGACAAGCAATCTGATATAGGTTATACATGTGTAATCTAGAGGGTAGGATTTGTAGTGAGAGAACTTGGGTTCAAGTCCTGGCTGTTGGCTAACTTTATGGCCTTGGTCAAATAGCTCCTCCTCTTTGAGCATCACTTTTCTAATCTATAAGATGAAAGATTTGGACTAACGGACCTCCAGGTTCCTTTTAGGTATGATTTCTGTGAGTAGAGTAAGATTCTGTTGGTTTGTCTATATTCAGCAGGGAAACATGCAACAAATAGCCTAGAAATACTGACTATTGGAGCTAGAAGGAATCTTAGGGGTTATGCGGTCCAGTCCCATCATTTTGCAGGTGGGCCTGTAGTATTCTATAGAACTAATAAGTAAGTACCCTTGTGGCCTGAGAGACTGGTTATGTACCTTAAAGGAATACACAGCATATGACCTACAGGAAGAATATGTACCAATGAAAACATTAATAAAACCCAGAATGTGGGAATCATTCTTAGAGGGAAAATAAATGTAGTTCTCTTCCAGGGCTTAAGCTTGCTTGGTAGAAAGGCACTTCGGGACAACCTTAGGGAAGAAAAGTTATCGAGTTATCTTTAATTGTGTTTTGTAAAAATATCTTTCTTTATTACAAAAGGAAAATGGAATTGATTGAACTATAATACAGCATTTTCTACAGTAAGGACCTGGCCAATTTTAGGAGGGTTTTAGGGTTAGAAGGTATGTGTGGGGATGGGAAATTTGGAAGTAAAATCATTAGTTGTATGGAGTTGTGGTTAGAAGTTCATTAGAGAGCAGGAGATAGTTTAAAGGTCTCAGCATAATACACTGGCAAGGAGAAGAAGTGAATGAACATAGGGTTGCAAATTTGTCAGATGGGAAATTGTTTTCTTGGAAAAGCTCCCCACAGGATTGGGTGGAGAAGGTATACAGTGGGACTAATGCTGGAATGCTTCTAACCTCTAGTTCATTTCCTTTCAGGTGGCATCTATGCAATTCATTAACATTGTAGTCCATTCAGTTGAAGACATGAATTTCAGAGTTCATCTCCAATATGAATTTACCAAATTAGGCCTGGATGAGTACTTGGATGTGAGTATCACTGATACCATAGGCTGTACTATGGTATTTGATTTATATGACCAGTTCTAATTAGCACATTTCCAAAGGGAAAGGAATTTGATGACCGTCCAGTTCTTAATCAGCCAATCAGTACCTCAGTATGGTCCAGCAAACTGCTGCCATGTTGTCGAAAGGGATCGAATCAGGGTATTGCGTGATCTTCTGCTTCTGTGAGCTTCTCTGCCAATAAAGCTGGATTCCTTTCAGAGCTCCTGGGACCTCAGCCTCTCTCTTGCCAGCAGCAGCTTCTTAGTAGTAGAGTTAGCTAACCCCACACATGCCCTAAGCTGCTGCAACTGCAGCTGCTTCTGAGGGCCCAGTCCAGCCTCTGTTCTCACTCTGATCCCAGACTATTGGGCTGTGCAGGCTGTGAGCTATACCAGGATACCTTCTGGGTAGTAAAAGTCAAAGACCATGACTACTGCAAGTGAATAGTAAATGATTATATCGTACAGATACAGTTGGAAGTGAATTGGGAAATCTACCCAGGGACCAACACATTTCATTTTAGGTGGCGGTTTCTGCTTCAGAAGTTTTTCATTCTGGGAACAGGGTTGTGAAAAGGCATACGTGGCCCCATGTCTATATTACTTCATACTTCCTTGCAAAGTGCCTACTTTGTTCCTGGAGTTTCTGAATCCTGCTTTAGACTTTAGATTCCATTGGAATCTGAGTTGGAAAGTCTGGTTGAGAATTCCCAAGTGGGCTAAGACAGTGAGCATGAATGCCCCCGGGATATCTACAAGGTATAACTTTTCAGAATCTACTTATAAAGTATAGTGTGTTCCAACTTGTATCGCATGTTCCCAGTGATAGTTGTGTTGACTGTTTATGAATATTCTAGAGCACTGCTCCCAACCTCAGATTTCCTTTTTGATTTCTCCTCTATCTGTAGCTGTCTAAATCTTGGTTGCTAGTCACACCCTCATTAATCTGATTACATAGGGATAGAGGGCTGGGAGATAGATAGGCCAGTGGGGATTTGCAAGTGACCCAGTGCAGAGAGGTCATTGATCTTGATCCTTGGTGTTGAGTGTATTTTCTACACATGAAATTAAGATTTGAAAATTGCCAGGAGCTAATTCAGCAATTTGTCTTTTTACTGCAACTTGCAAGACTGGAACACAATCACACCCAAGTAATGGAAGAGATGCTTTCAGTAGCCATTCCTTTAATTTAATGTCCCCCTTGTCCTTAGAAACAAAATGAGAGTCTTTGTGGACAGAAGCATGGTTTTCTTGGAGTCTAAGACTTCTGTCTCATGTTCCAGCTGATGACTTTGATCCTTTGGGATAGAATGAAGTACTATTCTGCGACTATCTCCATTTTCCAGATGAGAAAACTGACACTGAGAAAGGTTAAGTGACACTTGTCCAGGGTCACACTGCTGTCAGCTGTCTGGACAGGATTCTAATTGGAGTTTTTCTGCCTCCAAGTCCAGTACTCTATACACCACTCTACTTTTCATTCGCATCAAGGAATAGTTTACCCTGAGTACAGGAAAGAAGGGTCAAGTTCTTTCTTTTTACTCTCATCGTAGGCTTAGAGGCATCCTTTGGTTATGTTGGTAGCACTTCCCTAGGAACCATGCATTGAGGGGCTATAGTGGGTGGTCCACATTGTGACTCAAGGGACCAAACAAGAAGACCGATACCCCTGTAGAACAAGCCCTTGAACCTCCCACCTTTACTCAGACAGAAACCACTGCCCAATACAAAAATTTCCGTAGATTTTAGGTTACCCATTTTGATGTCTTTTTCCCCCTTCTTCATCGCTGTATTTGATATTTAATTTTTAACTTCACTTCACCTGTATAAAAGTATTCCGATTGGGGTGAAGGGCACTGATTCATTAGACCCTGTATCCCCATGGGAATGACCATATGACCCTGGAGATGACCTTGTTGTAACTCTTAAGGAGGGATTGATTCAATTGGCTGGACATTTAAAAAAAAATCAACAAAACAAGTGAAATGTGTGGAATGAATGGCCACTGTTTGCTTTCTTTTTCCAAGCCTGCACCACTGACCATGTGCTTTTTTTTTCAGAAACTGAAACATACAGAAAGTGACAAGCTGCAGGTGCAGATTCAGGCTTACCTGGACAACGTGTTTGATGTGGGAGCTTTGCTGGAAGATGCAGAAACCAAGAATGCAGCCTTGGAGAGGGTTGAAGAACTAGAAGAAAACATTTCTCATGTAAATACCTCCCCCACCCCATAAAAAAACATTCAGGCCTCACTCATGTTTCACTATGCATAAAACTAGGAACAAGATTGATCTTTCAGAAAATGAGCATGCAGAGTTGGGGAAGAGAAGAAAGGTCGTTAGGGCCGTTAGAACTGTCTGGGGGGAACGCTGAAAACCATTCTGGTAGCTTCCAGACGTTACGTACTTCTGTGGTGCCATGGGCAGTTTAAATCTAGCCTCAGACACTTACTTACTAGCTATGTGAACCTGGGCAAGTCACTAAACCCTCAATGCCTCAGTTTCCTGGAGAAAATGAACTGGAGAAGGAAATGATAAACTGCTTCAATACCTTTGCCAAGGAAATCCCAAATGAGGTCATGGAGAATCAGACACACTGAGCAACAACAAAGATTCCGGGAGTTTCATTCAAAGTAGCCAGGTTTTCTTATCCTGAGTTGACTTTCTTGGACTGAGGCAGACTGGGGAAGTACAGTAGTTCAACAAGTAGAAAGAGCCTTGGCCCTAGAATCCGAAGATCTGGGTTCGAATTCCACCTCTGATGCATAGTATCTCTGTATCATGGATACAGTCCCGTAACTTTGATGAACCTCATTTTCCTTATCTATAAGAAGTGCAGGTTAGACTAGATCACTCCTGAGATGATTACCAGCTCAGGATCTATGATTCTATTATCTTAATTCTTTGATGGCAGCTATAGGAGAGGGAGATGATGGAACCCAGAAGACTGAAAAAAATGCAACTCATGAATGAACTTATTTGATCCTACATATTATAAATAATAGTCCCATGAGTTTGTACATAGAGTCTATGAAGAGTTCTGAACTTGGCTTCCCATCTCATCTCTGCTAGATATTACTCCCTGTCATTTAACTCAGGTTAAATGAAGGCCTGCTGTTGGGTGACCTCTGAGGCCCGTTTAAACTCTTTCTCTATGATGTATGCTTCTGTGTACATCACAAGTCATCTGTACCATGCTGCACACCTTCACATTTCTGCAATGAACTTGTTTTACGATATGAAGGGTTTGGTTCAGTGATATAAGTTTTGAAGAAATCAATAGGTCTGTCTCTTGATTGTAGTGTTTCCATTCATGATTGCATTATCAATCAGTCAGTAAACATTTATTAAGCATTGCTATGTTCTAGGCACTGTGCTTAGTGCTTGGGATCCAGAGAAAGGTAAAAGACATTTCCTTTCCGCAGAGAGCTCACAATCTACTGGGGAAAGCCAAATCCTTAAAAAAAAACGAAAAGGCTAAAAGTGGGGAAGAAGAAAATGTTCCTGGCAAGGGGGCATGAGAAAGTCCAGAAGTGTAGCCTAGAGGGAAATGATAAGATTGCTGCCCCCTTTAGATCACCCCTGCCATAAATGGAGGATCTGAGAGAAACTCTCTACAAAACTCTCCATTCTCCCTAACAAGAGGGAAGGAGGAACCCCAGGAGAGAGGTAGGGGATACTGGGGAGGTGTGAGATTCAGGGCCATTGTATCTGGTAGGAGGATAAAAATCCAGAGGACATCATGATGAAGTCTGGAACTGAAGACCATCTCTCCCTTCTGAGGCGGAGAGTTTTCGCAGAAGGCAAAACGTTGCTGTTAACTAAAGTTAACTTGATGAGAATGTGAATGGGCCGCAAGTTATTTGTTTCAGTTAATTTGCAGCTCCAGCTGGAATCGCTTGGTAACCTGAGCCATGAAGTGTTGTCTTATGGACCAGAAATTCTCATTTGTGAAGAAATGACAAATTCCTCGCAGCACCGTTTAGGGCAGAGCACCATTTAGTGTTGTATACAAATGTACTTGGAGTTCTTGTGGCCTCTTGCATGAACATGTGCACTAAAACAGAAACAGTTTCAGAAAGTCTAGGTGGCTTTTCACTTGAATGCAGGCAGACTGGGGAGTCAAAGTAGAAGCTCTAAAATGCAAGGCTTGATTTTGAGGACCTACATGGCATAATGAAGGTCCTGTGCTTGATGTCAAAAGACTTGAGTTCAAGTTTAGTCTTTGACTTCATAGCTTCTCTGAGCCTCTGCTTCCTTGTCTGTAAAATGGGGATGGGTAGTAGTTGAAGGGTGGCATAGTCAGTAGAGGGACAGCCTTGGAATTGGAGAAACCTATGTTCAAGAACCACCTAATGGTATCACCCTGGTTAAGTTCATCTCTTAGTACCTTCATGAAAATTTGAAAACTCTAAATTACCTGTGAATTGCCCATCTTCATGAACTTGCCTTAAACAGTGAAATCACAAGTCCAAATCCCAGTTCGCCCCCTGCCCCATGTTGTAATATCAGTATCTTCACAGGATTGTTGTGAGAGAAGCACTTTGTGATGTGAATTTGTTGGCATTAGCATTGTCCAGTTCTTTCAACTGGGTCCAACTTTTCGTTACCCTATTTAGAGTTTTCTTGGCAAGGATACTGGGGTGGTTGGCCATTTCCTTCTTCAGCTCCTTTTACAGATGAGGAAACTGAGGCAAACAGGGTTGTGAGGGCACTTGCCCAGAGTCACACAGCTGGTATATGTCTGAGGCCAGATTTGAGTTAAGGAAAATAAGTCTTCCTGCCTTCAGGCCCAGCACTGTATTCCTTGCACTACCTCGCTGTCCATGGCACTACATGGTGTGTAATGTTTTGGAGACTGGACTTGAAGTCAGGAAGACTTGAGTTCATATCCCACTCTTAGACACTTATTAGCTGGATGATCCTGGTCCGGTTACTCAGCCTCTAATGTACTTTAGTTTCCTCATCTGTAAAATGAGGAGATGGGAATTAATGCTCCTTGAGGTCCCCTCCATCTCTAAATCTATGATCCTACGATGGCATGTTTGTCTCTCTGTTTTGGTTGCTTCAAGGTGAGTAGGAAATAACTTTTTTGGTGGAGGAAGAGAGCAACTCGTCTCAGAATTGCTTAAATTTAGGGGAAAATCAGGATCAACTAAAAGCTCTATAAGACCCTTTCATGGGTAAATATGAGCTGTTGACAAGAAATGAAGTATCTTTCAAGGTTATTCAAATTTAAGTTCTATTTTCTTTCTCCTGAGGCATTTTCCCTCCTTACAAGAACAGTGTTTCCCCCTTCTAGGAATCATCCATCTTTTCTTTGATTCCTCAAGAAAATTCTATTCCATGTATTTGGCCACTGCACCCTTACTGCACATCAAAGAAAACTGAAAATGGGCTCCTTCATTATTTATATTTAACCCAAGTAGTTGAGTCAGTAACACTTTCCTATATATCTAAAATGATACTTTCACTTAGTTGGCACATCCTTCTCAGGATGTGAATTCAGTCCTGGTATTTCTTTTCTGAAAGCCCGCCATTCCAAATAGCAGCACTGGAAATTCTCATTTTCCTTCTCTCCTTCCTCTCCCCATTGCTCTCTCTATCTCTGGCTTTCTCTCTGTGTGTGTGTGTGTGTGTGTGTGTGTGTGTGTCGCATATACACTCACACATCTTTTTTTGTTTTTTTCTGATCAGTATATTCTGTACTTTATTTTCTGGTTATAAATCAGTCTAAAAAAGACATGGCATACTTTTAATTAGCAGGGAGACCTAGGAAACTGAAAGAAGCCATGAGTACTTCATTTTAAAGCAACTCTTTTACTGATGGAATCTCCCACCCTCCTATAAAACTGCTGCTACCATCACTTACTCTGTATCCTTAAGATAACCCATGGTCCTCTGCATTCCATGCAAAATGTCGTACTTGCTTTTCCATGTGTTTAGCATTCAGTCTCATGCTTCCTTATCTTTGCATAGGTCCCATGCTTGGAATGAATTCCTCACCCACCTCCACCTTTTAGAGTGCCATTTTCTGCTTAAGGTGTATCTCACCTCATATGACCTTTTTAATTGTTAGCATCCATCCCCTACACCGAAGTTACTTGACATATATTTTGTATTTGATTATCCGGGTATATTTTGTGCCCATTAGAAAAATGAAAGCTTGCTGAGTTGGACTATTTTTCTATTTTTGTCATTATGTCCCCACTGCCTACTACAGTGCCTTGCATATAATGGTATTAATGAGAGCTTATGAAATTGATTTGGTAAACCCACATCTATGTCTAGAGTCATCAAGTTATGCCTTTATCTGGGCTGCCCTTTAGAAGTGTGACTTTAGTTTTGGGGTAGACTCTAAGCTACAATAATTGTTATTCTAGGTGCTGATCATGGCTGATGAAAAGTTTCCCAAATCAACAATTTTCAAATAGCTTTTGACCCACATTTGTAGGGGCAGGAATCCCCATAGGTCATTGTTCTTCATCAGAATGAATAGAAAGAGGACAGCTTTTGATGAAATACTCGTGAACTCATTTATGTTTATAATTATCACAAGTAATTATTCTTGCCCATATTAAAAATAGACATTAAAAATGACTATTCGTTCCGTAAATCTTAATAATCTGTGATAATCCAGTTATGACTTGGAAAACTCTCATGGTCTAGTGATCATATCTTTTGAGAATCACTGTCCTAAGGGAAGATAACATAGTGTGAAGAATTTTCTGAATCTTAGAACTAGGTAACTTTATGTGTGTCTTGACCGTGTGGTATAGTGATGTAACTCCTTTTTAAACTCTTCCAGTTGTCTGAAAAGCTGCAAGACACAGAGAATGAAGCCATGGCTAAGATAGTGGAACTGGAAAAACAGCTCATGCAGAGGAACAAGGAGTTGGATGTTGTCCGAGTAAGTGTGACAATGACAGTTTGCCCAGATGCAAAATTCCAGGGAGTGATTTTGAGCTTTCATCTAGTTGGATGTGGAATAAATTATTTTCAGGAGAATAGGATGATATAATATGTGTATGAGATGAGATAGTATACAGATAAGTGGACATGAAGTATCAAGGGCTGATATACCTCAATGTGTGAAACATGGTACTAGGAGTTCAGTATTTTCTTATCAAAGGATTGGCACTAACCATCCTTTCCCATCTGGCAATGGCATGAGCCAATTGTGTGTAGTATTGCATTTGGTTGGAAATATAAACACAATATGAATTTGATTGATGCCACTTGTTTTTTATTAAGATTTAGGTTTCTTTGTATTGCTTTTCTTTAATTTCATTTGAAACCAGATTTTTGGGTTGCCATGGAAACAATGAAATCATAACATAGACAGGACTCAGTGGCATCTCCCAAAAAATTCAAAATAAATCCCTTTTATTATCAACAAGCTCAGATATTTTATTTGGCATTGATTTTGCTCTCCATGGCGATTTAAGTAGTTCTGAAGTGCCAGCTATGTACTTGGAGCTATGCATGGCATAAAAAGACAAAGGTTGTCAAAGGCTTCTCTAGTCCATGGCTTGCTCTTTACGCACACCATTGTTAATAAAGTGACACAGATCTTATGCTGTGATTATCAAGTTTAGATACTTTGCTAGATATCTTTATAGGTCCTGCAGTTAACTCCAGTGAGTTCACTTTCTGGCATGCCACACAGAAACCAAGTTTTAACATATGGACTTAATTCACATTGAGATCCCCACATTGTTAGTAGTAGACGGGGTGTGAAGAATGTTTGACTGTCTGCTGGAGGTCTAGGCTAAGAGATCACACATGCAAGTCCCTGCAAGTAGGATCTGTGCATGGGATGAACTTTCTCCCAGGGTGCTCTTCAAGCCCCCCTAAGAAGGGACTGAGGTTGGGGGAGGAGGGTTGCATTTGCTTAAAGTGGTAGTAACTTGCTTTTCTGTTTAAAACCTGGGCTGTAGAAATGATCACTTGGTGATACAGTCTTTGGATTACTTTCTTATCCACATCACCCTCTAGAAAATGAGGATAAGCAGCGGAAGCCCTGAATCTTGGCCAGGGAGAAATTATAAGGATCTATGCGACAAACCAAGTGCAGCCAGCCTCTGATTATTCACGAACAGATGATCTATATTTTGAATCCAGCCTGGCTTCCCTCCAGCATGCTTCTTGGGCTGTCTCCTTCTTGTTTCACCTGGTATAATCCTGGGAAGAGAAACCTAATTTTATAATTAACTGATGCAAAGCACAATTAGGAAAGGCAATTAGCTACTTGAAAAAAAAGAAAATCATACGATTTGTTCCGAAGTCAACTTAAAATTTATAATTAGTTTTGGATGATCTGTGCCCCGCTTCTTTTCCACCCATGGCTAATTGGCAATTGACTGTTGTAATGTAAAGTGCTATTACATACAAATTAACACCCAAATAAAATATGGTGCATGTTGTAATGAGCACATTTCTTGTTTCTTATAGAGCTCTACATAATTTATGTTGACATCTATATCTTCACCTTCAGATTTTAGAAATGTTTCTTCACATGGGCCACCCTCTCAGTTGTTTTTCAGTGCAATGCTGCTAGTAAGCCTGGTTCTACTGTCACAGGTTCTTGACTGAGTTCTTTTGCAGGAAATCTACAAAGATGCAAACACTCAAGTTCACACATTGAGAAAAATGGTCAAAGAAAAAGAAGAAGCCATTCAAAGGCAGTCTACCCTGGAAAAAAAGATTCATGAACTGGAGAAACAAGGGACCATTAAAATTCAGAAGAAAGGGGATGGGGACATCTCCATTCTGCCGGTTGTGGCCTCTGGGACATTGGCAGCAGGGTCAGAGGCAACAGTCAGTCCTAATGCCTACATGGGACAAGTGTCTGGAGCCCCTTCCTCAGTACCGTCGCCACCACCTCCCCCACCCTTACCTCCCTCCACAGCAGCATCAGAAACAGGTAAGAAGCCCCAAGAACTGAAATTGGCAGCAGTAACGGGAAAGTCATTGCCAGACTTCTTCTTAGCTGTGACAGTCTTGAGAGTTTGGAGTCTGACCTTTCTAAGCCTCCAGAGGGCAGATGGTTAAAGAGGTAGCCCCATTTTTTTCTTCATTCAGTCTGTATTTTGCTATTGTGTTCTCATGTAAAGAATACTTTAAATTTAGAAAAAAAGAAATGTTGTACAATATTTGAATATTCACAGTGCCCTGAATGCTGTGCAGCAATATGCTGGTAAAGGTAAAATAATGTGATTGATTAAAAAAAAAAACAAAAAAAGAATGAAAGAAAAGAAACTTAACAGATCTTAACCATTTAACGAGGACAGCTAGGTGGCACAGTAAATAGAGCTCTGAACCTGGAGTAAGGAAGACTCATCTTCTGAGTTCAAATCTAGCCTTAGATACTTACTAGCTATGTGAACCTGGGCAAGGCATTTAACCCTGTTTGCCTCAGTTTCCTCATCTGTAAAATGAGCTAGAGAAGGAAATGACAAATCCCTGCAGTCTCTTTACTGAGAAACCCCAAATGGGGGTCACAAGAGACAGATACGTCTAAAATGAACAATGACAACCATCGAACCATTGGTCCCATTGATAGGAGTTACCTCTTGGATTCCTCTTTTAAAATTATTTTCAGAATGTGCTTTGTGGTGTAACTAGGAGAAAGCTCTAGCTTGGGAATTAGTGAGACCTGGATTTGAATCCTGGTCTGGACAGTTAGTGCTGTATGACCTTGGGCATGATGGTTAACTTCCCAGAACTTCAGTTTTCTCCTATATAAAATGAGATTAATCTTATTTGTATCACCTATCTCATGGTTGTTTTAAAAAGAGTACTTTGTAAACTTTAAAGCTACACACACACACACACACACACACACACACACACACACACATACACACACACAACACATACACACATAATGTTATTATTTTGAATATCCTCCTCATTGATAACACTTGATTTTTTTTAATGCACTTGAATTTTTTTATATTTAGAAATAACCAAGAATAATTCAAAATTAAGTCTAATAAATAAATGAATACTTAAGGTAGGCTTATATAATTTTGTGTCAGAAATGAGGCATCTGGGCAGTCCAGTGAGTGAAAGTGCTGGACTTAGAGTCAGATCCCTCCCCAGACGCTTGCTAGTTGTGTGACCCTTAACTGCTTTCAGCCTCGGTCTCTTCATCTGTAAAATAGGAATAATGATAGCACCTACCTCCTAGGGTTGTTGAGGGTCCAAAGAAATAATAATTTAAGTGTTTTGCAGACCTACGTAAAGGCTAGCTCTTATTACAATGTAATAAGAGAATGTGTGGAGGTGGGGGAATTTTAAACTGGTTCTTGGGCACCTTCCAAGAGGAAGTTTCAGGATTGTTTTGGGGAGGGGGGAAGGAGGGATGAGACAGTTGCTGATCATTGTAGTAAGCATGTAGCCCTTCCAAGACCACTTGATTGGGTACTCATTTGGACATATAAATTCTGGTATGTTGTTCAAAGCTTCATTTCTGTGGGAATGCTTTTTTGTCAGGGCACACCATAAGCCTCAGCAGACGGCTGATGGTAATGAGCTGCTTTGGACAGAACAGCTTACCTGGTTATGACCCAGGGATGTGTCTCTCTGAATTTACCCTGGCTGATCCTTGGACTACAGATGATCCTGCACCACCAGGCCCACCCTGAAACTTTTCCTGCTTTGTAGGTTCATGGCCCTTAAGAACTGAGTCATTTGCACATCACCAGGAAGCATAAGATTTTGACTTAAATGGTCCTGGAAGTGGCACAGTGTGTTAAAGATAAATTAACCATCTACTTGCTTTATAGTCACACCACATATGGGACATATTCTTTGCTTCTGATATTTGAGGGCTTTAAAATACTTGTCTAATTCATCTTGTTACTTTTTGACTTCAGAAGTTTTAATGCAGTGAGAATCCATTGAAAACTTACTGTCCTCCTTAGATCAACTGTCTTAACCTACGTTTCATGAGCAGCTTTCAGATCTGTGAACTTGGGGGAAACAATTGTATCTTTATTTTCCCTTACCTTTAACTGAAAATTTTTCATTTCCTTTGATTATTCAAAAGAATTCTTCTGAGAAGGGGTTCCTAGTCTTCACCAGACTGTCAAAGGGGATCTCAGTACAGAAAGATTAAGAACTTCCTACCTTAGATATAGCTTTCAGTTATGCTGAGAGAGGATCCTGAAAAGTAAGCCTTCTCATTTCTGTGCAGCCTTCTCAATTAAATCATTTCTTCTTTTCCCATTAGTACAAAATGGCCCAGTGACAGCACCTGTGCCACCACCCCCTCCTCCACCCCCACCCCCGCCTCCACCACCTCCTCTCCCAGGACCAGCCACTGACACTCCACCAGCTCCGCTACCACCCCCACCTCCTCCGTCGGCACCCCCGCTGCCTGGCACAGCTTCCCCCACAGTGGTTTTCAACTCAGGATTAGCAGGTAAGATTGTGGAATTGGTCTAGAAGAGGCTCCCTTTGTTTTTTTGTTTGTTTTTTTTTTTTGATGTGTTCTCCTAGAGGACAGGAGTTACATTTGAAGGAGCCTTGGCAATACGTGGCTTGGAGTGAAAATGCCTGCTGTTAGAATCTGTCATCGGTCATTATTTTGTCCATTCCCAAGCGACACTCTTCTCTCTGGGGCCAGTTGTTTTCTAGGTGCTCCATGAACTCCCATAAGTCTGCCTCTCAGGCATTGTTCAAATCCTCCCCCACCGCTATGGCCAAAGCCACTGGAAGCGGATGATGTCCAGGTTCAGAGGTGAATACACTTTTGTTCATTCACTTAGCAAATATTTTTTTTTGAGTGGCTACTTCCTGTAAAGTCCGTCCGGATGCTTTCAGAGAACAAAGGGCTTCCAGCTAGTTTTATGAAGGACGGTGAGGATCTTGTCTAAAATGGAGAATGCTTCTTTCCTCACAGTAATTGTGTATTATAGGCCCTTAGGCATCACATTAGTTTATTTAAGTGTATTAGAGTTTGCTCCCTTGGATCAGGGATTGCCAACAGCACCCTTTCTCAGCTCTTTCAGCTGCCTTAGAAAAATTCTTGTTACATGTAGCTTTACCACAAGATAGTAAGGGGGGAAAAGGTAAATTCTATGCTTCTTTCTTTGTCAGAAATAATTTCTATAGTTTTCCCTTAAGCTCTGGAATGTAAATTCTTAATTTTGGATCACAGGACTGTTTTTCTTTAGGAAATGGAATCTATTTTACCAGTTAGCACACCTTTCACAGGTGCACACACATCTGGGTGTTCAGACTTGCTCTGAGCCTCACCTGCTGTGTAGAATAAGACAGTGTTTCCCGCCCAGATCAGCTTCAAGAGGTTGGAGGTTATTCTGACAAATAGGCCTTTCTCACCTGGCTCTGGTGGGGCTTTCCCCGCCTGGCCATCTGTACCTGTTTGGGTTTTTTCTGGAAGATGAAACTTCCCTACCCTAGCTTCCATCTCAAAATTTCCTGCCCAGAGCCCGCCAGGCAACAGTATGCCAGATAAGCCATGTACATAACAGTACATGTGCAAACTCCTAATCCCTTGAAAAGTGCTTAACCAGGTCACCAGGAGGCCATTAGGACCACTTAACTTATCTCTCTTGGTAGCAGAAATTTGCTGCCACCAAATTCTGGCGTCATCACACCCAGTACTATTAGATTTTACCCTTCTTTTATGTAGCTGTTATTAAAGAGGCAGGTGGACGACCTTGCCCAAAATGTTCAGAAGAAATGCATGACTGACTTCATATTCTTTCAATCTACCACTTTTTCCTAGAATTTTTCTTTCTTTTGAAAGAGAAAAGGATGGAGAAGCTGATTCATCATGGAACTGGTGGATGATGGAATGTTTTTTTAAGAATGACCAACCCCCAAAACCTCCACCAAAACCAATCCCCTGAAATCCATTTAGTTGACAGGCCTGTCTTGGTGATAGCTTGTGAAATACTGTAGTTCCTCATGCATACCTGAGCTTCCTAATTAGGCTTTCCATTTGAGTATTATAAAAAGAGCACCCAAGTTGTGAGAGGCATCTGTTGTTGAATTGCTGATTTGGCTCTGCGTCTTTTCTGGCTGATAGAGTGTGATGTGGTACCATATGTGCTGATATTCACCTGTTTTTCCTCCTGAGTTTGTCCTAACATCACTCAGCCCTGCAGGGAGAGAACAAATGAGTGTGGTGGCAGGGAGAGTCAGATGAAGGCTCCCCTTCCAGTTGACCATTGACTCAGCAAATTGACTTTCTAAGTGATCTCTGATCTTCCCAATAGTCTTGGTTTGTTTGATACTACCATGGGGCACAAAAAGCCCTTATGAATTTAATTTTCACTCAGTTTTTTTCATGTCTGGGCACAACTATTTTCAGAGCTGCTACAATTAATCTTATTTCCTCTATGCTAGTTGTCATTTAGAAGGATGTGATAGCAGGGCCTCCAAATTATGGGTCACTAGCTTGTGGAATTGGGAGATTGCTTAAGGAGTTGTTTAACTCCTGAGTGTCCAAAACCAGTGCCCTGGTGTGTAATAGCATCCATTAGCACTGGCGGCATCTTATTAGATTTGCAATATGTATGGCTGGCATTTTCATTAACCATTCCTCTCCATGTATCTTGGAAGTCTATCAGAATAAATTTTCTTAATGATGAGAGGCAGAGAGGTTGGACAGTTTGGCATAGACCTGTCCTAATCATAAATCTTGTGGCAAATCAGAATTCATTAGGGCTTTGACAGTACAGGGAACAGCAGGCCATACTCACATATGTAGCAGCAGCAGAGTGTTTTCCTTTTAGATAAAGATGGGGTTGATTTAGGAGAAGGCTTCTATTAAAGGCCTACGTATGGAGTATTTTTTTGCGAAGGAAGACTCATTCCACAAACCTGTGAATTTTTGAGGGGTCAAGAAACTCCTAGTGCCTTTTGGGCTGCACCTACCAAATATATCAGGCTTTTCTCCCAAGCTAAGGCATCTGCATTGAGCCTCCATTAATGCACTGACTTAGATAAGCCATACAGTCTGGAGCTCTGCAGTTGGTTATAAAGTTAAACACGTGTGTGTGTGTGTGTGTGTGAATGTACCGTGTGGGCCTTATGTGAAATGTGGACTTCAGTTCATTTGAATTGTTTGTTTAAAAAAAAAAGACTTCGTATGCTACAGGATAGCATTCTTTCACACCCCCACCCCCACCTGTGTTTTTATAGTTTTATAGGTGTTAGGGGTACTTGCTGTGAAATACAATTAAGTGTTCGGTCTGTTTGTTTTCTGATAAAGGTCTACAGAAGAAAAGGTAAAAAAAAAAAAAAAAGAAAAAAAAAGAAAGCTTTGACGCAGGCCTTCCTAGAGTTTGACTCCCTCAGCATTTAGTTGTGAAGCGCTGTGTCAGAATAAGCATGGGATGCGATACTGAGAGTGCATGAACTGATGAACTGGATGACTCTAACCATGTCTAATTTTTGTTTTATTTCCTTTGTCCTCTGCTTCCACAAAAGATGGGCCAATCAAGCTTTTCTGTAGGTTCCTTCTCACTGAGTGTTTTTAAGTATTTACTTACGTCTTCCTGTCAGTTGCCCTGTGCCTTAACATCTTTCCACTCCATGTTATTTTTAAGGACAGACTCATTACATTCTGACATTGTGTTTGAAGAGAGTCCTGATGTGGGCTTACCCTTTCCTCACAATTTTGCCCCAGACTTCTTTAGCTGAAGTGGTAGACAAGATTTTTCTTTTCTTCCTTCCTTCCTTCCTTCCTTCCTTCCTTCCTTCCTTCCTTCCTTCCTTCCTTCCTTCCTTCCTTCCTTCCTTCCCTCCTTCCTTTTTTCCTTCTTTCCTCCCTCTCTCTCTCCCTTCCTTCCTTCTTTTGTTTTAAGGCTGCTGTCTTGATTTTGTAGGCAGACTCTCTTCCTCATGAGAAAAGAAGTGTTCTTAGTTAGATGTAACTGTCTTGAATCCCTGAATTTCCAGGCCTCCGATTTCTGGGAGGGTCAGACATTTTTAGCATAGGAGAAGACTTGCTAGCAGTGCCAAGATATGCTGACACACCAAACCATATGCTTCTTCTCACCCTTCTGCCACTCTGTTGTTCTGTCAATTGTTAAACCAGCAAAGCTTCTCCCTTTGGCTTGGGGAGGGGTCAAAGTTTATGGGTAGGTGATAGTCTCTATTTCGCTGTCTTTAAGCCCTGGGCTTTTCCCCACCTCTACCCTGTGTCAGTTCTGTTGGAAGTGGCATCTGTCACAGCCAAAGTGGGATTCCTTTACATTCTATAAAGGTCCACTCATGAGAGGGATCTCTGTGAGGGATAAGGGACTTAAGGCCAATCCTGACTTTCCCTCACTGATGGTATGAGGAAGTACGGTTAAAAGCAATATTGTTTTTGAAGCTGAAGCACAGGAAACTCTGAATGGAGAGGAGAAGCTTTTCTTAGGTTGATGAAATTTCTTCCTCCAGAGAGCAGACAAGGGAGAACTTGAGTAGAATTCCCATCCATGCCACCGTCACCACCATACCATCCTCATGCAGGGCCTGAATTCTGTCTCTGAAGGAAGGAGATATGTAGTTCACAGGACTTAGAGCAAGTGGAAGATAGTGATAGATGTTTGTGGTAATAAAGGCCTGATTTGGTAAAGACCGTGTCTGTGTTCCTTCCTGCATGCTTTTGTATGGATTTAGATGATGACATTCCTGCTGTTTATATGGCCTTTGTGACACTGGAGGAATGAGAGGCATCATGTTTTCTCCCCCTTCCATTAGCTACAAAGCAAGCGAATGGAGAAAGCTAATAAGGAAAACAAACCCATCAACCCTTCAAATGTCTATCTACTGAATTTTCTGCCCTGGAACATTCAAGTTTGTCATCCTGGCTTCGTTAATGATGACAAATGGTGAAACTTCCTAGTAGTAATATGGGCCTCAGATGAGAAGACTGTAGCTGAAAGTCCTCATGTTGCTTAATTAGCTAAGTGAATCTTTGGTGGGTCACCTAGTCTGTCCTCAGTTGAGAAAAAGTAATTTGATTTCTTTGGATTGACCTCCCCTCTTCTTATGAGAAGAAATGAAAATCAGTATTTTTATTAAAACTTTATAGTCACTTGCAGAAAATAATTGATCTTCTGTTGAAAATTTGCTCTTGAAATGAGGAAGAAAAGTATGGAATTCCTTCCTGAGAACCTAGCTGATTTCTTCAAATTTGAGGAACATTGGCTCTTACAGAGTTAGAAAGCACCTAAACCCCTATTTTGCCAATGAAAAAAAACAACCAGGGCCAGAGAGGTAAAGGTCATTTGGTGCTTTTTTGTCTATTTAAACATTTTTTTTCAGTATTTTACAGGGTTTAGTCTGTTCCAGCTAAGTTTGCCTTGAATTGAGTTCTCAGAAACAAAACTAATCTTTCCATCAGTATAATCCAAATTATGCAAACCATCCACAGGAATTTATGGCTTTGGCCAAAGGTTTATCCTTCCTGAGTGTACATCCTTGGCATTTTGGACAGCTTTATCTGTAATATTTAATGAAAGCCTTTAAAGATTAGTTTGGAAACTTAAACCTTGGAACCAAAGACTTAGGAAGTTAACATTACAAATCAGCTTACATTTGGCAAGGCAGAACTCAGTCACACAGAGGGCTCACTCAGATTTTCTGCCGTCCAGTAATGTTGGCAGTAATTTCTGGAATCACAGGAAAAAAATGCCATTTGTTCTGTTTTTATTCTGAATTTATTCATTCACAATATAATGCAGTAATCCAATTGCCTAACTTGGATGGAGGGTTGGGTTGGGAAACTAACAACTCTTTAGTTCCTGGACAGTTTTAGAATCCATCACCCAACTGAAAATTGAACTAAAAATCCCTCTGGTTTTTGTCCATTGAGGCCACATACCGTTTTCAAAATTTAAAGCTTTGGATGACTCTTGCCCATTTTCCTCCAGTGATAAAGTGTCATCTGCAAGGATTGTTGTTTGATTGTTCCAGATGGTCCTAGTTTCTTTGCAGAATTTTAATTTTGTTCCTTCTGATGCCTTTAGCCGTGAAAATCAAGAAACCAATCAAGACAAAGTTCCGCATGCCTGTTTTTAATTGGGTTGCTCTGAAACCCAATCAGATAAATGGGACAGTCTTCAATGAAATTGATGATGAAAGAATTCTGGAGGTAATGATACAAGCTTTGCTTTCTGATCTGTCCAGCAAGGGTAGTTTGGCCAAAATAAATCTCACCATGGATGTGATATTTCCAGTTACACTGAAGGGAAATAGGCCTATGGATCTTGAGCTAGAAGAGAATTCATAGGCCATTTGGTCTCTTCTTCATCTTACAGTTGAGGAAATTGAGATTCAATGAGATTAAGCAACTTAATTCAAGGTCACCCAGGTGGTAAGTTTCAGAGGCAGGAATTTATCCTAATCCATGTAACCCAGTCCTTGAACCACGGAGCCAGCGTTCTTTCAGGTGATAGGATTCATTATTCATTAGGCTCCTGAAATATATTGTGTCAAGCATACATATGACATAATCCTTGTTCTTTGTAAATTTTAAGATGACATGAAAAGCCTCCCTTATCCATTCTGCAAATGCATAAGGATCCAAATATCACAAAATGAACCAGCTTTGGATAATCAAAATTCATGGTTGTGACCATATTAAGTCAGTTTAATTAGCTTTTTGAAATAATCAGTTGTTACCTACAGATAGTCACTGTTTTTTAATACACTTGTGATTGAAGTCTCATTCCAATTTAAACTAGGAAAAAATCCAAGGCCCCTGTCTCAGGCAAAATATTAAGCAGAAACTCCAAGATCTCTGATAAGCATAATGTTTAATACTTGTAAAACTCTCCAGGGGTTTTCTAAGTAAATTAAAAACATAGAACCAATTTTCCAATTTAGTTTTTTCTTCCTTCAGGATTTAAATGTGGATGAATTTGAGGAAATATTCAAGACAAAAGCCCAAGGTCCTGCTATTGATCTTACTTCAAGCAAACAGAAGATAACTCAGAAAGGATCAAGCAAAGTAACGTTACTAGAAGCAAATCGGGCCAAAAATCTTGCCATTACCTTAAGAAAAGCTGGAAAGACTGCAGATGAGATATGCAAAGCAATTCACATGTAAGTCAAGGGCATATTTTTGTAAAAACATATTCAAGTAGGTATAGAGAAAGCAAAAAGAGATATAAGATAGTCATAACCTGGCAGAAAACAAATGATTCCATAGGGTAAGAAGATTCGCCTGTTCTTGGTATCTCTGAGCAACAGATTTCCTTTACGAAGATGTAAACTCTGAGTTGTATCACATCCTAATGCTGAACAGGTGAAGCAACAATTATCTTAGAATTAGAATGAATAATTAATGTCTCTTGGATTATTTTCTCTTGATATAATATAGAAATATATTTGTTTTATTTGTGTGTAAAATATATTTATTATATTAACATATAAAACTGCTATCTTATGTTTGCATTGTACAGTGGTTCTGCAGACATCGCCACAATATAAGCTTTGCATGCGTTAGGGGAAAAAATGGTGAAATGGTCAGTTTTTTCCAGAGTGTCAGAATTTAAGCCAGATTTGTTGAACTTATATAAGCTACTTGGCATTTTTGGAATGATTTAATTGAATACCAGAAGCAAATATGATGTAAGCATATGTGAAAACTCATAAGAAGAGGAATGTGTTTTTTGATGTTCTTCGACACATTTTAGACTGATCTTAAATCCGGCTCATTTTCAGCCTTAGATTGCATTGAATATGTCACATTAATTTCCTTGATTATTGAGAACGTCAAACCAATCATTTTGAAGGTCATGGTGACCTTAATTTGGGAATAGGACACTTGTTGAAAGTGTTTTCTGAGATTAAAAAGTCCTCAGGACTTGTATGATGCCATTATCACATCTTGTTGGTGTATCATTATAGCCTTTTAGAACCAGAAGGAGGTCATCTAACCCAGGGAACTTTGTGATCTGAAGTCCTCTGTTTCCAGCTTTCATTCTATGAACCCATGAACTGAGAATGAGAGCCTTCTGTATGGCTTAGGTTTTCATAAAGGGTTCCTGACAATAGCACATATTTATAGTCATTTACAAATTCCTTTACTCACAAATTTCTTTCCTCACCATGCAACCCCTCTGGGAGGTGGGCACTATGGGGATTATTGTCTCCATTTTACAGATGAGAAAACTGAGGCATAGAGTGGTGACAGGGGATTGGCTCATTACCTCACAGTAGTAAGGTTTGGGATGAGACTTTGGACTTAGTTCTGACTTCAAGTCTTAGTTCTTCCCAGTATACTGTACACAGTTGTTTGATCACCCAGTGGGATGGTTGAAATCAGTTGCACCACATCAAGATTCTGAGTTCCCACAATATCTCTACCAGTATTTGTGTTGTTTAGAGAGGTACTGAAGTCTCCAACCTCCAGGAACACTTAAAGACTGACCCCTTTAGGAGTACTTAGGGGTTAGGCAGGGCTTGCAGAGGTCATGAAATAAGAAGGTTGGTTTTTTTTTCCCCATTGTCTTTCATCTCTACCCCTTTCACATATGTCTTCTCCTCAGATTTGACTTGAAGACCTTGCCAGTAGACTTTGTGGAGTGTTTGATGAGGTTCCTGCCAACTGAAAATGAAGTGAAAGTGTTACGACTCTATGAAAGGGAAAGGAAGCCTCTGGAGAACTTGTCTGATGAGGATCGCTTCATGATGCAGTTTAGCAAAATAGAAAGGCTCATGCAGAAGATGACCATCATGGCCTTCATTGGGAACTTCTCAGAAAGTATCCAGATGCTCACACCTGTGAGTAGGGCAGTTACATGTCTGCGAATTGAGGGAGCCAGCCCTGAACAGTAGAATTCCTCTGAAACGCACTTAAATGTTTACTACACCTTTGCTCATGCTGCTTGCCTATTCAGTCAATCAGTTCAGTCGGTCAGATCAATTGACAAGCTTCCATTGCTCATTGGTGATAAAATGCCCCCTGTGGTGTACCTTTCTCTGTGATCATAAAACTCCTTTGGACTTCAAAGGTAGCTCTAAAAAAGCATGAGGAGAAGAAGGAGGTAGAGATTGGACTCCTCAGTCATTGTCAAACTTACCTAAACAACCATGTCCCCTTTCCCAGACTGACCAGACTGAAAACACCAAAAAAACCATCCCAAAACTCTGTTTCTTTTGGAAATAGGCATTTTATTTGAAATTCTTAAAATTAAGAATTTGTTATATTCTCTTTGTGGCTAATTAGACATATAGCCATTGGTTTCTTGGCCAACTCAGATAGTCTAGCATAGGGTAATTTGACAGACAGGCCACTTGCGTGCTGGGAAAAACTATAGATTGTTTTTCAAAACTATTTTCTAATTTAAAACTGTTATTTGCCAAGGGGAATCTTTCCGTTGAAAAGAATAAGTTGACAATTATGCAGTGCTTTGGGGTTTTCAAAGGTCTTGCTAATACACCATTTTCATTTGAGACCCTCAACAGTCCTATGCTGTGGTTATTACAAGTATTATCCCCATTTCACAGATGAGGAAGCTGAGATCCAGAGAGACTGTGACTCTCCTGTGGTCAGATTTGTGTAGCAGGATTTGAGCCTAGGCCTTACTGATCCCAAGATCAGATCTCTGTCAGTGCTATGACTACCTTTTAAGAATAATTCTATTTACCTTACACTGCCCCCCCCCCCCCCCATTTTTGTCTATCCCTTCTCTTCCCCGTTAGTTTAAAAGTAGAAATATTATTGCATGATGAGATGGTGAGCTTGGAAGATGAGGGCTCCCTGGATGGTACTATTGACTCCCAGCCATAGGGAATGTTCTGAGGAGCCAGTTACATATTTTGAGAAAATTGAGTTTTAAAGAAAGTGATTTAAGACGGTGTTTATATATAATGACAGCTGTGGTAGACACAAAATGTCCAGGTTGAAATCAGATACGATGGAAGTTCAGCATTGAGATTCCGAGAGCTGAATGTAAGTCCAGCTTCCTGTGTCAGATTGTAGATTCCTAATCAGTTTTGCAAATGTTAACATGTCTCTTTTCCTCTCCTTCTTCATTAATCTAGCAACTGCATGCAGTAATAGCGGCCTCTGTCTCAATAAAGTCATCCCAAAAACTCAAGAAAATTCTGGAGGCAAGTCAAAGTTTTTTTTTCCCAGTTATTTTCTTACATGTATCTAAAAAGTTGCCTGTCGATCACTCCTTAGTGGGTCTATGTATAGGAGTGCCTGGGGCACCAAACCAACATGCTTCTCTCTCTCTTTTTTTTAATTTACCTTGCAGATCATCCTGGCTCTTGGTAACTACATGAATAGTAGTAAACGGGGAGCAGTTTATGGATTTAAACTCCAGAGTTTAGACCTGGTAAGTGACGTAAAAGAAAACAAATCATCTCCAAGGGAAAACAGAGTGCAGAGATTGAACTGAGGGGTGGGAGGAGGGAGCTAGGGAGGGAATCGCTGCGCTACTGTCATCACCTGAGCGATATGAGCCAGACCAGGAGAGGTTTCGTGTGGCATATTCTCTATTGGAATCATGGCATGGACACCAAGCAAACAGAATCTAGCGATAGGCTGAATCCATCATTTACAGGCAACGTGAGTCTTTTGAAATGTCAGTTTGAAAGTGAGTGAGATACTGCCTGCTATTGCTGTAGCCCTGCCTTGTCATTGCCACCCTCAACTCCGGCAAAGTCAGACGGTCAGAACTGAAGGGTGCTAAAGCACAGCTGACGGGGTGAAGCTTGCACAGTACCTGCTTCCTTCTTATCTACTTGAAACAGGGTCATCTAAGGGTTAATTTTTGGGGGTAAAAAGCTGACCTTGGATCATTTCAGTTTTTATCTTAGGTATGTGGGAAGAGATATCAGTGCCATGGGAACAAAGCAGAGATGTGTGAAATACATGTAGGGGATCAGAATCCCCCACTTAAGTTAAAATACCTGCTGGCTGGGGAAATCCTGTGCATTAAAACGATGGACTCATGTACTAAAGAATATTTGGCTTCCACCTGTAGCTTGACTGTTAGCTCCCTGCCAGATCTCGTCCGGGAATGCCCAGAGAAAGTGGTTATTCTGCTGTGTTGCTATTTTCTCCTTTTTCTTTCTTTGTGTTTCTCTCAGTTCTAAAAGAACAACCCTTGTGCTGAGCTGTGCAGTTCTTATGATCCATATTTTCTACCTGAACCTAAAACCCTTCCCTTTGGTTTTCAGCTCCTAGACACCAAGTCGACAGACCGAAAGCAAACTCTGTTGCACTATATATCCAATGTTGTAAGAGAGAAGTATCATCAAGTGTCCCTCTTTTATAATGAACTTCACTATGTGGAGAAAGCTGCTGCAGGTAAATGATATTGTTTGGTTGTGTCCTCAGATTGTGACATGATGTGATGTGGCTTCCTGTATTATCTGGGTATTGGTCACTGCTCAGACAACTGGCTACCTAGGGCCCGTTGAACCAAGAGCCTTAGCAGCAGAGTTTTCAGGTACATTCTTTTTTTCAAAGGGACAAATTCAGAAGGGGCAGAGAACCAACATTTATTAAGCTCCTACTATGTGCCAGATGATCTTCCTAACTACCCTGGGAGATAGGTACCCTTTTTAATCTCCATTATATAGTTGAAGAAACTGAGGCAGAAGTTAAGTGACTTGCACTAGGTCAGATGAAAAGGGAACAAGCATTTACTAAGCACCTGCTTTGTGTCAGACACCTGTGCTCAGCGCATCACAAATATCTCATTTGATCCTCCTTACAACCCTGGGAAGTAGGTACAATTATTTTTTTAAACCCCATGTTGTAATTGAAGAAACTGTGATAGAGGTTAAGTGACTTGCTTAGGGTTACACAGGTAGTTAGTGCCCGAGGTGGGATTTGAACTCGAATCTTCCATACTCCAGGCCTAGCACTCTTACCACTGTAGAATCAGAACAGGTATTATCTACTCTTAAGGTAGCAAGATGTTTTCAGAGGGCTAGTGTAGAAATGAAAACAGCAGCCTTCTGAGGTCCTGTCTATAAAGCTCACAGAATCTCAGTTAATGGGATGTAACACACCATCTAATTCTAAGAAATCTCATGTACTTTTCCATCCAATTAACAGAATACCATTTTTGTTCTTTACTGATCTTTGAAATTTTCTAGCAGGAAAACTTTTTGGTCACTTATTTTTCTTGCATCTTAGAATCATAGATCTTGAGCTTTTGGGGACCTCAAAGGCCTCCTAATCAAACACTCTCGTTCTATAGATAAGGAGACTGAGGCCCAGGCAGGTGACACAGTGATTAGCCTAAAGTCACACAGGTAGTGTGCATCGGAGATGAGGTTTGAATCCAGGACCTCTCACTTGAGAGTCATTGTTTGTTGCACCGAAATGGGCTCTGTTCTTTAGTATATGCGTCCCTAACTGGGAAACAGTGCTAGGAGTAGGCAATAAAAGGTAAATGCATTGGTTAATTCACAGTTCCAGAAGATAGAGGGGGAAATCATCGCACAGAAGTGAAACTAGTGTGGGGCAGTCCACCGTTGTGCTTCTTCAGCATGTAAAAGTAATTGAGATTACCAACTAGTTAGCAAGAATCAAAATGGAAACCTACCCCATGGCATCCTTTCCCCAGGAGCCACACCCCGAACGTGCTTCTCTACTGACTGCCTCCTTGGTGGTGGCCTTTGTCTCTTGGTGTTCCATGGTCTCTTTCGTCCTGAGGTGTCCTCCCAAAGTCTTTCACTTTAGCAGTTCGATTCATCTAGCATGTATTAAGTACCTACAATGTGCTGGGCACTATGACGGTGTTGGACATAGGGATTGTCACTAGATTTTCAATTTCACTGATAATAGAGAACTCCTCTGTTAGGACACTCCTTACAGGCTGGCACCTTTCTGCCACTTCTGCCTAGGGCATTGTGAGGGTTACCCGGTACCATATAGGCAGTGTGTGTTAAGAGGCAGGATTTGAGCCTAGGTCTTCCTGTTTTTCAAGCTCAGTAGTCTATCTATTACTCTAGATGCTGGAAATACAAATAAAAAAGGAAATAGCCTATGTGTTCAAAGAACTTAAGTTTTAGATGGCCAAGAGAGAGGAGAAGATAGATAGGTAGATAAATCAACAGAGAGAAACAAAATATATTCAAAATAAATATATACTCTCAGACTGACTTCTCCTCCCATGCCAAGTAGCATACACTTGATCTAATCTCAGGAGCTTCATCAATAACTTACTGTAGGAAATATCACCAAATATTGCATGTTTCAACAGCTGTGGGAACAGGATCCCTTGGGCCAGGTACAAGCCCTTCTTAATTAGGGAACAAGGTACCTGTTAGGCAATCACATGTGATCTGGAAAGGGAGTGCTGCGTTGAAAGTCAGTCATTAAATTTTAGATCTTTTAAGTTAAATAAAAAAAAAACCATGTTATTTTGATAACTATATTTCAATATAATTTATTTAGTTGACCATAGATTGTATATTTTATTTTATGCATTTAAGAAATATTATTTTGAGAAGAAATTCAGTCTCCAGAATGCCAAAGGGTAGGGCTGTGCTAAGGGAAACATTTTCAGCCCCGATTCATTATTTGTCATCAGAACCTTGTGGGGCAGGTTTTTTTGTTGATCTCAACGGATGGCTCATTTCCCTTTCTTTCTCTCTACTTCAGTGTCCCTGGAGAATGTCCTTCTTGATGTCAAGGAGCTCCAAAGAGGCATGGACTTGACCAAAAGAGAGTACACAATGCACGACCACAACATGATGCTGAAAGAATTTATCCATAATAATGAAGGGAAGCTGAAGAAACTCCAGGATGATGCCAAGATTGCACAGGTATGCAGTGTGAGTCCCTTTTTGTCCCCCAAATAAAGTTTCCCTTAAGATATAGAAGAGTTCATTCTTCTGCAGCTCCCCATTCGCATCTGGTCCCATCTTCATGTCTTTGTCCAGTGGCTAACCAGCTTGAGTAGCTGTGCAAATGTCAATAGGAGGATTGATGCTCCCCAAATCAGTCATGGTATCAGTACTTTATAATCAAGCCCAACAGAATGTTATAGAGCCCTGCCACAAAGTCATTCCCCCAACAATTGCCAGAGACACAAAGAGAGTGAGAAAGCAGAATGTTGCTTTGTAGTCACCTGAAAGCAATGAAAGGTTTTTGGTTTTTTTAGTAAAAAAAAAATAATAATAATTTTTCTACCATCTGAATCTCCAGGCATACTTTGACATGGTCAAACCTGTGGCCATCCACTGTTGTCCCATGTGATAAATCCTTCCAGGAAGTTGGTTCACCACATCCAGCTTCCTTTAATGGCTGACATGGTACAATCCTTTGCTTTTCTTTTCTCACAGATAATGCCAATCTGATCCCTTCATCTTCGGGGACTCAGTCAAGGTGCTTGGCCCCCCTATCATTTCTGCTTCTTCTTAACCCTTGAGGGATAACGTAACCAAAACATTACCCCCTGAATGCAGCCACTTTCAGCAGCAGTACTACCTACCTTCTGCCTGATACTTCTCCACCGATCCCAGTCCCTGTTCCACTCAGATCCCCCTTGGGACTTTTATTCCCTGCTGGAGTTCATCCCTCTGAAAGACTAGTTGGAACTTAGATTGTATGAATTGTGACTGCCTAGGAGCATAATTCCCACTTACGTTCGTGTTCCTGTGGAACAAGTTGTCTCGAGAGTGTTTTCTCAGACCCAAGTGACTTAGATGTGATGGGGAAAGTTCAGGTCATAATCCTTGTGTGATTTTTTTTCCTTCCAGATGCTAGCAGCTAATGTTTCTCCAGTAATTTGAATCTATCTTTATTTCTCTAAAGAATGTTTTGTACTTGTATTCATAGAATTCCTGTGTGTGTCTTGGTGGATGGGCTTTCAAGTATTTCATCTTTTTATGTATTTTAAATAATATCAAGTTGTCTATCTATTTAACTGTTATTTTAATTGGAATTTCATTTTTTCTTTTCCCCCATTGGGTTTTGTGTATCTTCTTTTGGCTTGTTTAGAATATTCAGGATGGGATCTCTGTGAGAAAACACAGAGGGGAAAAAAGATAGAGGAAGGGAGAGCAGCTCCTTCAGTTAGTCCACCCTCCTTGGCAGAGCTGAACACTGACAGCAATTCACTGGTCATATGAGAGGGAAAAAAATGAATGAGAATGAATGTACAAAAAAAATCCCACTGGAGACTTTGAGAGTGAAATATAAGTTGTGATAACTTTTAGGGAATGAGTTATATTTATTTAGTTGATAAGTCGTTGTGAAGTAAGTTGTACTATATTGATATTCGGTAGTTTATAATAAATATTTAAAAAAAGAAAGCAAATCCTGGGATTTGTGAAACTTAGAAATGTGCCTCTTTGCAGGATGCCTTTGATGATGCTGTAAAATATTTTGGAGAAAATCCCAAGACAACGCCACCCTCCGTCTTCTTCCCAGTCTTTGTCCGGTTTGTTAAAGCTTACAAGGTAAATAGGAATACTTGGTATTTCCCTCTGTACAGTTTGTCTGATTGGCTAAGACCTGTGGCACAAGGACATCCAGAGCTCTGTCAGGAAGCCAATCTCTTGGCTTCAACAGAGACTTTGTGCACCCTGACTCGTGGGATTCAGTGTTCCCAGACAGTTCTTTCTTTTGCTGAAATGAATGCCTGCTGCTCTTAGCAAAGAGTGGGCAACATCCTACCAACAAGCTAATCCTGAGGTTTACTAAGTAATAGACGTTCTTTGGGTACATTTGGCTGAGTCAGATATCAAGCCGATGAGCGTCATGTCAGCATCGCAGAATCCAGTAGTTCTGGTGCCATCTTGTGGCTACTTCCGTAGCTCAGGCACAGACAATCCCTAACTTATCATAGATTTATATTTCTCTAATGACTGAAAAGTGTGTGCACTCTAGCTCAAAAGTGTTCTGGTAATCCAGGGTGAGGCTAGGGTTCGGGAAGGCCTGAGATTGCTGCGGCTTTAGGGCTAAGAGGAAAAGACAGTGGTCATTGATGACATTTTCACTTCTCAATGTACGGTCGTACCAGTGCAATTCCTTCCAGGAAATGGAAGGGAAGGGAATGATTTATTAAGTGCCCATGGGTTGGGTGCTATGCTGAGGGCTTTTTACAAAGGCACAACAGCTCTGTGAGGTAGGTTATCTTCATTTTGCAGATGAGGGAACTGAGGCAAACGGAGGTTAAGTGACTTGCCCAGGTTTCTACAACGAGTAGTAGTAATAATAGCTGAGCTCATTTGATCTTCACCATAGTGCTAGGAGTTAAATACTTTTATCTTCATTTTACAAATGGAAAAACTATGGCATAGAGAAATTAAGTGACTTGCCCATGTTACACAGCTAGTAAGTGTCTGGGGCTGAATTGGAACTCAGGTTTTCCTGACTTTAGGCCCAGCACTCTGTCTGCTGTGCCACCAGTGGCCTCTTTCAGGGCCTTCTGCCAGCCCTGTGAGGTGTGTTAGGGTGATGTTTACCTTGTAGTGGTAGCTTTGTTGCTGTTACGCCATTCGGTCATGTCTGACTCTTTTTTGATCCCATTTGGGGCTTTTTTGGCAAGGATACTGGAGTGGTTTGCCATTTCCTTCTCTACGGTGTTCCCATTTTTCAGATGAGGAACTGAGGCAAATAGGGATTGTGACTTTGTCAGGGTCATGTGCCTAGTAAATGTGCAAGGCTAGATTTGAAATCAGGTTTTCCTGATTCCAAACTCAGTACTCTATCCATTGCCCCATAGTAACAGTAGTAGGAAGCTCCTATTACTTGCCCAAGGTGTGACAGAGACTCAGAATTAGAACACATCTCAATGACCATGTAGGTGAACTGGTCCTGTGATCTAGAACACCCCCTGACACATCCCAAACAAGTGGTCATCCAGGCTTTGCTGGAATTCAGGGCCAGTCCATTCCACTTGGGATTAGCTCTGTCAGGAAGCTTTTTCTGACATGAAACCCAAATCTGCCTCTGTGGAACTTTTATTCCTTGTTCCTAGTTCTGTGGTCTTGGAATCAAGTGGGGAGGTTACTTGTGTATAGGGGGAAATTTAATCCCTCTTCATGATAGTCCTTTAAATCATTGAAGACAACTATCATGTTCCCCCATCTTCCATCACTTTCCCCCTTCAAGTAACCTCCCCCCCAAAAAAATTCTGCAACTCATCATGTTTATTGAATGACTTAATATTTGCTGAGCACTCTTCCAGGGGTTAGGGAAACAGAAACAATCTCACTTCTTTCGGTTAATCCTCCTGTAGCAGAATCTTAATGTCTCTCACAATTCTAGCTCCCTTTCTGGATACTTTCACAGGAACTTTGAAAGCAGCCATGGTATGCCTAGCACTGTTTGAGGTGCTTCAGGGGAGGACACAAAAGAAACAGCAGAACATTCTTTTCTTTGCGGGACCTCACCTTCTAACTGGGGAGTGAAAATATACTTAATAGAATGATAAAATTCCAGACCTTGAAAGTATGTGAAGATTATCTAGTTCATCTGCCCTTGTTTTATAGAAGAATTGAGGCACAGAAAAGGGAAGTTGGGGGTTACATACTTTTGTAATGACTGACCTGGGACTTGAGGCAAGTTTGCCGATTCTGCTCATTCAGATTCACACACACACACACACACACACACGCGCGCGCACACACACACTCACACCCCCTCACACCCACACCCCACAGATACGTGCACATACACACACACGCACTCATGCACTCACGCACACACACTCACCCCCCCCACAGACAGACACACACACACATACACACACACACACACACCATTGATAGAGCTGCTTTACATACAAGGCATCGTACTAGGCTTTGTGAAAAGAACAAGGAGGAATAGACCTTGCCTCTCCCTGCTAGTAATCTCTAACCTAGTGGGTGAAACAAGACAAAGACACAAAGAACTTTCATCCAAGGTGGAAGGTGAGAAATGCTAGAAGACACTACAAAGAACTCAAGGAAAGTGGAGGAAGGGGAGCCGGCTTCCAAACTGAGGCCATCAGGAGGGTCAGAAGTATCATGGAAGGGGTGGTATTTGACCTGGGCCTTGGATAGTGCTCAGGATTTCACAAGATAACCATGAAGGAGAAAAGCATCCCAGGCAGAGAAAATATCACATTTGGTGCCTAGAGTACTGGACTTGGAGTCAGGAAGACCTGGGTTCAGATCTAACCTCAGATACTTAGTAGCTGTGTGACCATCATTTACCCATTTAACTCCTTTCTGCCTCAGTTTCCTTATATGTAAAGTGAGACCAGACCTGAGCCCCTCTTGGTTCCCTGCCCACTTTAACTATCATACTTTGATCCTGTGAATAAAAGAAGAGTTATGGAGATGGGAACGCACAGCACATATTCAAGGACTACCTGGGTGTGGGGAGGAGTTCAGGTTGGATGGGAGATAAGGCTCTCTGTCTCTAAAATGACTTGAGAATTTCTGCTGATGCCCAGAGTGTACAGTAGAACACAATTCATAGATGATTGCTGAACAGTTTCAGTGAAGGAGGGATTAAGTGATTTGGGGCTAAGGCAGGAAGACTTCCTAGAAGCCACATATTGTGCATTCACCTTTAAAAGTGAGTCCTCTGGATGGAAGTTGTACAGTCAGCAGCAAACCCCAGGCTGAACGTGTGGAACTTGCTGAATTCCAGTTCATTTGTACTTGCAGTTTCTGGCCTCAGCTTTTCTTCAATCATTGCCTAACAAAATCTAGGACTTCCCCCAACCCCCCCCCCCCCCCCCCCCCCCCCCCCGGGTCATGTGCTATTTAAACACAATTCCTTTGTCCTTTGCTTTTAACAGCAAGCTGAGGAAGAGAATGAACTAAGGAAGAAGCAGGAGCAGGCCCTCATGGAAAAACTCCTGGAACAAGAAGCACTAATGGAGCAACAGGACCCAAAGGTATGGAATCCATGCAAGAGCTCATTAGTTGGTGCCTGATAAGCAGTGAAGACCCCTTTCCCCCTCGGTGGTTGGTGGTAGAAAAGCTTGCCCTGAATACACTGCATACCTATGGTAGTTATGAAGTCAGGAGAGCAAGGAGAGAGAGATCATCTCATCCACCTGCCCTGCTAAGTGGTCAGCTAAGCCTACTTAACAGGCCTCTCTCTTGTCATACATAATCTGCTGGGAAGAAGATTGCTTAGCCTTGCTGGACCACTCATTCCACTGTGTAAAAATCCTTCTAGCTAGATGTTTTTTCAATTATTAAGCAAACATCTATTTGAGTGCCTTCTATAATCAAGGCATTATGCTAAGCCCTGGTAGGGGTTGGGGTGGGGATATAAAGCTTGGGTCCTGCTTACATAGTTGAATAGGAAACTGAGACTTGTACACTCGTAGCTATAGTAGAAAGCAGGGTGAGGCACAGAGGTCAAGGAGGACATTTGAGTTGGGGAGCATAGAAAGAACAAAAATATGGAGGCAGATTACTCCTCATAGCTCTCTGATGTCCCCTAACATAAGGAATTATTAGCATCCCTTTTGTGTAGACTCTGTTCCTTGGTGGACCAGTTTGGAGTTTGTTTGTTTTTTTTACCTTTTTAGAAGAAATTTTAATCCAGAATTCTATTTTTCCTTCCCCTCTCCTAAAATACTCTCTTGATTCTATTTCATTCCAGTGATCCAGTGATGTTTCTTTCTTTGAGTTCCAGATGGTAGAATATGGCCATTTTTCTCCAATTAGCAAGCAATCCTTTATGTATTTTGAGTTTCCCTGAATTTCCTGTGTACCATGGGACACCACTGTTCTCTTTCCCTTTATTTTAGTCTCCTTCTCATAAAACCAAGAGGCAGCAGCAGGAATTAATTGCAGAGTTAAGAAGGCGGCAAGTGAAGGATAACCGACATGTATATGAGGGGAAAGATGGTGCTATTGAGGATATTATCACAGGTAAATGAGCCTTTTTTTATCCTAAGCCAATGGAGAACCCCCACTGACCCCACCTTCAGTTGACTGCATGCAGCGGGCCTTCTTGCCCTATGTGCCCAGTGTTCATTAGTCCTTCAGTGGGTCTAATAATGTTCCAGTGTTACCTGCGGACAGTGGCTCCTCAGGTGTGAGGCGGTGTTTACATGATGTGAATTTGAAGCCCACCTATCTGAACCCAACAAACTTTTCCCAAACTACTTTGTTCCCCTCTTTCTGACTTCTCTCTTATTTCTGAACCCTCAATTTCCTTTGTAAAATGATTTTCTGTCTCTCTCATTGAGTTACCATGAGCACCTCTCCCCTCCACCACCTTATAAGTACTAGAAGAGAAAGCAGATTATTCCTCAGTATCCCAGGATGCCTTTCAGGACATTGTCAGGAAGTATTTTTCCTCCCAAGATAACAGAACTCTTCTGTTGTTGGATGAGAAGCTTATGTTTTCATTAAAAAACACTAATGGAGTTTTAGTCCCATAACTAACACACAGCTGGGGACAGATCATTTCAGTCAGATTTGAATGATTTCTCTCTTAGAGTCGTTCCCGTCATTTTGAGCCCTGCAGACTAATCCATGCTCTGTTTGTTGCTCCCAATTCTTGGAAGTTTTCAATTTTCCATAGACAAGAAGGAAAACCCATTTTTATGGTGGTGAGAAGCCACTTTCCTTGGCTTCCCAGTCTGCACTTTATCAACTCTCTGGCTTTTGTTTCTTTGACATCACAAATTCGGCCGTATAAATAAGCATCCCTAGCTGACAGACTCACAGAAACTTATCACTTCTAAACCTCTACTCCCTGCCTCAAATCTTGAAGGAAAAAGAAACAAATTAATCAGCAGGCTTTCCTCCCCCTTCAGCATCACTGTGCTTGGTAGGGAGGCAAGAGAAAGCTCAGACAGATGTTCCAAAAGTCTTAGCACATGATAAGCTATTTTCATTTTAAAACTGCACTATGACTTTTGGGAAAAACCTGTATATGTTGTTCAAACAAACATTTATTAAGTGCCTACCATATGTGAGGCGTCTTACTTAGGTGCTAGAAATGCCAAAACAGAAATGAAATGTTCCTGCCTTCAAGGAGCTTACATCCTGTTGGAATATATTGTGTGTCCATGGTGGTGTGTAATAGAGCACTGTATTTGGAGTCATAGGATTATAGATTTAGAAGAGGAAAGATCCTTAGAAAACATCTGGTTTAACCCCTTCATTTTACAGATAAGGAAACAGAGGTTCACAGAGGTGAAGTGACTGATTACAGAGCCAGGATTCAAACCTAGGTTATCACACTGCAAAGAAAAAGGAAGGAAACAAGCATTTGCTAATAAGTATCTACCATGTGCCAGGTACTAAACTAAGCACTTTTACAAATATTTCATTTGATCGTCATGACAACCCTGGGAAATAGGTGCTATTATTATCCCCATTTTATAGCTGAGGAAATTAATGTAGATAGGAGTTAACTGACTTGCCCAGGGTCACGCAGCTTGTCAGTATCTAAAACTGAATTTGAACTCAGGTCTTCCTGACCTTCAGGCCAGCATTCTGTCCACCATACCACCTAACATCCTCTCTTTCCATAGCAGCACACTGAGTCACAGGAACTTGGCTTCAGATCCTACTTTGTCTGGTGGGGTGACCTCACCTCTTTTAAGATATCAGTTTTTCAAATGGGGAACTTAAAATAGATGACCTTTAATGTCCCTTCTGACTCTAAATCCTCTAATATGAACATGTCTACACACAAAATATGAACACACACACACACACACACACACACACACATACACACTCATACTGCCAAAGTACCAGATCTCAAACTGTATACGAAACAGGAAATCATCAAGATGGATTGATACTGATTAAGAATAGAGAGGTTAATTAGTGAAACAGATTAGGTACATTTTATAGAGAAGCAAAAGAACACAGAAGCCTAGTGTTTGAGAAAAAGAGACTAACTACTGAGGTAAGAACTCACTATTTAATAAAAAACAATTAGGAAAATTGGAAATCATTCTGGCAGAAACTTGCTATAGACCAGTACCTCACACCATATGCCAGGATGAGATCCAAAAGGATGTATGACTTAGACATAAAGGGGTGACATCACAAACAGATTAGAGGAGCAGGGATCTAAAGAAAAGGGAATGGTTCATGACCAAAGAAGGGATTGAGAGAATCAAGAAGAGAAAAAAGGACAATTTTGATTACATAAAATTAAAGTTCCTATGCAAACAAAACCAATGAAGGTAAAATTAGAAGGGGAAAAGAATCTTTGCTACAAGGTTCTCTGATAAGGGCTTTATTTCTGAGATAGATAAGGGACTGATTCAAATTTAGAAGATTAAGAGCTAGTCTCCAGTTGATAAATGGTTAAAAATCTAAACACTCCATAGTCATATAAGAAAAATGCTTCAAATCACTAATGAAAATTAGAAAATGAAAATTAAAGCAGCTCTGAGGTTCCCCATCACATGCATTCTCTGAATAGCACTATAGATATTTCCACAGTTTAAAGCTTAGATTTTTTTTCCCTTCAACACTTTGACCCTTTCGTACTCAGAACTAGGGGAAAGTCCAGCTTGATCTTAGAGAATGTAAGCTCACTGACAACAGGAACAGGTTCATTTTGGTCTTTATAACCTAATACCTAGCATGTTTTGTATTGTGATCGGTAGATGTTCAGTGGGTGTTAAGTAAATGCTTGCTGATTAGTTAAGATGGGGGAGAGGGACACTTTTTTTTTTTCATTGCAAGAGCATCCTAACTTATGCTCCAACATGCAGGAACTTTGTACGTTCACTAGCCTGATGGTCCCTCATTTTATCAGCTTGCCTTTCTAGAACAGTATACATACAGTTGGTGAAATAAGTCAAATGTGCATTTGTGATTCACCTGTGGCATTATCAATCATTCACCACGGTGAAGAGATTGAATGCCTCTAAAGGAATGTATTTTTTTAATGCTCTGATTATAATAGCTGCCTTTTAACCATCTCTTTATCCCAAGTCAGGATTTGCAAATCTTCTACTACCTAAGTAGTCCTTTGTAATCCCCTGCCCTCCTTCCCCCTCCCCCCCAAACATTAACAAAGCGCTAACTAATGCAGTCAATCTCTGCTTCTTACTCTGTTCTATTTTGTTTGTCTTGTTTGGCTGTTATTTTCCATGCAGTGCTGAAGACTGTGCCCTTTACAGCTCGTACGGCCAAGCGTGGCTCTCGGTTTTTCTGCGAACCTGTTCTCACTGAGGAATTCCATTACTAAACTATTACTTTTTCACACCTGATGCTCTTAAAAGGTTGCCGTAGATTTTTGACCCATTATCTCTATCTGTGTGGATATCAAACAGGGTCAGATGAATTGTAAATGGATAGCATGTATCTGATGTCTATGTGGAATTCTGTTTCCTGTTGTTCCCATATTGCACGGACTTGCATTCAGTCACCTCTGAAATCCCCATCACCACCATCATGATGACCTTATTCACTCTCCAGAGATGTTTCTGGTCTGCGTGACAGAGCCATGGAATAGCAAGTTTTGAAATTGTCAAGTACCTTATTGGGGGAAGGGGGTATCCAGGATCATGGTTTGTGGGTGTCATAGAGGGATGAAAGGGGCTATACCTTAAAAATCCTCTAATCTAGCATTCTCATTGTATAGATGAAAACATTGAGAACTAGAAAGTTTATAAGAACACTTGACTTCAAATCAGGAAGTCTGGTTTTAATGCTGACTCAACCAACCCCTTTTAGAACTTTGGGGCAATTACTTAACCTTTCGCTGTTTTACTTTCCCCCTAAATAAAACGAGAATAATACTAATTCTTCACATTTTATTGAGGATGTTTTGGCAGCAAAAGAAGATATTTTTTGTATATACTTTAGAAGGCAAAGTGCTGTGGAGTTATTAAATATTATTTTTTCTTCAATTTCAAAAGAGGCCATGGCTAGTTCTAAACTGTGATGGTTCGCTTGCTTTCCTAGGCTACCTCACCCAGCCTTTAGATATTTAATTCTGTGTAGTAGATCTGATAGAGCATGGAATAAATGAGCCCCTCCACCAGATATGTGCATGGATTGTCAGAGACAACATACATGTTCCCTTCTTGCCTTGTGAGAATCATCCAAGACCTTTCCCATTCATCAGTGTTGTGTGTACTGTCTTGCCTGGCTAACCAGCATGTGCATGTAGGAGTGTCCTTAGAAGAAGGGGAATCAGACAAATGTCTTGGTTATGTCCTTCATTATGCCATCATTTGTGCCCAGTCCCATGCCACATTCAGAATACTGATTTAACAATCAGCTTCATGGTGATTTCTTGGGTTACAGTGCTGGGAATCATGGTCTCATCATCAGAATCTTTTTGGCTATAATAACTCATGAAAGCTGTTTACAAAAAGTGCCAAAGGGTTATTGACTTATAAATTTGTTGATACATTAGACATCAAATGAGATAATATACATAAAGTGCTTTGCAGACTTCCCAGGTACCCAGCAGGTACCAAGTTCTGATTATTATTTATCCATAACAACGAAATCACTGCTCTTTTGAAGAAGGCAGTGGTGTGAGTGGTGGTATGAATGAACTACCAGCACATTCCAGGAAACATCAGCATTGTTGGAGTCCTTAGGACTCCCAGCCTCCCAAAATAATGAACTAGTCTGTGCCGGTGTTCAGCCATAGAAGAGATTAAGTTCTTTGGGATGCCAGATACTATAGGCCATGAACAACAGATAAGACATAAGCAAAGAAGGAGAAATGGTGACCTTAATTCTTTTCTCAGCATTACATGTCTATACATAGGGGATGCTCCGTAGTGAAATGGACTTGGAGCTGGGCACATGTGTATTAGGCAAGATTAACTGTTTGAAGAATGCATTTTAACCTGTGTTATGTGTGTTTCCATTTTGTCTTTGAGGAAGCAACAAGTGAGGATTGGGGGTGGGGGTGGGTCCAAAGACAATGGTGTACTTTCTCTATAATGAACTTAACTTACCAGTGCTTATTAATCACTTCGTGGAGTCTAATCTGTTTGGCCATTGTTTGCTCTGTCAAGTGAATTTGTTGGAATATTTTCCTGGAGCCAATCTTCAAAGCAGCTTGGAATTGGGTAGTCAGAGATCAAGGGGGTGGGAAGACCATCTCACCTTTTTCTTGCTGTATCTAACCCCAACTCATAATGGTGACCTTCCACTCTCTTGTTCTGTTGGCTAACCTGCCTGGGATTTTTAAACATTGAGTTGAGTTGCTCTTCATTTTCATCCCATTTTTACTTAACCATCATTTTGTGTTTTGTTTTGTTTTTTTTTTTCTGTTTAGCCTTAAAGAAGAATAATATCACTAAATTTCCAAATGTTCACTCGAGGGTAAGGATTTCTTCTAGCACACCGGTGGTGGAGGATACACAGAGCTGGCAAGCATCACTTTTTACTTAGCTTCCTCCTCTCTCTGTATATGCCAGACCAATGACTGTGAATATGACTGAGGGTAATGCTGGGGAGAGTCTTTCTCATGAGAAGTCATCCCATCTCATTTTCTAAAGATGTGGCCTTTATTTGCTCCTTCATTTTTATTATACTTAAATACTTATTATGGAGGCTGCACCTCTGTAATGTGGTGGCTGGGGTGAGGGTATTTGATGGTGGTTTCACTTGCTTTGGGTACAAGGGTTCCACTCTCCTCTGCCACTTTTTTTTATGCTCCTGAATTTTTCTCCTTTCCCAACCTCTTTCTCAAATCTCAGTTAAGAAAAGATCATGGTCGGGGAAATTATCTCCAGCATTTTATGGCACAGGGTTTTCTGAGAGCTCAGGTGGTTTGGACATCAAAGATTTGATCAGCCTAGGCAAAAGAAAGGGCTTTCCATTCTCATTCGACACAATTAAGCTTGAAAACAGCTTGTTCTATATATATGCTTTTGCCCTTGGGCGTGGGGATATGAAAGTAGGCCCAGTTTGCAGGGAGGGTGACTGGATAGGTGGGTGGGAAAGAGTGAGGGAGTGAGTGTGTGTGTGTGTGTGTGTGTGTGTGTAACCTGCATAACCCCAGGAGACAGGAGGTAGGTGATGGGATTCAAAGGCCCCAATGAAGTTTTCTTCTAATGTTTTGTTCTACTTTTGTTTTTTGCTCCTTTGGAGGATTAGTCTTAACTAAAATTCACCATTAGTGAAAGATACCAACAACACCAAAACAACTAGTGGAAGTAGGACAGGATAGAAATCTGAAACCTACTTCATTCAGTCCTCTAACTCTTGTCCATGGTAGGCTAGATAGAGAACCTGTTTTGTCACATCATCAACTTCTGAGCATGATAACCATGACTTATGGTGACCAACCACTTTGACAGAAAGACATAGAACTATAAGTACGTACATACATATATAGGTGCATATAAATAATCACTGATAACTGGCAAATCATGAGCTGTAGCAAACCATTGATTAACCAGAATGTTGGCATTAATTGGAATTTTTCTGGCTAACTGAGGACTGATGACCTCCCCAAATTTTTTTTTACATCAAGCTTTGTTATTGAATATTTTTCTAATATGAATTTCCTACCTTACTTATTACAACATAGCAAAGACAGTGGAATCTTTCTTTGCTGATTGAAGACACTGTGGTGCCATAATGGCAACAATAGTAATTATGGTGATGATAAGGCAACATTTACAAAGTACTTAATAGGATATTGCACAGAAAAAGAGATACATGAAAATGAAAACTGTTGCTAAGGACTTTACTATTAGTATCTCATTTGATGCTCACAAGAACCCTGGGAGGTAACAGCTATTATCCCCATTTTACAGATGAGGATACTGAGGCAAACATGTTCTTTTGTCTTAGAAGAAGTAGCATATAGGGCTGAATGTGTACCATTCCCTAGGCCATACCTTGGCCGCTTCTTTTAAAAAATACATCCCTGTTGCAAGTTTATTTTCTTCCACTGGCCTTTTTAAATCCTCCTACAATTAAGTACAAAAGGAAAATTCAGTTTAATCCAAGGTTCTGGTTAATCAACATTTGCTAGATATGGACATCATAAAGCTTCAGAGTTGATCAATTTAAAGAAATTTGAATCCCTCCTGTGAAAGGGTAGCATCTAGGACTGGGGCAGATTTCAGGCCTTAAAGATCAAATTCTATCATGTAACATCCATTTTCCAAGCAGACGCTGCACCTCAGAATAGGGAGCAGTTTCTTTGTCCAGTGATCTTTGGTAACTTGGGAAAGTCAAGTATGTCACATGCATAAGAGACTGCTTACAAGCTAAGTTGTCTAGTAACTCCACCATTGACTAATCTTAAGGGGAAAAATTAACAATTAATTTTTCTTTTTTTGTCACCTTAACCCTCATTACAATGACTTGTAATCAGATTATTTGCTTCTCAATTGTTTATTTGAAGCCTCAACTGTTTCCAGTTGTTGCTGCATTTGAAAATATAAAGTTAGACTTTCCATCCAGTGATTGAAATCTACAGTTTTTCCCTCACAAAAGCCCACAGTCCACCAGTATTAAACTAGAACCCGTTCATTTTGTCATTGGCCTCACTTAAGCCCAATGAGCTTATGGCTTTTTTGTCTAATCTTTCTACACAAGCTGCTTTGATTGGCTGCCAGCAGGACTTTGTTTTGTCTAGACACACAGCATGAAGAACGCCTCCCTCTGACTGGCTTTTTCCCTCTTACAGATCTTAGAAACCAGCCGTACAGACGAGCCGATGCGGTGAGGAGAAGTGTCCGGCGACGCTTTGATGATCAGAATTTGCGCCCTGTTAATGGTGCTGAGATAACCATGTGAGCCAGACCTGCCTACATGTGTAAAGTGGAGGGTGTACTTCAGTGATAACCATGTCTATGGGAACTCTTCTGGCTACCATTTAATGCAGCCTTGAATACGGTTACATTCTGAAGGGCCAAGAAGCCTCAAAATTGCATAGGAACTTTAAAAATAAAATAAAAAAGATGGGCTCTCCATTCAACTGTAGTTAACAAGTGCCTAAGGTGAAAGTACCTGCTCAAATTAATCAAAGCAATAGGACTTGATTTGATTGGGTATCTTTTTACACCAATATGTTATTCAGTGTTTTTAACCAAAATGTAAATGTCATGTTATCTTCTTTTTGTTATCTGCAACTTAATGATTGTCTTATGGCCCACCTTGGTTTCTTGACAGGTTGTAAATAACAAATATTTGGGTGAGATCTGCTATGGATCCCTTTTGGCTTTTACATATGTCTCTGTGCTGTCTAATAAGGAATTTATTTTGAACTTCAAATAGCAATTCTCTCTAGGTTATATATCAAAAGGTTTATTGCTGTGTGAGGAAAGCCATTCTCCCAGAGATTTTTCCTTCCAGTCACAGCCAAACCCTGGTGAAATATAAAGAGGATCTGATTCATTAACACATGAAGATTCACCCAGTCAGTCTTCATTTTCATGTATAACTTTTTCTGTGCCATGCCCTATGAGGGATGGTTTGAAGGGTAAGACTGCAGTGCTACAGAAAATCATGGGAATATCACGCAAGACACATTTATGATTCTATGTTCTTCAGAGAGAGGCAGCTTATAGGTAACACAAAGTATATTTATTAATTAGCATTAAGCTATTAACATCTCAATAACCAGTATTAGGATCTCCAAGGACCATTATAGTTCAGTTCTGAACACAGTGAATAGTCATGTGCCTTGTCAGAAAGAAGTTTGCTAGAACCATTGAGCATTCAGATTGCATCTTCCCTCTGCAGAGTGCTGATTTGAGTAGCCTTGTATTTCTTTGACAATCGCATTTGAGTTTGTTTTTTTTTTTAATGGAGGTGAGGGTGCATTTGACCACTGGACCTAAAAAAAATTCTAAAGGCCAATCTAATGCTCCCTCCCTGGGATATTTTAGGGGAAATTGGGGATTGATTTGTTGGGATATTTGTATTTGGATGAAGTGAGGGAAAGGCGTATGCAAAATGAGAATGAAAGGCAAGCCAAGCTCACTCTGCAGGTACAGGGCAAGCCTTTGCTTTACCTGGCGTCTTCTTGGGCAGGGCACTTGATCTAGTTCAAAGTCAAAACCTGGACTGTAGCTAAAATTGTTATTTTGGAAGATAAATTCTGCTTCCAGCTTACCTTTCTTGGTAGCATTTCATCAATATGTTAATTGTAAAATTTATTGTATAGTATTTAACCACTGAATTTCTTTTCTTTTATGTTGTGCTTAAGTGAATCCCTGGTGAAGGTCTCATTTTCCTTGGATGATGTGTAGTTATATGATAATCTGTTTTTAAATGTACAGATATTTTGCTACAAAATTGGTGCCGTTTTTTATGGTTTTTACGCCTCTTTTAATTCCACTTTAGCCTCCGGGTAATATTGTAAATATTGTTTAAAAAACTGCATCAGCCTGTGCTATACAATCTGAATGTTATTTTAACTTATAGTTTGTTTTTTATATTTAACTATGAGGACAGTTGAGGGATCAAAGTTGTCATGGTTTGTTTTTTTTTTTTTTGCTGACCGTTTTACAGAAAGTTTCATTTCAAACTGCCCCCTGCTAGCACATCTCCAGAAATGTGTATTCTACATGCTCTTAAAAGAACATGCCAAGATTGTATCTGTTGACACTGATTGAATATCATACCTAAGAAGCAATGATTTTATCTATGAAATGGAATTCAAATTATTGGCTTATATTCAAATACACAAATGTTTTAAAGCTTAGTGCTAACAAACATACAAATAAATTTCCATACCACATGTATTTATTATTCTACAATTAGAATGGATTGTAATGTTGGCATGTTCTTTTTGTTTTGTTTTTTCTTGTAATGGGCCTGCTTCTTAGCAATATTAGAAGTGTTTTATAAAGCAGTTCATGTTACTTTTCTGGTCTGTTCATGGCATATGAGCAAATAAACTATTTACACTACTATATAGCAATGCATTGCCTCTTATTGGTCAGAGTATTGGGGGAGGGGGTGCTTATCAATAGCATCATCTTGTAACCAAGTTCTCTCACCCTTCCAGTGTCAAACTGCTGCCCGTAGGGTGTAGAGAAACAGATAAGATAGGATGTTGCTAATCTCTTGGCTGCCTGTTGTTATATTTTGTGACTCGCATGTTTAAAAATTTCGATTCTACCCTTCCATCTGTCACCTGCCTACCTACTTCTCTCAAACAAGGACACAAGAAGTATTGAGGTGTTTTATGCATGCAGGAAACTTAGGAGCAAAACGCAATTCCTTCCTAGAAACTGTTACAAAGTAGAATGGACGTTGACCATGTTGTAAACTTCAATGAATGAGTCCTGGTTAGGAGTCCTTTGCTTTCAAGGATTTTCCACTCTACTGAGGATAGATACAATGTATTTATTTACTAAGTTATTTACACAAGTTATGCTGTGATGGAGACGAAGTCATCGAAGAATATTCAAAGAAAGAGGCAAAGAACACGTTGACCTGAGTGAGGTTAGAGGCTTCATAGAGGAAGTGGCATTTTTGCAGTGTATTTCAGGATGAGAGCAAAAAAATCCTTAAAAAAACATTTGAAGATGTTTGGCTAATAATGAGTCTGAGCAATACAAATTAATACTTTTTAAATAGGATGCAGTATTTAAAAACTGTTGCATGAAAAATATCTGAGACAATATGTGATTTTACTGCTTACTTAGGTAAACAGCACATCTGGAAAATTCGGATAAAACTTTGCCAAACAAGGTAAATATGACTAAATCAGAGAAAAAGGGGGTGGTGTAGGCAATTAGCAAATGTGGAGCCCAAGAATCTTGGATATGGGAGACAGGTGGCTAAATAGCAAAGAGGAAACTTCAAGTGAAACTTCCTGTGAAGGGGTTGAACTATAGTTCTAAGTCATCTCTACAACATACTGATACAGTATAATAATGGTCATTACTGGCTTCTTTAGAAAAACAAAAACGCCTGATCCTCTCCCAATTAAACAGGCTTTCCTATTTCCTTTTTCCTTGACGTAGCAAATAGGAACACAATATATGCTTGGGAACATCTCCTTATCCCACATTGCTGGTATACATTGACCTGTCCCTGGAGCAGGCTACTCTTTTTTTCCTCATTAGAATTGTTTTTCAGTGCAATTTTCCTACAGAGGCAACTAAACTGTCACCAAAATTTCGATTTACATTTATGAGCAATTCCAACTGGTCTGTTTCATTTAACACTAGCTAATACATACCTAAACTTTACTTCAAAGTCAGCTTTTTACTCTTATTACCACAAAGAAGCACTAGTTACATAGCATAGTGGAAGAAATGAAGTTTCAGCACTCTGGGCCTCTTTCCTCTTCCATAAGAGGAGTGGCCTACTAAATCCAGCTCTAGTATTTATAGGAACATAGGTGAGCTCTTTTCTTCTACTTTAGAATAGCTGCACTCAACAGAAAAAAAGCAAACCCACTGGAAAGGTGCAAAATAATTGTGTTGACTGGTAGCTATCTATGAAGGCCTTGGAAGGAAAAGAAAAAGACGCATATCCAATTGTAGTAAAAGCTGCAATACCTTTTTCTAATAAATTATTTTTATTTACAAAAGGTCTAATTTTATTTAACAACTATGAGGCTTTTAAATTAATTACATCAGAACAATATATAAACAGAAAATTTGGCAATTACAAACACAGAAAATAGAAACCACTCTTTCCCATAACTCAGCCTTTCTTTAAAGCAAGTCCTCAATGTAATCAAGTAAGAGTACCACCTATCTAAAAGCAGGGGTTTTGCACAAGTTTAAACAATCACATTCATATCCCCGGGGAACAACAGAAAGTAGAGACTGGCGGTAGGAAATGGCTCAGTTTGCTTTTTAAAGGGTCATATTGAATCTGGTCCTGTTCGGGAGCTATGGGCAACTACCCAAGTCATTCTGGCTGCTTGGTTGATTCTGCCTTACCAGGTCAGCTATGATATTAGCAGTCAATTCTTCACCAATATTATATTGCTTATGCAGCACTGTACTGGGTCCTATGAAAAATTACAAAAGACAAAATATCCTTTTTTAAACAGTAGATTGTGAATGTAAAAGGACTCTATTGACAGCCTAATGTTCCATTATCTATATAGGGAAAATAAAGTGGAAAAATGAGAGTAGTAAATGGATGATGGTAACAAAACATTCTGTAAAATATCTTTGTGAATTGGGCAAGTGATAGACTTCCACTTTGTTCTGATTTTTTTTCTACTTCAATGGCGTCTTGGAAAAATGAACTTTGACTAGTCCTGAAGCTTGAACTTTGTTGGGTGGATTTTGAGACCTGGCTGGACTGATCCTTTGCATGAATGTCTACCTGGAAAATAATTTCACCTCTATCTCTGGGGTATAATGAAGGCAGTGTGAAAGAAAAATCACTTAGGTATTTTGAGAGATTCCAAGCCATGTTTATGAAGTTTTAAACCCATTCCTATCTTCTTTACCCAAACATAAGGTAGCAGGAGCCAAGCATTTGTTCTCATTAAGTGACTTAAGCATAACAGTCCAGAAAAGAGGGTAGAGCAAGTAGACCATCTCCCTCAGGTGTACGTCTATTATCTTAAGCCAATACTCCTTACCCAGGTAGTATAGTAGTGCATATATGGTATGAGTAGAGTTTAAGTTTTTAAACATTTATCAACATGGTTTACTGCACTAATGGTTTTAAAACCCTTCAACAATTTGTTACTGGGCAACATAAACAAAAGCTTGATGAAGTTGCTAAAAAAGATTTATTTCACTTTCTGAAACCAACAGAATAGTAAAAGTAAATAAATTGAAATGAAAATATTTTGGTGAAAAAAGACTGCATACTAGGTTAATCATAGTTTGAAATGAGAGGCATTACTAATAGATGTTAACTTTCCAAACACAGAAAAGGCATACTTGTATGAATGTCACCTACTCCAGTGAATGATAAACTTGATAGTAACACATACTATTAAAATGTACTTAAATATTTATGTATTGCTGGTATTGGAGAAGCACCCCTGGTGGGGGAAAAAATGATGCCTTTACATTTTAGGCAAAATGAAAAAAGCTGAAACCAGGAAGAATTAATGTGCTTCATCCTACCTTGCTTTTATTTTGGTGCAAAACCTTGTTTCTTTACTTAAATAATTCATGTTACTTACATTATGTACTTTTTTAAAAATCCTGTTCTAAAATAATTCAAAACTTAGTCCTGCCTCCATCATTTAAGAAAAGTATTTTCTTATCAAGTTCATTAAAAATAGTCAAGACTCAGTCACTATGTGAAGAGACTTTTCCCTTTTCATATTCAGTTATAAAATTACCTAGCCAGCACTGAGAACTCACAGAATCTTAATAGCTGGAAGGAATTTTTAAAAATATTGTAAGTTCAGCTACCCCCCCACCCACACCCCCATTTTATAGTTGAGGAAACCTGAGGCGTGAAGAAAGTGATTTGCATGTCACAGAGTAGCGGCAGAGCATCCTTTTCAGAGGGAAAACCGTTAAATCAGTTTGATTAAAAGAGGGGTAGGTACTGTCTTTTTATTCATTGCTAAGAAATTCGTCACTGAGCAAACAGAGAATCACATATCTGCAGCTGTTTTAAGAAATGATAATGCAATGTTGTCTAGAGTTTTTACAAACCTCAGTTGCTGGCACTCTTATTTAAGAATTTTAAAGGAGTATCACATAAAATGAAATTGGATGAAATGTTTCTTAAACAGATTACTTGCATGGCAATATTGTTTTGCTATGTTTCCTAATGAAATATAACTCACTTTTCAAACCAATTCAGTTTTCTTATAAAAGAACTGAATTTAATGACAAGGAGGGTCATTTCCCTCAAGAACAAAAAATGCTTCAATATTTAAGTCAATAACTAATCTAAAATGTACTAGTGGTTCTGAGGACAAATTAATGCTAACTCTTTGTAGTGGAGAGGTAGATCAAATAAACATGCAGTATTTAATAAACTATAGTAAATTTAAACCACTCAAGATTCCCATAAAGGCAAGATTACAAAGGTAAATCAAACAACTTTAATTCCCACATTCATCATTTCATTGTTTGAGCATATTGGTCAAAAACCAGCTTATGTGAAATTTGGTTTGTCTAACTATTCTTCTCAGGACTAGTTACAGTCCACCCAGGACCTTATAATTTCTGGTCATTAAAACCTCAGTGTTATGTAAAGGAATAGTGAGGTTCCAGTGTATTGGTGCTGGATGCAAAGGGGTTATTTTCAATTATAATACTAACTTTAATTACATACAACTATTATTTGTAAGCCTTAGATAATTTCCATGGCTGATATAAGTTCTAGAAAGAGAAACTGGGGTTACTTAACAGTTCCCATTTTAGAAAATTCCATACAGATTGTCTAGCAGGGATTTAATGAGTTAAGTTGATGCAAAATATCCTTGAGAAATGCAGAAAGATACATAAGAACATGCTAAAACACATATATACAGCTTTTTATTTTTAATGGAAAAATAAAGACAAAACTTTTAAAGTAATATTTACTTTAAAAAAAAATCTTCCTCATTCATGGAAATTATAAAAGCAAAATGTTTTACATAAACTCTAAATTATCTTGTGAAACATTGCTACCTTTGTCAAAATCATAAGCTTATCTTAAAGATTTCCCACTTCTAGTTCCATGTCAAATAAGCATTTGACATGATTAGTACTATTAACTATATATATTTATATATATTTATACCATAAACACAAATGGAGTTTCTCTGAAGGTAAACTAAAGTAAAAATAAGCCCCTGCCGCCAAAGCTTTTACAATTCTTTTTGGTTCTAAATACAACAGAGTAAAACCGTAAGCAACTCAATTTGATTGCTTCATATTTTCTCATACATATACAGTTTGATTCTCATACCTTCTGCAGAGCCAAGTATCATCTCAATGCAGTGCAGAAAAATTGACTATTTGGAGAGGAGCTAAGTTGGGAGAAGTCACAAAGCTTTTCTTGGCTTTGCTGTAGGAAAACACTGCAACCGATGTCACAGAAACATTTTCCTGGTTACCATTAACCACTTTCAACTTTTTAAGATGGTGAACTTTGGGGGTAAAATAGTCTCTTAATTCTTGCTAACACTAAGTTAAAAATAAGGGTCTACAAAATAACCAAAATTAGTGAATAAAATAGTGACTGATGGGTACTTAATACTCTTTAACACCAGATGTGGAGTATGCTTTATTTAATGTGAAAAAATCTCTTGGACAAGAAGTGCTCCCTGATAACAAAAAAATGCTATAGCTAGTTTTATCTTTCAAGTGACCAATACCAACCTCTAGAAGCAAGAATATAAAATGATGCCTCTAGCTTCACTTAAACCAACTTCTCACAAAAATATTATGTATGAACATTTTAGTTTGAAGCACAAATAAAGGGGCCTCATATGCACTGATTTATTTATAAGTACTCTTATAAGTATCATTAGAAAAGAGAAGTAAACTACATGGGAAAAGAAGATGAATTATTAAGTGAAACTTCGACGGGCTTGGAGTAAATACACCACATTGTTGCTTAACTGAATCATAAAATATCCATATTTCCGTTAGAGCTGTACAGTGTATTTCAAGTAGAAATAAATACTAGTACACGCTAGAAGAGAAGGTTTAATAATCGATAAAAATGTACAAAAATATTCAAATCAGAAATGCTTTAGAATGTGTACCACAGAAGTCAATACTTCTCACTGAGTAGGGAAAAGTTTTCCTTAATGAAAAACTGGACAGAGGATATTAAAAAAAAAAAAGAGAGAAAAAGAGAGAAAGACGGAAAGAGATCTGATTTCTTTTTAAATCAAGACAACTTTTGTTAAAGAAAATATTTAAGTCGACATTGATTTCTTTAGACAAGGATATTGCAACTGTCACTTAAAATTTGGTGGCACATTCTTTAGTAGGTCCTTAAGGCAACATATTTAAATTAATTTACAATCTGATTTGATGTTAATTTCTTTTTTTAAACATCGCCTCAAAATAGATGTTCAAATAATGCCCTCACAATAGCCTTCTGTTTTATTCATCCAGATGCTTTTAAAATTAACAATGGTGGCTATGATATAGCAGTGCCCATTAGCACTACTATATAGTTAAGGGTTTCCATCAAAAACACCTATTTTTTTAGTTCACCATAAAAATTCACATCAGTTAAACCAGTTAGGAAGTGCACAAAAAAGCATTTTGATCAGTTGCTGGTGCTTTTTTTGTACCACTATGCATCAAAAAAGGTTTCATTATATCTTCAAAATCCAACTTCTGCAAATTTCAAACCACCTCAAAAAAGTATCATTGTGGCATTGACTTTAGAACACAAAAGTAAGGACATCTGTGGTAATCAATAAATCACCATCTCTAGTGTATTTTGCTGTACCCTAAAAAGGGGCTTCAGAGTGATGATATGAAAATGATTCTCTATACAGAATCAAAAGTTTTCATGTTCAGTTTTGAATTTCCTTCTCTTTTGCAGATTTAAAGTCAACTCCACTGTAACATTACTTAATGCACTTCTTCCTGTGATATAATTAAAACCCAGTGTTGCTTCAATGGAATTTAAAACATCAGAATCCCTGTCCTGAACTAGACATTTTTTAATTATACTGTAAACATATATTTGGTATAATTAATTTATTGATCATCATCCAGTTGTTCCAAGAGGGTCCTTCTCCGCTTTTCTAATTCCCCTTCACTCAGTTCACTGCCAGAAGTATCCCAATTACCCTGGAAAGACATTAAGAATTAACAGTATTTTTTAAAAATCTTGAAATAATATAAAATTTTTTCTTAAGATGAAAATTACATGGTATTTTTAAAATCCATTAAACCTTCCTAAGAAGAAAATTTATTATAAGGCACCACAGTTTTATGCCTGATTTTTTTCTGTTTTGAAAAAGAAATTCATATTACCATCTACTTACCTTTCTTAGCGGCTTCAGAGGAAAAATAGGAAAATAATATATACAATCCGTTAGAAGCAAGTGTGCACTCAAGTTATACAACAGTTGTGTTCCTTATTCAAATAAACTGAGTAGTGTAACCCACTCAATTGACTTCACCATGAGTAAACCCAAAGTATGACACAAAAACCTATTTCATTTCAAGACTTACACTAAAGGACTAGAAATCTAGATCTAAAAGCCTATGTAATCAAACTCACCTTTCATAAATGTAAGGTCCAGGAAGGTTCTACTTAACTGACATGAGGACACACACACACACCATACATTCTATTATTATATACAGAATATTCATTTTCATGTGTATACATATGCATATTTATCTTTTCTGTTTTAAAGTTCTAAGTAAGCTGCTTTTTCTCCAGAAATAATGCAAGCCCCATGTCTAGTGTAATCAGAATGCTTAGAAGGGTTTACATCACTTGTACAAAATCAAATTTCACAACTTAACTCCTCATTCCACTTTGTTCCTTAAATACAAAGAAATACTCCACAGAAAACTCCAAAAGGCATTAGGACTGTGTCTCAGAACCTGACATAAACCTGGTCCCTTTCCTTCAGGTGTTGTTTGTTCTACTGCCACATGGATTATCACTTTATGCAACCTTCCACCTGGTACCTGAAAAGCAGTTCTTCAGTTGTTTGTGGTGGGACTTCCACCTGTTGTCTTTCAGAAAATAGCCTCTGGCTCTTTGTAGATTTCATCAGTTCTTTCCCTGGCTCCTTCAGAAGATCACCTGAGGGCCTAGAGCTTTTTAAGGAAGTAATAACTACTCTGGAAATTTCTGAAAAAAACTTGTGATAAAAAAAATAACTTGGATTATATGAGATGCCTCACTGTTCTTTCTTTTGAGACAGATCTCAATTTATGTGAACAGACTGTCTCTCATTCCACTTCTCTATCTTGAATCTCATCCTCCCCTCATCCAAAACACAAAGAGCAAACACCCTAGAGTAAGTTACTACTTAATTTTCTAGATAAGTAGACTTTTGCTATGAAGAGTGACTTTGTAATCATACTATCATACCTCACTCTTCAAGGAAATAAGTCAGGCTATGCTACTGATTTTCATTATGTTTATGTAAAATGGGAAAACATTTTTAGGAGACACTTGATTAGCTGAGACTGCTGTTTTTCTTAAGGATGTTATCCGTGGCCTAAGGCTGGCTTCGAAACATTAGTTAAGTACATACAATTCTGCATAAATGGAAAACATACACTTTGAGGCCAAGTTAAAAATACTTACAGAATCCTTTCCAGTCTTCTTTTTAGGTGATTTATGTTTTGATTCTGATCTCTGCCTAGTTCTATCCTTTTCATTTTCTCGTTCTTTTTCTTTTTTATCCTTTTCTCGTTCAGCATCAGACTCTGGAGAATCCTACAAAAGATATAAGATACACCTTGTACAAAGTAACAGAATAGTGCTCTCTTAGAGCCAGTCACAAGTAAAAATCTGTCTTTTGCAGGAGGCTCACAGCAAGAACATGACATTACAATATCACTAAAGAAATACTTCTCTGGCTATGGAGAGACAGGCACACTAAAAAAGCACTGTTGGTGGAGATGGCAAATGATTTAATTACTCTGGAAAATAATGTGAAATTATGCTAAGAAAGTCACAAAAACGTCCATAGTCTCTGACTTTGACACACCATTAGGTGTATACCCCAGGAGATAAAAAAGGTCAAATACATATCAAATTATATCCATAATATGTGAATGTAATAGACTACCTCAGGATAAGAAATGAAGAATTTATAAGGAGATACAGAACATGAACTGGTGCAAAATAAAATAAATAAACCAAGAAATGACAGGAAAAACAAAAAACTCAAAACTAAGCATTGAGTACTTATAATAAACAAGCTTGAGCCTGAAGAAAAGCTACAAGGAAGCATTCCCTTCCCTTCTTTGCAGGAGAACTGTGGGTATAGACTATTGCATATATGGTCAGATTTAACTGACATGTTTATTAATTTCATTAAACTACTTTTTTGCCCTCTTTTTACTTTTAATCTCATGAATGCCATCTCAAGTCAGGGAAAGATACTAAAGAAAATAAAGACATAAACAAAAGAATGTCAATAAAACTTTTTAAAGTGGCTCTCTAAAGCTCCATTTCAGACTGCAACATATAAACCTTGTTATATTCTCCATCTCTCACAATAAAATGTTAGTTGGGCATACATGACTATAACACCTAGATAAATCTTTCTCACATATTAGGCATAGGAATGAACAGCAGATTGTTCCACCTACCCAAAATGTGAATATGAATTAAAGGGAGTTATTATGGGTGTATAATAGGAATCCATATATAAATATAGTGTAAAAGGGATTGATATAGTGGAAAGAACACTGAATTTGGAAGGCAAAGTTCCTGGATCTGACGGAACTTATTTTATCTGCAAAATGAGGATGGTTGGAATCAATAATCTCTAAGGTCACTTCCATCTCCCAACTTATGACTCTATGAACTTCTAATAAGCTCAGGTTGCCTGAGGGGTAGACAGATGTAAAGGGACCACAAAAACTACAGAGATCAAAACCTAGAATAAAAGTTATTCAGGACTGAAAATGTGACGAAGTAGGTTTAAAAGTGACAAGAGGAAACATCTAAAAGACATTAGTTTTTAATTATCATAAAGCTGTGCCAGTTGGATTAATTTTCAAAGTCCAAAAACTCCACACAATGCAGTAAAAAAAAAGTTTTGTAACTGAGCTTTGTGTGCAGGAATATAGTGAACCAGAAAGACTGTCATCAAATGACATAGTATTGAATGGATACACATTTTTCTGAAAAGGGAGGAGAGGGAGGAAGGAGAAATTCTGACAACTACAAAACAGTGACTTACAAACACAGACTCTAAGACCTTGCTACTGCCACCTCGTAATTCCTCACATATGAAACTCTAGCTCTGAGCCTTTCAAATGGCCATCCTCCAGTGTTTTACCTTATCAGCTCTGCTTCTTAGATTTCCCAGGTTTTTCAAAACCTTAGTTGACTCTCCAGTAACTGATGCCTTCCCCTTTAAAGTTAACTTGTATCCTTATTACCTACTTTGTATGTATCTTGCATATACCTGTAATATGTACATATTTTATCCCCATCTTACCCGAAGCCCATGCTAGAATGTTCACTCCATGAGGGAGTGAACTCCCCATAACTGCTTTTCTTGAGAATGGATCCCTATTTGCCTAGGCTGGAATTGTTGCCGGTACTGGCCTGATCCAAATACTGATCACCAAGTAAGCTTTAATCCATTCTATTTTCCTAACCTGAACTGGTTTGTTACCTCTTTAGTTAGCCTGGTAGTCTATTCTCTCTGGAGACTCACTATAGTGGTGCCAGCTTTAGTGTGGCTTTAGGCGTAGTTTAGCTGAGAACTCCTGAACTCAAGTGATCCACTATCCTCAGCCTTCCCAGTGGCTGGGACTATAGGCTTATGTCACTACATCTTGTCATTTTTGTACTTTAACTATATCAAGACTAAGTACTTAATAAATGCTTGATTGACTATTGGTGAGCCACTAAATGAAGATAGCTAATTTACCGATTTGTGTCTCCTCTTCTTGCTTTTCTTCTTATGCTTTTTTGATTTCTTGTAACTTCTCTCTAAGAAAGATAAAGGCAAAAAGATTAGATTCTGAGGCAACATAAATCCAAGTCAGTTTAACAAAATAAAGAGAAAAGCTCACCAGACTCAGCACTAGAAGAACGTTCTGAAGCAGACCGGGATTCGGACCGCTGCCTCTTTTTCTTTGAATGGCTGTCATCATCATCTGAATCTGAGCCCTAAGGGAAGAAATCATTTAAGATGCAAATTCATGATGATTTGGAGAAAAATATACTTATGGTCATATTCTGTAAATAAGAATCTTACCGATCGAGAACGTGAACGTTTTCTGTGATGTTTTTTAGATTTTTTAGAATGTTTCTTGTTCTTTGAATGATGATGCTGACATTCATGCTACAGTTTAAGGGGAAATCAAAGAGTTAGATTTGTTTTAAATAGCACTTTTCACCCATTCCTAATGATCTACCAGATGTATATATGAGAAAGGGGCCAGATAAACATATCTAAATGAGTATCTATAAGTACTCACAATAGGCATTAAAAAGGCCTTCATTTATATATGACTAGCTGAGGCAACTTCCAAGTTAAATTTTTAATACTATCCAAAAAGTTGTATAGCTGCCTCTAATACTGCTTTCTTACCCAGTGATCTAGAAAGCATACATCTATAATATAATAGAATGGGAGTAGGGAGCCAAGTACAGATGAGGAGTGACACAAATAAGGCTAAATTATTTGCTGCAGTCTAGGTAACTAATTTTCTAATACATTGAAATACAGTAACACCCTAGTCTTTAAAAATCACAGTGACAATTATCATTTTTAAACAAGGGTACCCTGGTCAAGTTAATTCCCTAAGCTTCTATGCCAGTAACCTCCTAGAATACAGTCCTCTACCACATAAAGATCAAAAGCAGGATTATCCAGTGGCAAAAATTGGAAAGCTTTAGTATATTCTTTCTTTTTCTTCCTACTACCTGCCATCTTATCCCCCACTCATGCTTTAGATACACAATGGTGGTCTTCCTACTTTTTAATAACACTTTGCAAAACAAGAATCAGGGAATTTCTGTAAGCTGATAAATACCAATGGGTCAACCCTTCCAAATAATTTCAGTTCTTTTTTCCTTCAACTATGAAATGAAGGGCTTTGTAATTCATAAACCCTGCAAAGTTGCTGGGGGAACAAAAAGAGGCTAACTATTGCCTTTCCTCATAAATCATATTCTGCCTAAGGCATACAGAATTTGTCTTTTAATATTAAAAAGGCAGGAGGGGTAAATGAGAAGAGTTTCTTTAATGCTAATAAAAGATTTAAAAAGTCTGGTATCCAAAATCCTATTTTTACTATGCTTTCCCTACTCCACTTTACTATCATGCCTTGCTTGAATTGTACTATATATATATATATATCACATTCAGCATCATGTTTTCTTCCTTGTTTCACAGGTTCATGACGCAAAGATCTGTACTTCTCAATACTCAAGAAAAGTAGCAAGGGACCAAGTAGATGCTTGTGATGTAGTGATGAAAAGTAGAAAGCATATGAGAGAGAGAGGGAGAGAGAGAGAGAGAGGGAGAGGGAGAGGGAGAGGGAGAGGGAGAGAGAGGGAGAGAGAGGGAGGGAGGGAGGGAGGGAGAGGGAGAGGGAGGGAGGGAGGATCATTTGGACTGTGGAACTCTCTACTTCCCTCTAAATCTTCATCCACTGGCCAAATTGCCAATGATGTGCCACTCTGTATTTAGCTAAGTTGGTCACAGACAGTAGATATTATTACAGAGATGATTATAACAACACAAAACAGTCAACAATTAAAGTAATCACAAAGTCCAGAAGTAACAGTGAAAAGAGAAAAATCGGTAATTTTATTTAATATTTATTTATAGGCATTTCTAGGAAATTTTTATCCAGTGATGTCAAATTACCAATGTAACAAAATTATATTTTATAGTGAAGGCTTCAAGAATAAATCTGTCTTAAGCTTGATATCATTGGCGACAGAGTGCATTATGTTCTGCATGACTTAGTTGAGTCAACTACAGGAAACATTTCTATTGAGTTCTGAACTGCAGGCTAGGAAACTAGAGGCAAATGACGAAGAACAAAAGCTGACTGCCCAAGCAGTCTCAAGAGAAAGATTCAGTCTAAACTCAGTCTTTTAGCTAAGAGATTCAGGTGCAGTGTGAAAGTGGCTGGGCATGAGACTGTGTTTATCTTATTAAGTACCTTCCAACTGCTTCATCTTTCAGAACCTTTTCTAGTTTTTTCTACTTCTTTCCAAATATTTTTTGGATATACCTGCCATTTCTCACAAACATCTGAAATGCTCTACCTGGATGACATTTGGGGAAGGATTTTAATTTACTTTGGCAAATGAAAAATGATCCTAACTTTGTATAAGATCTTTTAAAAATTGTGCTGACACTGCCATCTGACCACCAGACTGAAAATTTGAGACTGGATTCTTAAAAGCATGTAATTGAGACTAGTAAAAGTAAAAAGTTCTGTAATGAAAAGGTACTATAGGAGGATCCTCATATGTTATACAGCAGATGGTGGTAGTACTTAAATACAAATTAGGTTAACCAGAATATCTCCTTTCCCAAGCCAGATAATAGAGGTGTTATTGTATATGCACTGATAAAATAAATCTATTAAACATGAAGAAAGTAAATGGTATTATAACCTTAAATTTTCAGACAACTATAGATTTAGTATTTAAAAATACAAGATACATAAAATAGACCTAAAACAAAACCCTTCTGTGCTACAAATATATTAACAATGGTATAAAAAAGTTACTACAACTAGATTAAAATTACCTCAAGCACATGCATGAAATCCTTAAATATTCTTTTTCTTTCAGACTCTAGAGTGATGTCTTCAAATGCCGGTTCCTTTACAAATCTTTCTCGAATCTATATGAAAAATTCACAGTAACACAGGTAAATAAACAACACAAATGAATCCATAATTTTCAAGGTTAAAAATGAGGCAAGAACTTCTTTCCATGGTTATGCTTCAAAAGAGACTGTCCCTATAATCCCCCCAAGGCCTAAGGTAAAACAAATGATATTAATAGCATGAGTAACTTACACTTTTTTTTCTCACATTAAGCCAGGCTAACTACCTTCAATTTCTATTTAAGCTATACAATTAGACAAAGAATAGTAAAGCAAAATGAATTAGGAATATTTTGGCATCAGGAAACAGCATAAAGAACACTGCATCTGGAAATCAGAGGACCTATGTTCAAATACTAGCTCCACCACTTGCTACTTATTTGACTTTGTAAAGGGCTCTTTCTAAGCTTTTAACCTACAATCCTATGATCTTTATGGGCCTTAGTAATCTTATTTGTAAAATGAGACTTTGAAGGACTTTTTTAAATCTATGACTGATGGTTTTGCAATATATGGTAATGTTATTAATGAAATATGTACAGTGAATTATACAAATACAAGAAAGCATAAATACATACATCTTCCCAGACTGCATCCAATTCTATTGGAGGTGCAGCCTGTTTCAACATACTCTTGAATGCAGACTCTTTTCGTTTCATTTTACGAGCCTCTTCCTTTTCTCTTTCCCGTTCACGGGCTTCTGCCTTTTCTAACAACTAGAAAAAAAAAGGTTTCTATCTTAGCAGTAGATACAGTAACAAATAGTTTTAAATTCACATTATTTTTGACATATTCTGAATTCTACTACAACAAAACAGCATCGCAATAATTTTAACTGATGAAGCTTAAACATTAGTTGATATAGTACATTCCAAGGGGCTATATTTTCTCTACCTTGCAAAAAAACAACTGTCATCCTGCCTGATGTCCCTTATTCCCAAAATATTTAAAACTAAATACTTCATTGAACAGTTTCATAAATGTTAACTTTATTAGTAGAAAGTTCTGCAATAACTTACACTATTAAAAGCCAATTTGATGTTTCCAGCATCTAATGTTGTTGATCTTTTAGTTGAACTGATTACTGCAACAAAATCTTCAAATGTAGTATTTACTTCAACCAGAAATCCTTTATCCTATAAAACAAATATCTCATTTATATGAAAAATACATAAAATCCCAATTCAGATAGTTTTTAAATACATAGTTAGCTGTTTACCATTGTTAAGCCACTCAATGAAACACATCTCATCTCTTTACCTTTAGGATGTCTTTTATTATCTTCTTTTCATCATGATAACGTGCTTTTAGATCCTCAACATAAAACTTGAAAAGATCAAGTGCAGTTGATCCTAATGAAAAAACTAGAAAAGTCAAAAGCTAGCTCTAACCAAAGAGCTGCAATTACTTTTTTCATTTAAAAAAAAAATATCTCCCACCCAAAATGACCCCCATACCCCCATCTGTCCATTCCACATACAATCAAATTATAAGTTAGGAAGGAAAATAACCTTACCAGGCTGACCAAGCATGTTGGTAAATCGAATATCAGAACTAATTGTTGGATATAACTCCATCCAAGATGACATAGAATGCAACTGTCCATGTTCATGCAACTCATCTAAAAATATCTGAAAGTATTAATATTTAGATAAAAATGATCAGCTAAATTAATATAAAAGTTACATGGTATTTTAAATTGTGCTCAAGAAAATCAAAGAAGTACTCATCTCAGGCTACTTATATCAAAGTTGTATTAAAAGCTAAGTTTCCATTTTAAAAAATACTTTCTATCAAAGGGATATCACAGACAATTCTAGTATTTAAGAACTTGCTAATGTGAAAGATGGTACTTTCTTGTGAAATGTGAAAGATTTCCTGTACTAACCACACCTTTGCACATGATAGCAGTGCACTAAGGACTCATTTAATTATATGTTTCCAGTTATACATCTCTCTGAACACACTTGTATGTCACTTCTCTTTGGTACCTATATGTTGATAATACTGACATTGCTACCTATTCTACCTCTCCATGTTCCTCTAAATGACTTGCATCTTGAATTCTTTAGAGACCATGGTTTTCAATTACTTAGTCATGCATCTCCAAGTCAAATCAAAAAGCACTTATTAAAAATATCCTATGTGTCAAACACTGTGTGAAGTGCTGGGAATACAAATAAAAGCAAAAAAAAAAAAAATCAGATGTGCAAGGGTGGAGGATGGTGGTGCCCTACATTAGAGGTCCTGCTGGTAAGCTAAGAATGGCATTCTACATTTTAATTGTGCTAAAAAAATGTAAATCCAGTCTCACAGGCCCGTAAAAGGGCAAAGTCTATCCCTTCATTTTGGTGACTCATCCCAGACAGTAACAGGAAAGTCAGTCAGAGGGAAAAGGTTAGTGCGATGGTTAACACATTCAATTTTGGACATGCTGAGTTTAAAATATCTATGGGACATACAGTTTGAAATGTGTAAGAGGAGTTGAAGATTTCAGACTGGAGGTCAAGAGAGAAATTAGAATTAGATGAGGAGACCTGAGAATCATCTAGATGTAAAAATAATAACTGAATTTATGGAAGCTGATGAGATCACCAAGAGTGCAGAGGGAGAAAAGGAAAGGACTCAGGACAGAGCTTTTGGGAACACCTCAGGTTAGTGAGCATGATCTAGAAGATGGTAAAAGAGACTGAGAAAGAGCAGGCAGCTATGCAGAAGAACCAGTATAGAATGGTATCCAAAAAAAAGCCCAGAGAGAAGGGAGTATCACTGTCAAAGGATACATAGAAAACAAAGATAAGGAATGAGAAAAAGTCAATAGATTTGGCAATTAAAGAGATCATCAGTAATTTGGAAAGAGCATTTCAGCTGAATGACACTCGAAAAGAGAACTATAGAGTTAAGAAGAGGAGAAAGAGTGGAGGCACTAACTATACATAATTTTTCAAACAACTTAACTGTGAAGGGAAAGAGAGATACGTGAGCCAGTAGAGATGGATGAAGTGAGGGTTTTACTGAGGGTGAGAGAGACACGGGCTTATTATGAGTTGAAAGGAAGAAGCCAACAGATAGAAAAAAACTGTAGAGCAGAGATGATAGGGAAGACATTCTGCTGGAGAATATGGGACAAAATTTGTGCACGTAGAGAGATTTACCTTGATGACAAAGGCCACCAAAAGTCTGGGTTGTTTATTCAGGAAAAGCTTTGGGTCACAAAGGAACTGCACAGTAGCCCACAGGCTGTATTTATTTCTGAGCTTACATACTCTTTTCATTTGCAGTGTTTGTCCAAATATGTACATACTGATGGACCAATTTTATAGGTATTTCATTCAACTGCCTAACAAATCTACACAACAGGCATCTTTCACCTAAGTAGAGAGACTTTTGAACAATTATGTTCTACATTTTGAAGGCTCTGAAATATTCTAAGGAATGATGCAATCAGCACAGTGTCAACTGCAAAAAATCAATGTCCAAAAGATCTCATCTTCCTTTGGAACTCCTCTTCCACCTTGATAATGTATTTTGATAACAAAGATGACAAAAGTTTTGACAATCATGTCTTCCTATGTTATTATTGCTTAGCACTAACCAAAAGATAATTTTTGCTATAGTAACAGACTTTTATACATCTTATACTATTCTAATGTATTCATGAGACAAATCTTAGTGGAGGAAGTAGTTAAGGAAGCTATATCTTAAACTACTGAATTAAGTGCTTTTTTTATACCACCAGATCCCAATCAGTATGGATAAGAAAGAGTAAATGTTCATGTGAAATGGTTGCATTATTCTAATACAGTCTGCAAATACCAGTCACTGCAATTACCAGAGATAACAATTAGGATTTTAAATATTCTCTGTACATTTCTTTTAACTGTGTGACCATAAAGACATGGTATGCTATAAAATATCACTTGTAAATGCCTACCTGTTCCTTTCTAATAGTTTTGTCAAAGTTGTCCTCAACACATGTATAAATTACTCTAGAAGATTATACAGGAATGGGAAAAAGATTGCACCAGCAGATGACATTCTCAATTCCTTTCCTTGAGATTATAATAACAAACTATGAGCCACTGTTTCATGTGTGCCAATAAGAAGTATAATACTATATATAATTTAATATAATATAATATAATATAATATAATATAATATAATATAATATAATATAATATAATATAATAGTTTTGGAGTTAGAAGACCTCAGTTCAAATCTTGGCTCAGCTACTTAATATCTATGGGACTTTGGGTAATTCACTTAAACTCTCTGGCCTCAGTTTCTCCACCTATAACATAAGGGGTTGGACTAGACTAGACTTCTTCCTTCTATATTCATTTAAAGCAGGAATATAAAGATGAATATAATTAAATTCTTCCAAAACTACATGACCTTACTGGTCACTAGATAAGAACTTTCTTTACATTAGAATATATAACTAGGCTTTTATAAATGGCCTAAAAAACTATCTACTCTTTAATAGCTTCTATCCACCTTTCTCTCAGTCACTATAGAAGCAAATGACATCTCCTCCAGTACTGGAAGTCACTTTATGTTTTTTTAAATTGTCTTATGAACTTTTAAAAAGGGCAAAGACCCCAAAGAAGTGCAACTAATAGATAATGAACTTCTCTATTCTAGCTAGACTGGATCTCAGAAAGCAGACACAGCCTGCTGTCGAGAAAATATCTGAAGGCTTTCCAGTATGAAAGAAGCTGCCAAAGCTTTCACCCTGCTGATATAGCCATCAAAATGTCAGGGTCATCTCCATAATATGGGGAAAGGGAATTACTAACCTGAAAAGATTCTCTATTTTTACGCTGCCGCCTTCTTTCTCGTAACAAACTCTTTTGTTTTTCTTCTTCCTCTTCCTTTTCTAAAGCTCGGATATGTTCTTCAAAGCATATCAATGCATCTTCTTTGTCCATGTCTAAAGGGGGAAAAAATGCTTTAAAAATATGTACTTCAGTAAGGGAAGTAAGATTAATTTCTTGTCAATAAAATTACTTTGTTAACAATGTGCTATACAGTAAGGACTTTTAAAAAATGACCTAACATGTCTGAAAAAGGAAAAAACCAAAACTTTTAAGGATATGAAGATCAAAATTGTGATATAATAAATGTAATGTGAATTACCAATGAAATTCATCTATAACTGACAAGGTATATATATTTTAGGAACAATTAACACATTTTCTAGAAATGGATGAATTCTGGTGGTGTCCAAATTACTTCCCAACAAACAATAATTTTGAAATGGTTTCATTTGTGATAGCAATGGTCATATATGAATGATTCTACTAACACAAGGCTGGCACTAATCAAATGAAACTGCTTTGAATTGGGTTCCCCACCTTTAGTTACCTCTATCATCTGAGTGCTGGATTTTGTACCATATAGACACATTTCAACGCTGTCTTTTAAATCATGTGGTTTTAAAAACTGGGTAGTACTTTAATGAAATATGTTAAGTTTTGAAGCACTAATGAGCACACTTAATGACTAGTAGTGATATTGCAGAGCTGTTGGTATGGGGAAATATGTCAACAATTGATGGGTTATTATGGCTGAATAAACTCTTAGGAAAAAAACCAAACACTTTCAGAGGGATGTATCTACTGGAAAGGCTGTTAGTCCAGTCCTCTACAACAGAGCAGTATATAAAGTTGAAAGCACAGTTATAAGACCAGTAAAAACAGATATTGTTGGTATGAATAATAAAAAAAATTCATCACTAGGTAAGATAATGCAAAGAATACAAAACTCAAGATGGGAAAAAAGTAATTTTTACTTATGAGAGTAATTTTTTAATTCAAGGATATATCCAAATCATTTTCAGAATTCTTCATGAGCCTGTAAGATCTGGGAATCTAGACTGTAAAATATCCCCCCAAAAGTTTTTTGGGGAAAAAAAATTTAAACTTCTACTGAGCTTGGAACGTTTGTTCACAGAAGAAACAATGAAGAGATAATACAAAGCAGAATTGCTCCAAATTACAAAAATTTTAAATGAAGATAAAATATTATAAGATGGCTTTGTATCATACATCAGGTCAAGAAAGACATGTAAAACAGACAGGTTCCGATGGCTTGGAAGCTTGCCTGATTTAAACCTATGATATATACATGTTAGACTTGTAAAAACAGATTGTCAAAGGAATAATTAATATTCAACATGATGAAAATATGGTTTCATGATGAATTAAGGATGTGACAAAATTTTGTGAAGTTAATGACAATTCATGTGACTGCATCAAAAGGAAATATTTTTTTCAAAGACATAAAACTTTGTGAGGTTTTGCTGTATAAATCAACAAATTTAAATATTTTACTTTGTCCCAGTTAATTTGTAGGCCACTATATATTATAAGGCATTAAATTAAACCCTCATGCCAAGTGAAAATAATTCACTTATTTCTAGAAAATTCTCTTTTTAAAACTGCTGGGTTTTTAAAAAAGGATTTCTTGATTATCCTTACTCTGTAGCTCTTCATCTTCTGCAAAGGTAGGGTTATCCATCAGATACTGCTGTGCTTCAGACCATGTGGTAGAGTAGGTAACATTAGCCATGTTGTCAAGTATATTTTTTAAGGCCTCCCAATTTCTCTTTCGCAACTGCTTTGCTTGTTCCTGCAACAGTATCAAGACACATAAACAGAAACAAATGATATCTGGAGGTCAAAGAGGCACTGCTACTTTGATCTTCAAATATACATAGTTTATTAGCCAACTCAATGAAAAAATGTGTTTTTACTTTGGGTTTTTTGGGGAAATTTGGAGCATGCACAATAAGGGTAAGGACTACACTTTATCTCCTTACATAAATCTTCAATAGAGTATTGGACCCAGAGTTAGGATGACTAGAGTTCAAACTAGCCTAAGACTATTTTAATAGCTGTTGTGACTCTAGTTAAGTTACTTAACCACTGCATACAAGTTTAGTCATCTCCACAATGAGGATATTAACAGCACCCACCTCACAGAACTGTGAAAACTGAGTTCATTGTTCCCAAACCTTAAGACACTATCTAAATGCTAGCTAATGTTTTTATATTATCATCACTGTAGGCAATAAGTATTTAGCTGGTTTAGACTCAAGTTAAATTGTTCTACATAGTTTTCAGGCAATCCTCTAGGTATCATTAATTCAGTTCCTCATTTTGCCTTATTTGGGCCATTCAATCTCTTCATCCTTATTCATGATAATGACTACAATACTATCTTAAAAATGCAATCCAAAGTCAAGTTTCTTGGATTACGTAAGCCCTTATGTTGTCATGAAAGCTCCTAAGTTGTTCCTTACTTGCCAATTTATCAAAACTAAATAGTGAACTATATATAAACCATTCTTAAAGCAAACACCTGACAACTTTTGGTTACATATTTCTACTCAGGAGGGAGTAGGTCATGTTTCCAACTTGGGGAATGGTCTACAAAAAGGACCAAGTTTCAAAAACTGGTCCCTTTTCAGTTACCTAAAAACACATTAAGTATTATTTATGTGCAAAAGCCCAATATCAAGATACAAAGAAGAATTTTATTTTTATAAACTTAATTGCTACATTTTGTTTTTTGCCATCACTTCTGTACTGACCTATCCCTTGTCAATGAACCTTCCCTTAACCTTCCCAACTGACACATCAACTACAAAGAATATTTTTAAAACTCAGATGCTCCATAATTGTCAAACTATTATTCAGCTTGATAACAAAATAATTAAGTCCTTCATAACTCCATTATTCCTTCTAAATACTGTAGAACACTACATGTTCCTTTTCACTAACTATAAACAAGCAAAAATCTTAGTACGAAGTATTGAGTAAAAATTATTTATTTCCACATTCTCAAGTACAGCTAGTCCAGCACAACAATGTATTATTGGCACTGTTAAAAATAAAGCTTTTACTCTGATATAATCATGATTGTCGCTTTTTAAAAAAAAATTTACATTAATTGTTAAGTGCTTTCATAGCACTGAACTATATTTACATCCCTGGCACAAATACTGGTCTCTTTCTCTTTGGTTAACCCTTTCTTGGCTTCAGTATATATCTCACTAAATAAATTTGGTAGGCATTTTTTTCCCTTGATTTTTGAGAATCAATTTAGTGTTAGTTACTAGTTTTTCTTTAAAAGTCTGGGAGAATTCTGTAAATATGAACATATTCTCCTCTTCCCTCCCCCCCATGGCACCTCTGATATCACTTTAATGTCTTTTCTGAAACTAGATTACAATTAGTATTTTGCTGGTAATTCTTTTCCAAAAATTCTAAGTTTTACTAGTATATAACTCTGAATAGAAGGTTCTGATTTTTAAAATTCCTTTTCTGTTCTGAATTCACTTTGTTCATTTTCTATTTGTTTATTGTTAGTATGATTTTACTCCCTCTTCTTTTTTACCAGGTTGGTTAGAGGCTTGTCAATTTTTTTATTTGAATATCACTAGATCTTTTCTTTCCAATTTATATTTTTTTCCTTGTAATTTTCAAGATTTTAGCTTTCATGGTTGATTTACATTCATGTACACCAACTTATTTTAGCTATTCCTGAGCTGACTGGCATCTACCCTGTTTTATTCTCATCCAGAAGACTAGTGAGGTGACATAGAGGAGTCAGGAAAACCTGAGTTAAAAGCCAGCCTCAAACACTTAAGGATCGTGGGGCAAGACATTTAAAATGTTTGCCTCAGTTTCCTCATCTGTAAAATGGGGTAATAACAATAACTCAGAAGGCTGCTGTGAGGATCAAATATGTTAATATTTCTGAAATGCTTAGCCCAATGCCTGGCACAAACAATCACTATATAAATGTTTTTTCTCTTCCCTATTTTTTCTTGTAAGGTATTTTACAATTATGCTAACAAAATGACTAAAAGATGTTCTGACCCAAGACCTCACTATTATCAGTGTAAGCTCCAAGAGATGAATGAGAGATAGGCCCTACATATAATGAAATTTTTATAACAGCATTTTGTTGTGGCAGAGAATTGGAAGCAAAGTAGATACCAACTGACTGGGCAATAAAGTCATGCTACATGAATGGAAAGTAATACTACCCTATAAGGAATAATGCAGTTACATGAACTGATATTAAAAAAAAATGCAGAACAAGAAAAATAAAATATACATGACTAAAAAAGTAAAACAGTGACAAAAATCAAAACTTAATGCTGTAAAATTAACGATTACCTAGAGTAATCTAAGAAGATATGAAAAAGCAACCCCTCTGGTCTTTTAAGGAGGTTGGGAACTATAGACATAAGGTTGTATACATTTTATACTGGGAATGCTGTATAAAAATGTCAGACTTGGTTGATCTTTGGGTTGGTTTCACTGTTTTTACCCCTCTTTTCAATTCTTTCTTATAAGGGATGGCTTTCTGGGAGGGAAATGGGGGAAAAGATATATTGGGCAAACAGGTTGTTTTACTCATGTCCAACTCTTCATGACCCCATTTGAGGTTTTCTTGGCAAAAATCCTGTAGAGGTTTATCATTTCCCTTACTGGTTCATTTAAAAATGAGGAAATCGAGGCAAACAGGGTTAAGCGACTTGCCCAGTGTCATACGGCTAGTAAGTGTCTGAGGACAGATTTGAACTCAGAAAAGGTAAGTCTTCCTGACTCCAGTTCTGGTCCTCAAACACTATGCTACCTAGCTGCCCCAATAAAAAGTAAATTCATTAAAAAATAAAAACAACTCCTCAAGTCTAAAGAGTAGCTACCTTTTCTATTTCTATCACCAGTATTGGCACACAGAAGGAACATAAGCTTGACTAACTGGTTTGTGTCTGTGTATGTGTGTAGGGGATGCTTTTCTTCCCCTTCACCAAAGGCAAGAATTGTATGGCATTCTACTTCTGAGAAGCTAAAAGCTCAGCATTAAAGGAAAAAGAAAACCCTGAAACCCAGCAAATGAAACATCCTTTTATTCTCTAAGCTTCAGGGAACTCTAGATGGGTAGAGAAAAATCACCTTTTCTTTTTTTGAAAGAAAGAACAAGACATCTTCATAAATTTCAAGACGATCTCGCTCAGATATTGCATTCCATACTTCCATCTCTCCAAACATTTGTTCAGCTTTTCTACATGTCAAAAAAAAAAGTTAGTTTTCAGCAAATGCCTCAATGTGCAAATTCTGCTAAGCCTTTTTGTCATTTGATCTTATTTACTGATATGCTGTCATAATATTTTGAAGTTTATTATTTTAAGTCAATGCTTTAACAATGATTTTGCATACCTAAGAAATTACTTGGGCATTTTAAGTTAAAAAAATTAATATAATTTGTACATGTCTATATGTAAAATTTCTAAGTTTATATGTGCTTATTAAAAACTATTCTCCCTGGAAACCAAAACAAATAGTTTGAAATGGAAAGAAAAAAAAACTTTGAGAAATTACTTATATCTGGTTGTGGAAGTCATTTTTTCATGGTTTTCAAGAAACCGTTGAAAGGATTCTTTAGCTTCTTTATATTTTGATCTTGCTTCTTCTTTTTCTTCTTTCTCTGTCTGGACTTTATAAGCATTAAAGGCTTGCTTTTTTTCACTAAGCTTTGCGAGGGCACTGAAAAGGAAAAGAAAAAAAAAATCCTTAACTTCAGGAAGAGAAAATATAGCCTATGTTTCACAAAATACCATACAAGGTAACAGAAGAAGTAGTTGCTATTCATGAAAAGGAAAATATAAAGGATTTTTCAAAAAAAAGTACTCTCTATCCTGAAAAACAGAAACAAAAACCAACAATCAACAAAATCAAACCAAAAAACCCAAATAAATACTTAGATTTCTCAAAAATAATTAAAAACTAAAACAAAACAACATTTCTTACAACAAAAAAATCCTCGTAACTAATCTGAAAATGGTTTGCAAGTCTGCCCATGTATAACCCATATAAAATTGCTTGCCTTCTTAATAAGAAGAGTAAGAAGAGAGGGAGGGAATTTGGAACTAAATATTTCAAAAACAAAATGAAGGTTCAAAATTGTTTTTACATGAAATGGGGGGGAGGGGAGCAAATAAAACATTAAAAACAAACAAAAACCCCAATACAACCATGTCATCTGTTAATACTGAGTTTTCAAGTACTTAATCCACTAAAATAATTGAAAGGAACTTCTACTGTATCCAAAACACTTCACAAAATTGCAAAAATTTGATTAAATTTTTAAGAAAACTAACTCAAAGTATTCTAAACTTAAATTTCCCAGGAAATGTAGGCAAAGAAAAAGGTACAAAGTACTACCTGTATCGGGGATCATTAATAATCATTTTCATTGCTTGTTCCCATGAGGCATTAGATGGTACTCGCTGTTAAGATAAATCATATAATTTAAGTGGGCATATTAATAGTTATGATCTTAACTTAAAAGTATCTGTTTTTTGTTATTCTTATACAAAAGGATTTTTCTTTGCATATATTTTAAACAGAAAGGGAAGCACATGTCTTCAAAATAACAAAATCATAAAGCTGTGCTATTTTCTAATAAATATTTTTAAAGACAAACAAGTTTTGAAACAAGCTTTGCTATTCTAATTCCATTATCTTTCAAACTTGTGCAAGATAGAACACACTGGCCCTGGAGTCAGGAGGATCTGAGTTCAAATTCAGCTTCAGACACTTGATGCTAGCTTTGTAACCCTAGGCAAGTTAGTTAACCCTGACTGCCTCATCCTGGCTCTCCCACCCTCAAAAGAGTGTGCAGGGAAGAGTGTCTTAGATACAGTATACACTAAAATGAACATTATTTCAAAAGGACAAAGAAATACAGTCCTATGTCTAGAGTTATAGCATTACTAACTACACATCTTTAAAATAAATAAGGCACTGAAAGATTTTTAGAGAATAACCAGTTAAGAAATCTTTTAATTACTTTGTAAAAAAACCATCAAAAATGTTCAAAATGAAATACCTTTTCTTTTAATAACTCTTTAAAAGCTTGCTTTGCTTCTTCTTTTGTATTCCAAGTATATGTTTTCTTCGCAGGCTGACTATCTTCTTCCTCCTTTTTGGGGGTGTAACTACGAAATCATGAAACAAAATAAAAATGTTATTTTTCCTAGAAAAAAACTATTGCGCTCATTAGGAAAACCACTAGACATTTCATTAGCAAATATCTGATCAAGTTTTGCTTTTGTTGTGGGCCTCAGACTTTATTGTTTGTGAGGAAATTCCCACTAGAAATCTTTATTTATAGTGTTCTGCAATTTATAATTCCAAGAGTTGCCTGAGGGCACTGAGAGGTCCAATATCATTAAACCACTAAGATGAATCAAAGGTAGAACTTGAACCCAGGTATTCCTGATACTGAAGCTGGTCAAATTACTTCACATTTTGGCATATCAGTTTTTCATTATCATAGATTTAAAGTTGGAATGACCTTAAAGCATACCATGAACAACCCAGTCATTTTTCTGATAAGAAAAACGAGGCAAAATAATAAAAATAACAGTGACTTGTCCATCATCACAGCTAGCTGCTGAAGCAGAACTTGAATTTGTGTATTCATTAATTCCAAGTCCAGTGCTTTAATCCATTATGCCACACTGCTTCAGTAGGCTAACAATGACTTTTTGATTTCAAACGTATTAGTACTCTTCTGTGTCATTAAATACATGGAATATAATTTTCTTTTATGAATCTGACAAGTGATAACACAATTAGGCAAAGCAATGCTCAATGCACAATAATAGTACAGTTAGCATGTAAGAAACTTGGTCATGCATTAATGCCAAGACCTTCTAAGGAAGTGTTTTTTTTTTTTAAATAATGATTCCTATCAGCATACTTTCTTACAATCTGCCTGTATTTCTCTTCTTCTTTCAATCCTGTTCTCTATACCACCAGGGCTTATTCATTTCTTTTCACTCACAACCCCTTTAGCATTTCTTAAACTGCGGGTCCAGACTCACAGTTTAAGAAGGGCTGCCCTATACCATTTCTTTCTCTCACTTATTTCCAATTTTTCCCTCTCCATTTACCTAGTGTGGTTTTTGGTAATAAGATAATCTAGTTGATCGATTCAATTAACTGCCTCACAATTTTAAAACTCTACCATGTTGTTGATGAGTCAGTTTGAAGTACTGATGGTTTGCTGTGTGTAGTATCAGCAAGTCTATCTCCGATTCCACTCTTAGAATGTAAATAATCACATTTCACTTATTGAAGATTTTAATGGATACCTTTTTTTGGGAGGTAAGGGAGGAATGAGGAGGGAAGAGAGGAGGAAAGAAGGTCTTAAAATTTTGGTTCTGCTACATCTGGTACAATCATTATGAACCTCAATGGCACCTTAAAAAGCCAACTTACTCTACTGAAGCCTCCTGCTTTGATGCTTCCTCTGATACATTGCTAGATACTTCTGCACTTTGTTCATGAACAATAGGTGTAACAAGTTGTGCTTGTTCCTCAGTTGAGATTGTAACTGTATTGTCATTATCTATGACAGTAGCAACAATGGAAGTAACTTCAGGCTCAGTCACAATTGGTGCAGTTGAAGCAACAATTGAGGAAGGGGTCGATATGGCAGCATTAGCACTAGCATTTGCTGCAGCAGCGGCAGCAGCTGCAGCTGCAGCCGCGGCAACAACAGCAGCTGCAGCTTCAGCAGCAGCCATAGTGCTCATTGTAGTTGTAATTTCTGTTGTAGGAACTGGGGCAGCTGATGTTGTGGCTGATTCTTCTTTACTGTGAAGTACATTAAAAAAAGAAAGAATGCACAGTTACTTCAATATTCTATGTCACATAAAAAGCAAATCAACCATAGCAGGATGGGAATCACGAGTACAGGGGGAGGGAGAGCAATGGTGCACTAAGTGCATACACTAAGATTAGGTCTCCAAGAATTCACCAAATCACCTCCATTCAAAAAATAATGCATCACACTTACAATAACCAAGAAATATAACCTAAAAAAAATAGAAATCCAAAGGATTTGATGAATTCTCCAAGAGAATTGGAGAAGAGTTTAAAAATTTGTTGGGAAATAAACTGTATAATACAACATGACTAATGTGACAATATGTTTAATAGGAACGTATATGCAGATCGCCTATATCAGATTGCATGCCATCTTGGGGAAGGGGGAGGGATAGAAAATTTAAAACTTATGGAAGTGAATGGTGAAAACTAAAAATAGATTAACTTTAAAAAAAAGAAAATAAAGTGTGTAAATGAGTGATAAATTTGTAAGGTAATTTTAATGTAATTTTCAAGGCTACTGAAAGGCATATTTTTAATGACCAAAAATTTATCATCTATAATTTATATGGTATGCCATCAAGATTTCTATGTTCTACAAAACTATGATTCAGCATGATACCATTATGAATTTAATAAATAATAAATTTCCCAAATGAATTTAAGGCTGTCCAATTTGGCAAAGCTAATATTAGACACCTGCATACTACAAAAGCAAATGCAGAGCTAGATTACATAAATGGTTTACTTAGAATAATGTCCAGTAACTGCATCTTCACATGTAAGGCATACCATAAGTATCCAAAGACCTATAATAAAATTACCGAGTACCTACCTGCTTTCTTCAGCTTTGATCATAGCTGTTTAAAAAAGAAAAAGAAAATTAATCCATTGGTGGCTACCTTAAATGTTGCTGAAAGACTTTAAAGAGAAAGGAACAAAGAAATCCCACTAGGTCAACTATACTACTTTTATCAACAGTTGGTTCACTACAAAGTTCTAATATAGAAATTACATTTATTATCCCTTAAGGGCTTCTCCAAACCCCAGTGATTTCCCAATCTCTTTGTTTTGACTGCCCATAAACCAGCTAAATAAAGTCTTAAACCTGCATAATTAGGACAAGAGAAGTGCTATTTTCCTAAGGATCAAGGAATTGACTGCTTAAACCCTAACCCAAGTTACTATGAAATCTGGAGCTCACGTACTAGGATTGAGTAGGAGACAGACAGGTTAGAACTCAAGGTATCAAAAACCTAAATAATGCCACTCAGATTAAAATAAGTTAGAAATTAGCTTTCTTCTTTTTAAATGTCATGAGAAATAATCATAGACCTAGTAAGCAACATTAGGCCAATTTTAGTCACTATTTCCTACTTACCCTTAATAAAGGAAATTATGCATTCTGCTTCAACTCTTGCTTTCTCTAAAAGTCCTACAGTAATGCCTCATTTATCCACTATCATTACTTATACAGTATTTATTAAAATGCAGATTTTCTACATAGAATTTTAACTTTTTAATTGTATTTTTAAAAAGTTTGTTCTTTCTGAAACAGAATGTACGAAAATCCAATGACTCAGGGTCATAACTATGAATTTAACTGATGTACTATGCTGTTATTGAGGCAGGCCCTAAAAAGCTACCAGGGTATATAGAAATCTTTACTCAAAAGTTTTAAAATTATGATGCATTTTTAGTTCATTCATCTTTTTTCTCATTCACATCTCCTCCTTTGCTGTTTTCCATTCACTGCACTTGATATGCCTACCTCTAATAACCATTTACTTAATTAGGTAATTCAATTACATTAAACTCATTTCAATAATCTTTCTCCAAGTGCCTACCATGTGACAACCACTGCTTTAGGTACTAGGGATAGAAAGACAAAAATGAAACAGTACCCTCTCCCTAAATTAAGGGAGGGTGTGTGTGTGTGGGTGTGTGCGTGTTCACTGTGGATGAGTAACAACATAAGGCAACCAGAAAAAGCTTTTTGTACATAGTACCACTGAAACTGAGCCTTGAAATGTTCCAAAAGGCAGAAGTGGGGAAGGGGAGAATTCCAAGAACCAGGAGAAGCCTATATAGGCAAAATTACAGGTGCAGGAGATGGAATGTTGGGCAGAGGGCACAGGAACTAGTACAGTTTGGCTACAGAGTAACATGTATAAATGAAGAGAAGCAATGTGTAATAATCCTGAATAAATGTACTGCTATGGTCTTTGGCTTTTTGAAAGACAGAGGCAATGTACTAGAAATATAAACCTAATAATCCTTTGCATCTGTTATTAAATAGGCAACATGGTTAAGAAGAATGTCTTGTCTTAGACACATTTTAGCTCTAAGATCACGACCAAGTCATATCTCTAACTTCTCCAGTTGAAATTTCCAAAATGGAAGATCTCCATATAAATCATCTTTTCCCTTCTCTCCCTACCCCACCAAAAGAAGAAGTATATTATAAATGGGAAAAAAATTAGATGACTAAGCCTGCTTGAATTATAGCCAAATAAGAGCGAATAACGTCTGTATACGGTAGGTCTGCACAACATACACTCTGCAAAAAATGTAGAGGATATAAAACAGGCCTGCACAACATACATATGAAGGTTCTATGTTGTGCAGGACTGGTATACAGAACAGTCCTAAAATTAAAATATGCTTTAGTGAATATACTTTGTTCTAGTTGTTTAGGGAAGCCTTTTTCTTCCTGCCAAGTTCTCAAGAAAATTTTGAATATCTGAAGTGGCTGGATAAGTGAGGTATTACTGCACTAGTTTCCTAAATGTTCTTTTATGACTTCGAAATATTATGTTAGAAGTGAGAGCACCTAACATCAAATCACATATGCCATTTCTTACAGTATTCCTAGAGCATAAAGCAAATTTAGTTTCTTTCATTTTGGTTCATTTGCGAATACCATTACTGGGAAACAAACTTGAGATGAATTTCATAGTGAAAATACGTATCAAATTAAAACCAGTCAGGTCTTAAAACATAATCATTCATAGTGAATTTGTTCAATGAATTTGTCCAATAATGGAAAACAAACTCAAAACTGACATGAATCTAGCTTTTAATTTTACTTGATTTTCAAGTAATCAATAGATTATCTTCAGTAAACTTAAGAACATATTATTATCAATGTGATATAAAACCTTGATTTCAAGTGCTAAAATATTTCAAAAGAAATAAAAGCTCATTTCTAATAACTATAATGGGAATGGTATTATTTAAGTTTTGGATTTTTATTGAATAGTTACCCAAATCATGGTTAGTGAACAACTATAGAAAAGTAAGTAATGACAGAAAGTGAATTATCAAAGCAGCTCACCATGCAGGTTTGATTTTGTAATAAGACTTCCAGCAACAATGGTATTCTGGTATCCTAGTTTCAGTGGAATCAAATAAAAATCTATTTAATCTATAGAACTGGGATCTACAGCAACAACAAAAATAATTATCCCACAAAACTGTTATACTACTTAAAATAATTTCAATCATTTGATTTTTACATAATCGCCTTTACAAAGAGTCCTATAGAGGGGATGATTCAATGTGAATGACTTAAATCAGAAAAGTTATTTTTCTATATTACCTTCAAGATCCTCAAGTTCCTTGGGTTTGGCCCAACGAGATTCTTTTGTTTGAGAATTGTAGTAATAAGGCTTTCCAGAGTCAGATTTGTATTCCTTCCAGGGGCATTTAGACAATAATTGCTAGAGGGAAGTAAACACTTTTGTTAATAATAGTAACTTCACAACACAATTAATATGTAAAGTCACAATTTTCAAGGCAAAATTCTGACTTTTAAAATATTATAATATTCTCAAGTAAAATGAGTGTGAAATATAGAAATTAAGGATTTGCCAAATACAAGTGATAGAGACATGAAGAGTAAATTTTAAAAAAAAACAACCAATCTGAACTAGTTTGCAGTTTTAAAAAAAAGATATGGCTCTGATTCAGTTTAAGAAAATGCCATTTCTACCAGTTCCCTCATATTATATAGGCATGCTTTCTGAAGTATGTTCAACTAGTCATTAATGAGGTATACAGAAATCTGGATAAAGATGTTTATGTACCCTTTATATTGCAACTGTATATTTTTTTTTAAAGTCAGTGTTCACTGACTCAAGTGAATAATTTATTCACTAACGCCCTTTTAATTTTTATGATCATATTTGTATTTTTTGATTCATAAAAAACCCCCACTACAAACAAACTTATACTTATTAAAAGCATATGATCCCAGCAGATTTTGCTATGTAAAACTGCTAAAAATTCTAACCTTGGGATTGTAAGGTGCAGTCTCAACTCCTATCTCATTTTTAATTTCTTGTTCTGGAAAGGGTAGGGTTTTAAGAGGGTCTATGTAAGATCCAATTCTCAATCTCAATGGCATATAAGAAACAAACATACCCATCTTGTGGTCATTTCAGATTCAAGTTTCTCTCTAGTAAGGGTCTTTGTCCCCCTATGGTATACCTCTAATTGTGAAAATACTGAGGGGTTTATCAGAAATAATAGTTAACAGTGTTCAGATTGACAAGGATGCTGGATAAACATTAATAGGTTAAATATCTAGGAAATCTCTTCTTTCCCACCCCCATCATCTGCCCAAATATGATAGATCACCATCTACTATCTAAGACAGTCTCCTAGATGTGATACATGATGCCAAACTAAAATGACCCAATATTTACCTCAGCAGGTGTTTTGAGATCATCAGGTTTCTCCCATGTAGACTGCTTTGTTTCTGTGTTATAATAGTAAGTTCTTCCATCAGGAGATTTATGTTCAGTCCACATTGATTTCTGAAGAAAAATGAAGTCAACATGAAGCAACTAAATTCAACTGAGACCTTATAAAAGATTAATATTCCTCTTCTGTTGGGTCTGACAAGGTAGAAATGCACAATTAATTTTAAGTGCCATTCTGTGTATGTGCATGCATAATATTTCTATCAAAGACCTGTCTTCCTTAAAATGTTAAGTTAAAACTATGTAAACACACCTTTTTGCAATCAAAAAGTAGCACTGATAAATCTACATACATCAAATGCTTTAAATAATGCACTAGATTATGTTTTGTACTTTTTAAAAAAAATTTAAGAACTATGTGGTATATTTCAGGATAATGATATTCACCAACAAACTTAAGATGTCATAAAATAACAAATGTATGAAGCAAAGCCTGATAACTGTGTGAACTGACTGGAACCTTAGAGGGTTACGTTTTAATACTAAAATATGAAAATTAACTTTTACTACCATGTGTTCCACCAGTAACATAAAAAAATACTGGAATACTCTGGCAAGTTAAATCATTTAGAAGACATTATAACAAGACAATTAGAAACTGAAAAAACAAGATTTTTAAAAAAGTAGTAAAAAAAAAAAAAAAACCCCAAATAAACCAGGATTAATCCAAGTTAAAATTAAATTCTTTGACAAGTCTTAGAAATCACAGCCAGAATATTTAATGATCAATATCATTTTTATATTAATTTCATATTCTCCAATATATCATGTCTAAAATTATGCTAATTTATCAAAATTATTCTACATGACAAAACACAGGCCTATTCCTTAACAAAGCAGAGAAATATAGATCATATGATACCATTAAGAGTACTGTAGCTGGTTTGAAAACTACATCAAACAAGTGCTTATCAATGAAATCAATATAAACTAGGGTACACAGGTCACTTATTAAATGCTATGAATCTTTGCTGTGTTTAATATTTTAATCAAGTATTTAGATAGTCATTGAAAGCATGCTAATGGATGTATGACAGAATAAGGATTCATAAGTCTCTGGCTCTACTAAAACCAATAATTTGTACACTTCTAAGTTCAAAACAATGGGCTGCTGTATAGGAGAAGTAGAAGAAAATGTGACCTGAGTCCATGTGAGAAAGATCTAAGGTGTCTTCACTGAATATAAGTTCAACATGAACTGATGTCACATAACTACTAAAAACCAAAGTAATCTTACAATGTACTCTGATACTTAACTGTGAACTATCTATGTAGAAATCAGATGCCTATAAAATCCACCAACATATTTTGAGTTACTTGCCTAAGTATTTTCATACTTTGCCACAAAATTCTAAGACTTAAATTATCTTGTGCTATTGAAATAATTCTCTCCTTTACACCTCTTTTCTGTTCTGGTAAAATATTTTTTCTATAGGAAAAAATGAACTGATGGGCAATATTTCAGAAATTTTAAAGCCTTTAATAAGTTAAACTTTTTTTTACATGTCAACTGCTTTAAATATTAGCACCAGACCTACACATTTTAAAATATTAGATAGTATTGCATTCTCATTTCTCAAAGGAGCTTGAATATTTGATCAGTCATCTTAATAATCAATTAACAATTTCTTAACATTGAGTTTTAAATAGTTGGTTTATAAGCTAATTAATTTAACATTTTCTATTTGAAAAGAATGTCCTGATGTTCCCTAACTATTTGATTTGGGGAAAGTAAATTCTTTTTCTCTAGTTTTCAGTTTCCTAATCTACAAATAAGAGGAATAAATTAAATGAATCCTTCTAAGAATTTTCTCCTAGAAGTGAAGGAGGAGGGATAGGAGGAAACTTTATCTGACATCAAATCAGTCCATAAGGAAAAGAAAAAAACTTGAGAGTTTTGATACTCTAAGATCAAGTCATGATAATTAATAGCTACTGCTTTCTGCGCTCCTCAGGTCATATTTGCTATACCTTATCCATTTAAGGACATCACAAAATAAGAACGCCAATGAACTAAAGATCTTAGGACTTATTCAATCTCTACAGTCAACAGGCTATGGTTGTCACAAGGGATAATTCAACTGAAACTTAAGTGAACATGATGAGAAGAGGCAAACAGAGAGAAGTCAAAGGTTTGAGAGATGAAGAGGTATCAGGGAAAGACTATTATACCAGTGCTAGTTTCATTATCACACTGTTTTGCTATGAAACTATTAAGAGATAGGGTCTAAGTCTTGACCTTAGTTTCCTCACTAGCAAATAAGGAAGGGAATAAATAGCCTCTCTGATTCCTTTCAACACAAAAAACTATGATCCTAAGATATTTCACCCCAAAATTTTATATTAAACTAAGATGGAATGTTTTATGCCAGTAACAGTATGTTAACAGTTAAACTGAACCAGATACAACTTGATGTCCACGTATGATTTTTACATTACACACATATTATGTGATCCTACTATAACATTATATAACCCTACTAGAACATTTTCTATAGAAACAATAAGACTACCATGGTGAAAAATTCATACAATTCACATGTTAAAAGTTGAAATACAAATAGGAATTGCTACAGAATTCTAACGAATCTAATGAAATTGATCAAAACTAGGCACAAACCCCAATACCTATAGAAAGAACACAGGAATTTTCCCCTAAACCTTGATTTGTAAACTTATACAACGGAACCTCTCCCTTTCCAGGTCAGGTCAATAAGAGAAGCACATATGACAAGTTTAGAAGTCTCTGAAAATATTTTATAATTTTCTATTGCTGCATTATCCCTAAAGCTATCTACTGTCTCTTCCCACTGAAGTCATGTTGGCTTCAAATATTAAAGACATTGTTAGAAGGCATACATTGTTTTAATTTGGACTTCTAATTAGCATAAACTCCAGCTTTATTCTGAGCCCCTCAAATTATTCTGTTTCTGATACAACCAAATTAAAAACAAAAGACCAAACATTTTGAGATGTTTGTTACCCTCAAGGGAAGCTTTATTTATGTGTAATGGATCCCTTTGGCCTATGGAACCCCTTTCTGAGAATAATGTGTTCTAGTGCATTTATGTAGAACTACAAAGGAAATATATGATATTGAAATAGATTTCTAAAAATTTTGTTTTCAAAAGCTTTTGGATCCCAAGTTGAGAACTTCTGCCATAGATGTTTAGAATAGTAGAACAGAGAACACATATGATTTCTATTAACATTTTATACAGCTGCATTAACGCATTTTGTATGTTCTGGATTCAAATTTCAAAGTAAATGAAAAATCAACAAATGTTGAAAAGCTCAAGATGGAAATTGAAAAAAAGAAACGTTTCCTAACCACCCCCAATACGAAAAGGGTAAGATTTAAAATACTGCACACAACCTTTCAAACAAAATTAAATTTTTTCTGGTTGAAGTCTATTATTATAATCATCTATAATGGAAACCTAACATTTGAACACTAGTGAAAATTCCGTAAAATGGTTAAGAGTTGCAATGAACCTTATAAATCATTTAATTTTTCTTTTTACACATGAGAAAAATAATACCCCAAGTGTCTCAAACTCCAGAGGTCATATGGAAAATGGCACAACCAGGACCTCAAACCTTTGCCTTCTTACTCCAAGTCTCATTACACCACACACTGTTCTTTACAGCAGTTTTTGAACAATATCAATCTAATCAGTAACTCCCTGTGTCAGAAAATGTCTCTTGCTAGAGTCTTTTGCAAACAAAAGAAAAAAATTACTCTATCAAAATAATGAGCATCAAGTAATTGCAGAAAGTGCAAGAAAGAAACGATTTGTCCACTTAGGACAAAGTAATAATGAGATTATGCAAACTACTCCCCACCTAGACACTGACAGTATCTAAGAATTTTTGTTGCAGTAATCTATATCATCACATTTAGTTAAATTTTAAATTACTACATTGGGGATAAAATTCAAACAATTTAGATATATATTACTAACATTATTATGTCATGTAAGTAGATAATGAGCCATTACTCTACCATGTTGTAAATGACAACTAAAAATGACAAAGACTACAAAAATAAAGAGAAAAAATTTGTTAAAATCAAAGACCAGGAAAAAAAAATCAAGGCACACAGGAAGCAAAGTCAAGCTGGAGACTAAAGAACCTAAGACAGGCTCAATCTCCTAAAACTATCAACTCAATCACATACTATTTTATTTTTGTCTAGCCCCATTACTTTATTGGTATATATGACTTCATTGGTATATGGAACTCCCAGTGTAGAAACTTCCTCCAGCACTGCAGACCAGCAACTTTTCTGTAAAGTCTTAAACAGCTGGGGCACAAAATGATCAAGTGACTTACCCATGGGTTTCACATCTAGAATGTGTCAGAGGCAGTGTAACCCAGGTCTTCATGATGCCAAGACAGACTCTCTATGCACTATGCCACGCTGCCTCTCTACCACTTCTTTAGCGCATAAAATCAACCCAGTATATAGGCTGACTGATTTTTTTTCTATATTAAGAACATTTCATAACTTATTACAAAAACAGAAATTATCTCAGGCAGATTCCTACAGTCTAAGAAGGGAGGATTCTACTAAGGCTCCATTTTAGTCTTAAATGGCCAATTTATATGCACTAAAATAAATGGTAGCAATTATAAAAAGATTCCTATTCTTCAAATGACAACTATATCCATTATTCAACCTATTCTTTTCTCATTAACCAAGTTCAACCTTAAAGTTTAACAAAAATATCTTAAAAGTTGCAATTTTTCAATGGTTCTTAAACCTTTGGCTCTAAAAAAATCAACATATTATTAATGAAAGAAGCAAAGGGTCACATCTTAGGAGCAGAAGCTAGTCTTCTAAAAAGGGACAAGAAATAAGTAGTGAAACAAAATAATATCAAATGATCTAGGCACATCTAGTTTAAATAAATCCCAAAGCCTTAGATATTTACTTACTTGTGTGCCAGATGTTGCACCTAAAAAACAAAAAATGGATATTTATCAAGTGATTAAAATAGTTTTCTTAAACAATTAACATCCATAAAGATCAAAAGCATTATTGATATAAATAAAATCATGCATAAGCCAGAGACCATCCCTAAATTCAACTTCTTATAACTGGTCAAAATCATTTTCTAAATATTACCTGTCATTATTTAAAGTTATTTTTTTCCTTCCAATTTGTCCTCTCCTCCCCCAATACTGTAACATATGACTTATTTTTTCATTTCCTCTCTTTCCAAAATAAAACCACATAATTTAAGGATTTCCAGCAACTAATGGACTCTGTGAAACTTCAGTCTTCAATTCACTCTAAAATTTTTCCATTAACTACTCTTGAATACTGAACCATATTTTGACAATTATTGTTTAAAACCCTTTGCTTCTTTCTAAGACTGTCTACCTTTGGCTGATTTATAGCTCTCCAAAATACGACCGAACAACTGACAAGAAAGTAAAAGTACCACTTCACTTATCCAGAACACAACAAAGTAAAGGTTTCTAAGCAGTTTAAATCACCCATGCAAATTTATTTCATAGTAGAGGCAGCATGGCATAGTGGAAAGAGTACTGGACCTGGAATCATCAGATCTAAGCTCAGTCCCAGCTCTGCAATTTACAAGCTGTGTGATCATAGTCAAGTCAACCACTTTAAACCTCAGCTTCCTGCACTATACATAAAAAGGAGGCTAACCTCATCATGTCAGTGGGAGGATACTGCTTTGTAAACTACAAAGTATTTTTAACTGTAAAGTTATTATACTATTAGAGGCATTTCACCTTGAGTCTAATGATTCAGAATTACGAACTGTGTGCAAATAAGTTTACTTTCTATAGGTTATGGTAGATTAAAAGCTAAAAAGGGCAGGGACATTGCCCTGCTACAGTAGATACAACGACAAGAAGAAGAAACAGAACTACAAAAGCACAGCAGTTGAACATTGCTATTTGTTGTTGTTTATCCTTTGTTCTCAGAGGACCACGACATCAAGAAGGTGATGCCATGACATGTGAGTGAATTGGATTTAAGAGAGGCAAGGCTGTGCAAAGTCACCAGCCTCACTCTCTATTCTGGAGCCATCTGGGTCCAGTGGCAAGATATAGATCAAGATGACTTGAAATAGTCCAGGATGCAGTGGGAGATATTGGACTTTTATTTTAAAAAGAATTTTTATAAAAGGAAGAGGTTGAAACTGTTGAATAAAATGAGGTTTGGGAGTTTCAATTACCAATGCCATCCTGGCTTCTCACTTTCACAGATGATCAACAATGTCCAGAAGTTACCTTACTTCCACACTGCATTCATTATCAAGTGGCAGAAGTACTACTCATTCAATACAATATGCACTGATGTCCACTCTGCACTTTAATTCATTACATATTCCTCTCCCACCTTCTCAACCTTAGCACTTCAATTCCCTCCTTGGGTTTTAATGAAATAAAAAGAAATGAAAAGTTTATAAAAATAATGAATTTGCACAAAGACATCCTTAACTATAGATGTATGCCTTTATCTCAAAATTCTTGCAAAAGTCAGTCTTAAAAAACATTTATCAGAATGAATACTTTATCCTTTAGATGAAATGTTATTGCTAATTTTTGGTCCACAGACTCCACCATCTGCTCTAACGACAATAAACAGAATCCATTTAATACAGCATTTTAACTTCTGACAAAATAATTTAAAGTCCACCAATAAAAGGATTTTCACTACTTTTTTTCCAAGTCCCAAAACAAAATACATTTATATAAACATTTAACACTAAAAATTACCTACTTACTTAACAGTGTCTTATGTTAAGAGTCACTGCAAAAAAATGTTGTGACAAGTGATACAATTTCCTTCATTTACTAAAAATATTGAAGGAACTTACTCCTTTTAAAAAACCACTTATTAGATTGGGTCAAGAATCTCATAAATTACATTCTTTCCCATTAATAAACCGATATTACATACCTACTGCTACATCCATATTGTTTACTCCTGGCTGTAAGAATAAAAAATAAAACTGATAAAGCAAAGTATTTTATTTCACTTTACGAATTCCTAACAAGAACACTGCATTGGCTCTGACTGCATAGAGGTTTCCACCAAGTCAAACAACTCAAAAACTACAACTCTTTGACGCCAATATACACGGTATAAATACAAACATTTTATTTTGAAAATTACTGTATTTTTCAGGGTAACTATTTTACTTATCTAGGCCTGTAAAATTTTTTAAGAGGAGGATGACTTGGGGGAGACATTTAAGCATTTTTCAAAAATTCTTTATTTCATAAAAACTATTAATTACATTTTGAAATAAATATCAATCCCAACAGTTATACCTGTTGACCAATAGCCAATGTTATAGAGAACAAAGAGGGTAAAGTAATTTGACTCTAGTGTGATGGAGTGTAATGTTTATCAAAATTTGGGCTACAGCAGGATACAAATTAAAATGTAATTGGGAAATATTTAACAAAATAAATAAAAACTCAACACAACATGTTTGTGGTTTTCTAACAATATGCTACCTTCAGAAAGTATAGGATCCAGAATCAATCCTGAATGACACTGGGTGTGTGGCCTTACACAAATTATGTATGTCCCTCAGGCTTCAACATTGTCTTAATGCTGGACTAGATGACCTCTGCAGTCCCTTGCAGAAGCTAGACAGTGAGATGGAATAATGGATGAAGGGCTGGCTATGGGAGTCAAGAAGACATGACTTCAAATCTGCCTTCAGATGAGTGTGTCATTTAACGTATTTGCCTGTTTCCTCATTTGTAAAATGGGAATAATAATAGCACCTACTCCCAAGGTTGCTGTGAGGATGAAATGAGATATCTGTAAAGTGCTTAGCACAGTGCTTGGCACATAGCAGGTGCTTAATAAATGCTCATTTCTTTCCTTCCTTCCTAAGTGATCTCATGTCGATAAATTTTTAATTGTCACTATTATATTTAGTTACCACAGTTTCTGAGAAAAGATAATGTAACTTAGGTGAACTCATTTAACACTTCTGAACTTTAATTTCCTCTTCTATAAAACTTATCTAACCTCAAAAGGTGATTATTAGGACATCACTTTTATACTGTTGTGATATATGTGATTAACATCACCACTTTTTCTTGTTTACATTAATTGTAGTTCTATATCCCTCTTCGACCTGTTGAAAATCTTTTACAAAGAGGAAGACATGGTTTTCTCAACTAATTAATAGAAAAGGAGTTCAACCATAGCAACTGGCTTTACAACTCACACTCTGATTTCAAGTCCTGTCCATATGATCATACTGACAATTTACAAAAGAATCATTTCTGTTATTAATGAAAAACAAATCTTCATGCCTCAATGCAATAATGATGTATTCTACCCTCAATGGTAGAGCTGCCATTCCTGAATGAAAGAGTGTCAGGAGGGAACCTAAAAGACTTATTTCACTACAGTGATTTGACTTATGTGGTAAAGCACTCTTTATAAGAAAAAGCTCAAGAAATACAATTTAGTCTCAGTATAAGTGCAAACTTTAATATCTATTAAGTATATTCACTGTAATTCTCATGCTACACTATAATTCAGACAAACTTTTTTCAAAGGTTAATAAGATGTTCTAAAATGATCAAAAAAGCTAAATTAAACTTGTTTTTAGAGTACATATTTAACAATATGCACTCCAAAATACGTTTTCTGAAACAAACTTTTTTAAAAATACCAAATCAAATAAACTTTCAAAAGATTACCGGTAGAGCAGGCTGTATGCTAGCCTGAGACATATGAGTCATCATCATCCCAGGCATGACTGAAGACATCATTCCAGGCATCTAGAATAAAAGTAATGAGGAATTATTAAACTGTACAGAAGTACTAAAATAACACTAAAATTTGAAGGTATCTATCATAAAACTAATAAAATAATAAACAATAAAAAAGTTTAACAAAAATAATCTAGGATTGGGCTTCAAATTTATTAAAAAGATAAACTCCTTTGCAAACTATTTTCCTCTTTATACCATGTATATGGCCTATGTAAATGAAATATTTACATTTAAGAAAAAATTTATCATAAACTTTTTATATGTTGCTTTTGATCCCCTAAACCAAGTGTTTCTGACTTATTTTTATTAATCATAAAAATTTTACTCATTTATTTCTTTCCCTTCCCCTCCCAACATTTTAAGAGCCAAAAGAAAGAAAATGTTTCTCCCATTAAATTTTAATACAACACCCCCATTTTCCTCATTTTAAAAGGGTTTTTTAAGCAGTGGGTTTGTTCTTCTTTCCATGCAATGAAAGCCCCAAAGAGAAACTTGAAAAAAGGAAAATCTTCAATATAAATACCAGTTTTAAATCACTTGTAAATCACCAACCCCTTCCTTCCTACAGTCTTCTTCACCCAGCTCTCCAGGAAACTATTTGTTAATTAGATTTTTGTTCTAAGGGTCAAGGAAACACTTGAGGAAGAAATGTTACCTTAAATTTGCAACTAATTCCAGTATAATTATTGGTGAGTTACTGTATTGTAGTAAATATGAGCAAAAATTGCAAAGATTAATAAAGGTAGTCAAGGGTAGCAGGAGACAATGTCCCAGATAAACTAGCATAATTATGACATCCTTCCCTATACTGCAGATGTGAAAATATGGGATGTGGGGGGAGGAGAGAAGATATTCAATTAAATATAGTCGTAAGTAAAAACAAATCATAATCTAAAGCACTCACTTAAATAGTTTCAAGTAAACAGAAAAAAGTAAGAAATGAAATGGTAAATCTTAGTGATAGGTAACAGGCTAATATTCAAGGAAGATGAAAGCCCCTCTGACTGAGAAAAGCCCAGTAATCAGGATAACCTCTACAAACTGAATTCCAAAACCTGTTCATGTCAGTTTATTTTATCTGAAAGGAAAAGATAAAATAAATCATTCATTCTATGAAATGATGGGATGAATAAATAACAGAAAAGGTATTCTTAAAAGGTATACATTTCTGTTAAAAATTATTACATAAAGCAGTAATACTTATTTTGAAAAATTTCTGTCAATCACTGAGAAACTAAGCCCAGCAACTTTTAATCAGGAAGATGTGGTCAAGGGAATATTTTTCCCCCCCAAAAAAGCTATCTATTTAGTAGATCTGAATATATTTGGAAGCACAGGCAACTCTTAATTATCCAGGCTAAAACAAGGATGTAAGTAGGAAATATAACTGCAAAACAGAATGTTAGGTAGTACAATTATGTGAATAACCTCTCCCCACTTAACCCCCCCCAAACCAAACAACTTGAACTTTTATAGATTTTAGTTGTCCTTCCCAAGGATCCTGGGGGAAGGGAGGGAAGAGAAAGATTAGAACTAAGTGTACTTAGGCTAAAAGAACAAAGCTGAAATTCTCTAAATGAATAGCAATTGAACATTTTGGAGGTAAAAAAATCAGAATCACACTAGGTAATAGGTAAAAATTAGTTTAGGACTAAAAGTAGCTTTAGATAAGTAAGAGTTGATGACATACCAAAAAAATTTCAGAAGTTCTAAAGCAAAATTTTAGATAGGAGTTTACGCTTTTCAACAAGATACATCACAGAAACTTTGAGGAAGCACAGGTTAAGACTCCTCAAAGTAGCCTAACACATCCCAAATTGTGGGTGTATTCAATTGTGGGGACAATACTCTTAAAATGAATGCCCCCTTAACCAGGCATTCTGTGAGAATAAGAAATGAACACAGATTACATTACATGAAAAAATACAAGGCCTAAGTATAACAAGGAAAAAAACCTTCAAGTCAACGAGCTATCCTTTATAACCAACAATGGATACAACAGTATTTCATTATAGTAGAGAAACATGGATTATCCCTCAATCTGATGAAATGGAATTTAACCTGTTAACAATTCTTCCAAATTTCTTGACTGCTCACCTTTTTCAGGGGGTTTTTCATCATATGCATGTAACGTTGTTTACCTGCTTGCTACCAAATGAGTAACTTGTGCTAGGCAAATAGAAAATAACATTAATTTCACCCCTTACTGCCTATCACTTCTTAGGTGGAAAATGTTGGTTTAAAACTTCTGCAGGATTACAATTTTTTTTCTTAATTTGAAAGACTTAAATTACATCAACCACATGAGCATTTTAAACTTAAGCAGAGCATCATTAATATTAATTATAAAGTAGGATCTCCATCATAATTTACCATTTAAGAATCACTGTTAACTGTCTTAAGTCAATAGTGTCCAACTCAATGAGAAATGAATTAATTCTCTGCAGGCTATATAATTAGTCAGAAAACCACAAATTAACATTATCTCCATTTTACTTAATTTTTATTTGTTACATATCTCCCAATTACATTTTGTTTGGTAGGCACTTGGAAATTTCTGACGCTTCTGTTCTAAGCAAAAAACATTTCCAACCTAAAGGATTTTCTTAAGTCTACCAGAATAGCCTAGGAAAAGACAATTATTCAAACCAGGAAATATCTAAGCTAGGCGAAATATGCTAAAAAATAGCAAACCAGCAACCTTTTTTTTTTTTTAAAGAAAAGATTTCTCTATTGATTAATATAATCAAATTTCATGAGCATTATTTTTTTTAAAAAGTAGAAATGGGCAATTAGTAAGCTTAAGACCAAATAAAATTATAATATGTAAAGCTTGTAAAACTGATTGAACTTTATATATAGTAAAAATTCTTTAAACTGCAACTGTCAGACTGTATGACCCACAAAAACAAACACTATTGTAAAGTTCAAGATAATTTTCTGCTGTATGACTTGCTCTTAATGCTAAATTTTTAGAATGTATATTAAAAACATACAGATCTCTACCTTCTCTATGACTAAGAAGAGGAGAATGAGAGTCAATATGATGATGAAAGCTCCCATAATTTAGCTAGGCTGGTTCTTAAAATACCCTAAAATCTTTTTTGGCTTGATAGGACCTGGCAGAGGTTAAGATTTCTTGGCCGACACATTAGGAAACCAGATTCACTGCAATGACACAATGAGGAATTAAGAATTAGGGAGTCTACTGGAAAAATATGAACAAGCATTCATCACTACAGATAATGAAATAACGAAGGAAACTTCTCTTAGGTGTTTCTGTCTCTTAAGTGTTTCCTACAAAAGGCTTTCTAAGAAGAGGCTTTAAAAGTACAGTAGAAAATAATTAAAATTTAAAGTAGCTAGGGTAATCACAGTAGTGACAGTGTTGACGTGATCATCACTTCACAGTCCTATTCTATTTTATAATCAGTCAAATAAATTCTCTTTGAAATCATTCACAACTAAACTTGTCTCATCAAAGAGAACCAGCATTTCATCTTTGCTAAATGATATAATTAATCTTGAAGTTGAGAAGTATTTTTTACAATCATCACTCAAACTGGAATTACTTTTATTCCTTTTGAATAAAAACCAACAAACTCGAAAAGCACACTTAACTATATAAGGATAATGAAAACTAGTAGGTAACACGATTCCATGTTATTTAGTATTAAGACATTTAAAATGAAAAAATGTATTCTTTTCGAAACACAAAAGGGCTTAGCAGAAGAGGAAAAGAGATGATTGTATGATAAGTAATCCTTAACTTACATATGTATTATGTAGGGAAAACTAATTAATCTTTGGGTTTCTTAGATTCTCTCCCCCCAAAATAGGTAAAACCGAACAGTTTGGTGACAAGAAACATTCACATTAAGATGATAGCACCTCACATTCTGAACACAGGTTTTATTTCTTCAACCCTCCCACTTCCAATATGCCTTATTTAAAATGACTTTGGCTAATAATTGGTGTTATTTTTCAGAACTGACTTAGATTTTTATACCCATGTTAGGGAAACAGCTTATATTTGGAAAAAAACAAAACAAAACTTTACTTACTTAACTGGATCTGTGACCGATGTGAGGACTCCCTCCAACAGTGTAGATCACAACCCTCCACATGTTCTCATCCTGTACGATTTGTCCATATCCTCCTGCAAATCAGCTATAGAATTCCACCCATATAAGCTGGGAAGGCTTCCTCTAGAAACTTCTAACTTTCCATTGATAGCAATGGAGCACACATATTTGGTTATACCTTGCTCTCATTACATGAATGAATGGCGCACCTTTTCCAGTCGTACATCTCTCCAATGACATCCTTTATACCACTTCTCCTGAACAATTCTTCACTGGATATTAATGTCTTGTAGCCTATTTAACCCACCATTCACCTCTCCATTGCCTTCGAGTGACCCTTCAACTTAAATTCTTCAGGAACAATACTACTCCACAAGTCACTAGATGATTATTGTTTAAAAGATGACCCTTTGTTTCTTGAAGTTTTGAAGTCATTAAAAATAATGTACAACATTCCAGAGGCAATCCAGCTTGCTCTTTTCCTTCCATGCAATTCTTGGCCCAGCTTATTTCCATTGGTAGCACTGTCGCAGATGAATACTTACTTGATGGATGAACTCTATGGGTTGTCCATCCAACAACAAATAAAATTCTGGACATGCAGTATTCTTCAGTAAGTTCAATTAAAGCACCACTTATCAAGGGTCAACAATGTGCATTTAGTTTTCCCTGTATGGCCAGCTATGCCAAACTCAAGGAATCACGGATCTCATTTATGAGGCTCTGTAAAATGTTCTTCAGTTTGATGTCATCAGCATGTCATCTGTAAAGAAGAACATCTGGAGGACCTCACTATATGTAAGGAATCTCTCTTCCATTTCAATTCTGCCCTAGACATCTTCCATGACAGTGGCAAGCAAACACCCCTGGTGAGTATGTCTCCCTGTTTTAATGTCTTGCTTAATATTAATCAGTCACAGTTATCTCAAACAAAGTTACCTCAACTACTGTTACTTCTCTCAAGAAATCTTGTGTAACATAGGAAATACCTTGTTGGAGAAAAGCCTTGAGAGCATTTTTTCCTACTGAATGAAATGCTTTTCAATAGATCAAGAGAACTATACTTCCAAAAGTGAAGAAAATTCTAGGAAATATCATACAGACATACCAATGCCATTTTGTAATAATGTCACAAATAAATTATAACCAAATTCCATAGTGTATTATGAAACCCAACTGCAATAATATTCAGCTGACATTCCAAGATGCAAATTGGATGGATGGGAAATAACAGAGATAACTCCTGAATGTGACATAAGTCTGTTTACTATTCTGTATAAACTAACTCCCATATACACTGTAAAGTGAAGTGGCTCCCAAACTTTTTGAATAGATCCCTTTCAACATCAAATTTTACAGATGCCCATATGAAAGTATTTATATCAATTAATTAAGAAAACATGACAAAAGCAGTATGGCATAGTGAATACAGTGGGCTCAAATCCCACTTCCATCATTTATAAGCTACATAATCACGGGCAAGTGACTTAAACTCTTTGAGCCTCAGTTTTCTCATCTGTAAAATGGGAATAATAACTGTGGAACCTACTCAAAAAGGCTGTTGTAAGGCTTAAATGATAATGCTCTCAAACTTTAAGTTCCAGCTTTCCGACGGATTGGTGATGTCACTGATGTAGGTGTTCCCCCATGATGCAGATCACAGATCAACTCACTGGTATCTTTGACATGGCAATAACTTTTGCGAGGTAGTGTATAATGGCAAGAGGGTTGGCTCTCATATCAAGAAGGCACAGGTTTAAGCCCCTTCTCTAAAATATACTATGACCCTCTGCAAATCACAATCTTTTAGTTCACCAGGTAACTCTCTTTAAGACCACAAGTTGCAGAGCAACTAACTGCCAAATTTGCACTGGTAGAAAGGATTCCTCATAAGAAACTCCACTGCGCTGATGAAATCACAGATCCTCTCCTATTAAAAACCAAACCAAACCAAATCAAAATCAACAAAACTTTGCAGTTTTACAAAGGCAATAGCTTCCCTCCTCCTTTTCAATTTTTACTGTCCATCTGTAAGGCATGGTCAAAGTATATATCTACTAAGAGACTACCTCTATGGGTTGCCCATTCAACTGCATAGCATATTCTGGATCATAGGCATTCTTCATCCATGTCTTGTCCTGTAGGAACATGGATTTCATGTCTCAGAAGTGGTCTAGGGTTTGATACAAACAGTTCAACGTCAAACACAAGCAGCAGCATCTGTAGGATCTCACCATCGTTTAAGGTAGGCTTTTCCCTTTATTTATCAGTCTCATTTTGACACCGGTTACCCACCTCAGAGTTGGAAGGCTTTTTCCCTGTATTAAACTAAGTCAGGGCAGTAAACACTAGTTTTCATTGTTATTATTCATCAACCACTAAAACTTCATAAACAAACCTCACATAAAGAGATTCCTTTCCTAAACAGAATAAACACTTTTATTTGTGTTAAGTAAAGTAACTTTTCTTGTAACTTTTACAAAAGGCCTCCTCTAAGATAACCAACAGTAGTAGCTTCTATCAAGGTCATTCCCAGGATGCTTATTATTTATACAAGCAAAACAGACTCCCCATCCAGAGATAACCAATTCCTAATGGCACCAACTGTATATTATCCTTAGGCTAATTATGAGAAGTAGTACTTACATCTAAGATCACTGAAAGTTTTGAATTATGTGCCAAGTAATTTCAATGACCAATTATTATTAGTATGAAAAAGACTGTCCATGAGCTAATAAGCACTGCCACCTTGACCAGTTAGCACTCTTAAATTTTCAACCACCAGAAGAGCAAGGGGGTGGGCATGGAGGTGGGGTTGATAGTGATACCATTGAATTCTTTTTATAAACAAGAGCAATCAAGCTTCAAACTGCACTGCAGCAGAGGAATTTTCATTTGACCCTACAGAATACTAATGCTTAGATATAAGCGTAAAAGAAAAGGCACGCAGAATCTATGGGCTCAGGAGCATGCCCATTATCTGAAAGTACCAAATCTAGAAATTTTAGTGAAACATATGAGAAGTTACTAAGTTCTGTTTTTATCTTTTAGTGACACAGAGGTAATTACCATATATTTATGCATTTGGAGGGTCTCTGTTACTAAATACTTGATAATGAGCAAAAGGTCCTGATCAACTATTCAACGTATGAAATTCATATCAAAACCTAGAACAATCTTCTATTTTATAGGAAACCCTTTTCCATTTGAATAGTACCATAAATTCTCCATGATATGGTAAACACTTTCAGCAACTCTGTCTTCCTATTTTCTGCCTTGCTTGAAATGAATATTCTATAGAATATGAAAAAAAATCTTTTAAGTAAATTTTATGATTTTAACATATGTATAAGGAAAAACCTTGTAGGAGAGGTCTTTAAGGCAGCATTTTATTCTTAATCAAATGCATTTTTATAGTACTGTAGAATACTGTTTGTAAAAGGTTACACCTTTTCCCTTCTAATACTTTTCTCAAGGACACATCAACCGTTTAGATCACAGGATTATAGATTTAGAGATGGAAAGGACCTTGGAGGCTACTGAATCTGACCCCTTCATTTTAAAAATGAGGAAACTGAGGCACCAAGTCATTAAGTAACTTGCTCAGGATCACCCTGCAATTAAACGTCTACGTTAGGATTAGAACTCAGGTTAACTCTAGCACACTCATTTATAGATTACGGTCAGAAAAGCTCTGTAGAGATTGTAATATAGGTTCACAGGTTAAGTTATTGATATTTTCTCTGTTGCTTTCTTCTGATGACAAAGTACACAATTTCCCCAAGGTTTACTATACTTCATTCTTTCAGATATGTTAAAAATTGATCCCTCAATGTCCTCAAAATCGTTGCATCTCCAGTATGAACCTCTTCTTTGTATACTTGGAATGGTCTAGGTGTTCTTTCCATTACTATTTCTTTTCTGCCATTTCTCCTTCCTCATCTGGCACACTGGGGATTATGACATTTAAGTGTGTAAAGTAATACTCAACTGTCATTGATGATTAAGAGTCTGCCCTAAAAAATGTTGCTAATCTTTTCTTTTTTTCATCTTTCTTCTCCACATTCCAGTTTGTTTCTTAAATGTCCCTGGGTTGATTTTGTTAAGCAGAAATTCTTGCCAAGCTTTCTTTAAATTTCATAAAAAATTTCCTTCAATGTTTCTCTCTTTCTATGATTTTATCATAATTTTCTACCATTCTCCTCCATAAGCTATCTAAACTGGTGTGCCCTTGGCTAATAATGTCCACTTGCAAGGAAGCCAAATTTGGTTAGATGAGGCAGTTTCCAGATCCTTATGATGTCCATCAGGGGGATCGATTTAGATTGGTTTTACTACCTTAGAAAAATAGTGTTTGCTTGGTTACCCTTTATTTGTGATATCAACAAGTTAAAATGGGTTAGGTTGGGGTTGCTTCAAATGTATATGCCATGTCTCATTTCTATTTTTCTTGTAATGTGGTTTTCATTTTTGATATTTGATCTAAACTGAACAGAGTTGATTCAGAAATAATTCCTTCCATGGTGATAGATCATTTCCAATCTGTTCAAATCATCAATTTTAAAGAGGCAACCCAGGGTAATGGCTATCTTCTAAGCCAAAAGACATGGGTTCAAGTCCTGCTTGATGTACTGGTTTTGTGAATCTTAGAAAAAATCATTTTAACTTCTTGGAGCTCTAGACAACTAAGACACTAAGTTGCAAAAAAGGCATTAACACGCTGTGACATTGGTAGTTTTCTTACCTTGGAATTCCCTATTCTAACAAATGGGTCCAATTACTATCCCTTTACTCAATCTAACTTTTTATGATGTTGCTTGGCACTTGTAATCAAATGCCTCCCAATTCTTCTCAAAGAAAGTTTCTATATAGTATGTAAGTTTTTAATGGCCTCTCACCTTTCTTTTCTTGATGCATGCTTTCCAAAATTTTTGGCTTTCCTCTGCTCTATCTTTGCATTAGGATTATTGATAAAGTACATGCTGATTTAATTTGGAGAATGCTACTGAGTTCTTGTAGAATTTCATACTTCCTCATACTCTGTAGGAGATCTTGGTACACCAGATACAATAATACTTAGTGTTTTTTTTGAAATTGCTTCTCATAAATACTATAATACAAGATTAACCATAAGTCCCATCAAATGCTATTTCTTGCTGCTTTGAATCCAAGATACTGCAAATTCCTTTATTTGCAACCTTTACAAGTGACTCTATAAGCTATCCTTTCACTTAAGATTCAATTTCCCTTTGTTTTCTGCTTTCATTTATAGAGGGAATGTTAAGATTGATGTGATTTAGTTTCTTTAGGACTATGCCTACTTGCTGGTCTTTTTGCTTTCTTATTTAACGGGCTCTGTGATGACAAAGTGGTTATACAGGTAGACTGACTCTTAGAAAACAGTCTGCCTCTGCACCACAACACAATCTATCAGAGCTTATACTTGGCATAATCTTTCAGCAGTCAAGGTCAACTCCATTCCAAAACAAGGTTTAGGGAAGAACAGGATAAGAACTGGAACTAAGATTTCATTGATAAAGGAATTTCCAGATGAGGAAACTCTTTATCTATGCAGATTAGCCATTAACAGATTTTAAAAGTTACCTAGCACACTGAGAGATTAAATCACTTGCCAGGGTCACACAGCTCTTACGTGTACACGTTCAATAAAGGTGTTTGTGGTAGTTCTCTTTTCAATATACTATGCTACTTCTCTGAAAAGTAGGACCAAGAGTATTTATATAAAGCACTTAAGTGAAATATGCTAATATAAATACACTAGTATTTATTTTTGAAAAAATGTAATCTTGCCATATGATACTGTTATAATACAAAAATGAGACTATCATGCTATTTCTCAAGCTGAAGGTTCACGACCTGAGGTAAAGTTGAAGAAATTTATGACATGTCAGTTTGAAAGCATAACTTCAAACTCCTACCTAATGTAACCAGAGAAACCTAGATATAGAGCTATGGCTTTCTTCTTTTCCTAGCCTGTAATAATAATACCAAGTCCTGTCCCCTTCTACTACCTCATACTTTGCCTACTTACTCCTATTAGGTAGTTCTCTCCTACAAGAAATAAGGGAAACAGGAAACAGTTAAGTTACAAAAAGTCACAGCATACATCACATTAGTCATGAAAATGTAATTACTAGACAATGAGACTTGGCTACCCCTCACTCACTTAGAGTACTTCAAAATTAAAAAAAAAACAAAATATATATCAAGAATTTCTATCAAGGGGCTACATCAAATACATTAGTAATATTTAAGCAAAGAATATCTTGCTTTCTTAAAAAGTATCGAAGTGGAGGGACAAAGATTTCTAGATGTGATCCCACGAGATGAAAAACTTAGAAGATAAACTTGCGAAGTCAAATGAACTGTGCAAATTATAGTAGTATGCACATTTAACTGCAATATTACAGTGCAACATTCTAACAGAACGTTATAAATTACTAAATCAGAAGTCCAAAAGGAACCTACTACTTCTTATTGGAAAAAAAAGTCAGTGTTATCTTCAAGAAGATGATCACTATCCTCTGTACTGTATCTCTGTTCACAAAAATAAAGACTAAAATTCATAAAAAAGCAATCTTTCAGCAAAGCAACATATTTCTCTGGTTAGCTCAATACACACATAAGCTAAATGTGCAAACTGTCACTTAATGTTTATTCCCATAAGCTAAAAGAAAATATGTAATACAAACAGAAACAAGAAGTGTAGAACATAACACTTGTTAAATTTTAATATGAAACCAGCCAACAAATGCTAAAATAAAAAGGATCAAAGATCAAGATAAAGATCCACTGGAATCCACTGGATTCGTTTCTGCTAATGCTTTAATCCTTTTCCATGTGATTAGATGTAGTACTCAAATTTGAGACAGACACAGGTCTACCTACACACAAGTGTCAAAAATCAGCAGGAGCAAGCCCACAAATTTTAAACCCATTACTGCAAGTCTTTGTCTTTATCGACCACAATACTTTTTGTCCACAAAGATGTTTTGCTCAAGGAGTCTAGGATAGACACCAGGATAGAGGTAGTTCCAAACATAGAATTCATTATCCTCAGTCAAACAGAAAGAAATATCTTAGCTGCCACCTCAGTAATCAATACATTTAAAGACACAGTGAAGTCTGAAAGGGAGAATGGGAAAAAAGAGGTATTAAAAGGAGCAATAACAGCTTCTGGCTTAGAGTTTTTTAACTTATTCACAATACCATCCATCAAAATCTGACAAAGTATAAAAGATCGTTTGGATGTGAGAAACAGTGGGTCAGTCTCAGGTGTGAAAAGTGTCCACAAAATCTTAACATCTATAAAATGCTTCATGACTGACAAGTTTCAGATATTAAAAGTTACATTAGTGACAAGTGCCCTTCACCCTCCCACCATCCACAATGATTAATAGGTGTCTATTTTGTTTTCTATATTAACATTTTTATCTGTCAGCTCTTTTGTCCTGTCTCCATTTCTGCTCTCCTCTACTTACCAAATCCAATTCTTTCTCCCCCCTGCTTGGATACTCTTTTCCAGTAAGCACACATACATACTTTTATAACAATATGCCTGTATAGACAGTTATGTAAACATCTGTAATTCTTATTGTTTCTATATTCATCCCAACTCTACTGCCACAAGCTTGCCTCTACCCTTCTTTTCCAAATATATTTGTTAACACAGGGCTGAAAGAGCAATTTTCTTAAAAACAGCTTCTATGGTGACAATTTCCAGTTCAAAAACCATCTCCTACTCCTAACCCCTTTAGCTTAGAATTCATGGATTTCTAAGTTCTGGCCCCACTCTACTTTTCCAGACCATCTCTTCTTCATGAACCATGTACAGGGGTAAAAAATTCCAGGTAAAAGAGGGCTTTGGTTAATTGGATTCTGATTTTATTAAGCGCCCAAATGAAAAAAATGAAAATGAATCTATATTCTGACTTGTAATAAAAATGTGTGTGATAGTGACAGAATTCATTGTGTTTGGGGCGTAGTTCATAATGAAGATTAGACTAAGATAATTCTTTTCTAAGTCATGCGTTTTTGCTGGCATCCTTTGTTCCTATAGATGTGTCTAGTAGATACTGTTGGACCATTAAAGCTGTGAACATCCACATTTAATCTAAATTATTTACACCCCTTTTAAGACAACCAATCTATTAAATGATGAGTATATTATCAACACAATCTATTCTCCATTTAAATACTTTGCATACACAAGCTGAGTAACTAATGTCACTCTTTACTACCAGGTAGTGTCCAAGTTCAATGACATTTGATTTTGTGGATACTTGAATATTAAAACTAATGTGAACAGAAGAGTTAATAGCCTTTCTCCAAATATTTCCCCCAAGTAGTTTAAATCACCTTATGAACTTAAGATACAAGGACATTTGAATTAAGCTGCATATGTCCTAGCTAAGAATAACCACCTGCATTATATCTTCTTTGGAGGAAAGTGTATTGCATTCATTTATTTAAAAATATTTGAGCATCTACTATACTCAAAGTACTGAGAGGGATAAGGGTGAAAAAACTGTTAAGTCATAGGATCACAGATTTAGAGCTGAAGGGATCTGGGACCATCCAGCCCAATATCCCTTCATTTTACAGATGAGGAAACCAAGGTCACATGATTTGTCCAAGTAACACACTAAATAGCAGAGCTGGGTTTCAAATTCATTGCCAACTCAAAATTTAGTATTCTTTCTAATTCACTGTCTACCTTCCAAGACCTTATAATCAAGTTGCAGGGATAAAATAATAAAATGTGTAAAGATAAATTATATAGTAAGAAATTGCATTAAAAGTCGAAATAGTGGCACAAATATAGGACAGTCATGGATGGCCTTTAGAGGAGATAGAAGTTGAGTTGTGTGTTTTAAACAGGCAGAGGCATTCCAGCTGTCTGTTGGGAGAGCAGGGAGAAAAAGAAAAAGGAGAGTATTCTATATAAACTTAAGGGTTAGTCCGGGTTTAGAGATAGTGGTTTGAGTTGGGCAGCTATTTTTAAGGGATAAGGTTAGATACAGAGTTTGAGAGCAAAATGTTAAAGATCTTAGAAGTTTAAAAGTTTGGTTTTTATCATAGACAAACATGGGAATTACTGGAGGAAGACTAAAGTAGTTACTCAATGAAAGCAGCACTTTAAAGAAGGCTAATCTAGCATCAGATTGCAAGCAGAAACTAATCTAAGGTGGAATAAAACTACAGGCATGGAGTTCAGTTAGAAGGGTTAATTAATTAATTAATACTCCAGTAAAGCTCTACTGAGCATCTGAAGACTAGAGTTTCAAGACAGGACTGTAGCTTCCCTTCTAAGAGTAGGAAATTGATGCACATTTGTGAAATACAAAAATACTTTCATTTGCAAAAGCTTATAATCAAGGCCAAAAATCTATTATTAATAAAATTCCAACCACTTTTTTCTTCCTTCCCTTCCATACTATGTCATAAAAATTCTTTTATAAATTACTCTCTGACACCACATTTGAAAATCAAAATCTTAAGAGCCAGGAAATATCACATACTCTGAACTCATTTTACAGATTAAAGAAAGCAAGGGAGGAGAGGTTAAATGACTTGCCAAAGGTCACACAGCTTCCTAAAGTATAAGTGAAAAAGGTGTGAGTAGGGCAGAAAAATAGGAACTTCAAAAATGTCTGGTTTGTAAATGTTATTCCTGGGGAAAAGAGCAAGATAAATACATTCTAAAGACAAAGAATTATTAACAAAAAGACAAAGAATTACTAACAAAGGGCATGGAGCAAGATAGCCTAGGCAATTCTACCACATTAAATTCTGTGAAGTTTTATTCCAATATAATTTAAACAGGCACAGAACAGGGTCTTTAGCTATTCCTTCTCAAATCTAGCACATTTTAAACTAGTGGTCCTTAGAACACTCTGTGAGTAGCACATAGTTCACAAAACTTGGATGCTTTATGAATTCCTTTCAGGCTCTACAACTGATTCTGTGAATTTGGAAACAATTTACTGTAACCAACCATACAGCTATGTTAATTTGGGAGTAGGAAGAACCAACGAGTGGACCTGAGAAATGACAACAGCAAACATGAAAGAGTCAAAAACAAACTAGCTCAATGTTTTTCAATTTACTATCGAGGAGCAGATAAGATAACTGAGCCCATTTAATTTGGTTCATGAGTATCATGAAGGGCAAGGACTGATGTTTTAAAGTATAACATATGAAGCCAAATCCCCTCCTGCCTTTTTTGATGTGAATTAGGAATGAAGTTGCAGTGAAAATCTTTAGATTTTCTCTCAACCAATTTTAAGGAAATATTTTGCAAATAAGAAAAAAAGTTTAAGAAGTTTACTTCATAAATCAATCACATTAACTTGTACTGAACATGTAAGACTGCCATCAACTTTAGCTTTTCACATAGCCTACAAATCAACCTTAGGATGAAATATGAAGAGTAGCCACCACATAGCTAGACTCCCCAAATTCTAAGTCCCAAAGACAAAACTTTATTAATCAAACTGCAGAAATGGTTAAACTATATGATAGAAACCCCGCCCCCGCAACTTTGGCACTCCGATGCATACAGGTCCTTTGCTTTTACTTCTTTTTACTTCCAGCCATTTCACTGCTCATGAATACCTCTACAGAGGATGGGCAAGTGAAATGAAAGAAGATGAAAAGTGAAACAATTTTGCCATTTATTAGTAATATTTTGGTGGTTTAACAGTGTGTGGGTTTAAATGGAGTATTTGAATCATCCATGGATTTTAATTATCCATGCTGTCTCTGTCTCCTGTTACCATTGATAACCAAGAATTGGCTGTGCCAAGATCCAGGGCTCCATTTTTAAATTCTAAAGACATCAATAAAAATAGGAGCATCTATAAGTATCTACGGCAAGTAATGGAATGAGATTCTCTCTGTGGATCAGAGTTGAAGATTCCTGAGACAGCCACTTGTTATATTTACAGGAGTCAGTAGAGAGATGGACTCCTCAAAATTTGAGCAATCAAATGACATGTGCAAGCACATGACATGGTGGCTTTTGGAAGAGAACGTGGGAAAAACCACAAAGCACAACTGTCCAATGTCTGAAAGAGTATGTAATTAACTGGGAAATAAACCCCAAAAGATAGTGGTCACTTCAGCATCTAAACGAGAAAGGCCTTAAGGTAAACTGTGACCAGCTGACAGCATACTAAGACAAACCAAAACAATTATAAAAAGGTAAAGTCTTTGCATTTAATTAAAAAATGACTAACTAGTGTCTTGGTTTTGAAAAATAGTGCCATAGCACCATAGCAAGGGTAAAAGCAGGTCAATCCCTTGCATAACTTACCTTGATTGGCCCAATGGAAACAGAAGGCCCCAGAAAAGAGAGAAGCATCTGGCAGTAGCAAATTGTTTTATTTTATCTTTCTGTGGAAAGAAACTAATTTTAAATAAGAACCAGAGCATTTAAAGAATAAATATTTTTTAAAAGCTCAATATCTAGTTAGAGCAGCTCTATCAAGAAACCAAGAGCTCCTTGCTGCTTGGGAGATTGTAAGGAACAGAAGAAGGATCACAGAGTTGTTTTTCCACCACCAAGAGAATTTTGAAACTTATGTTGTTCCTAGGTCAGAAGGCCAATGGCTCAGTTATTTAAAGAGATGCTACAGGCAAAGAGCCAGTCTCTTCGGCCAGATACTTCTGAATAAAGAGTTTTAAACCACTTACTGGTTTAACTATAGAAAAACTACACAGAAGAAAAGTATTTGTGATAAACCTTTCTATTCTTAATTTAAAATAAAAAAAAAAAGGGACTCTTTTTCCTTCCTGGCTGCTATGCAATTTCACTATGAACAATGATCTTTTAACAAATATCAAACTAAACAAAACTAACTAGAGAAAGATCATACTCAGCACCCTTGATTGCCTCCATGTGATATTACAATCTAGATTTCTGATGACTTTTCAATATCAAGACTCTTATGGAGAGAAACCAGCTACTTATATTTCACATAGCATCTAACAGACTTAAAGTATAAATATCAGTCACAATTACTGAATTTAGTTACTCTCCCTGATTAGAACACTACAGGGTCACTGAGTTAGCACTAATGAAGCTTTCTGATACAAATCACTCCTATTTACAATTTATACTAGAGAGAGAAGGGATAGTTCATCAATAGGAGTGAAGAAAATCAACAAGCACTTTCTTAATTCAAAATAAAAATGTCCTACAGAAAATTAGCAATGTGGAACAGGAAAATGCAAGAAGACTGTTCTGGTATCAAAAAATGCGATAACACTCAAATTCTAAGGCAAACACCTAAACAAAGTTGTTGATGTAGGTTTTCCTATTCTTATATACATTTACCTCAGTTGGGTAACCCACAAAAGACATGGTGAAATGAACAGAAAGTTTCTAGATTTGCAGCTAGGGCATAAGACAAAATTGACTTGCCTGAAAAGATCCAATCAGTCAACTAAAAACATAACCTTTAAGCTACCAAAAAACTGCTATTCAAAATGGAAATGATGAGCATTTTTATGTGGACGACAGCCTCAATACAGCAAAAACTCTGGTTACGGACAGAATTCGACATTTCATTTCACTTGAAACCTTTGAATGTGTTTTTGGGGAAATATGAATCTTAGACTCATTTACTAACACTTATCCAAGCTTTAAATTATTTATCACAGTAATGCTACAAAGCAAATATAATTTTAAAAACTGTCTTACTTGTCCCATTGGAGGACCTCCCATAGGGGGCATCATTTGCTGCATCATTCCATGAGGTACAGGTTGCATATTTCCTCTCTGACCCATAGGGTGCATTCCCATGGGTGGATAATGCATGCCAGGGTGTCCCATCTGAAAAACAGTGTTAGTGAAGAAAACATCAATTAACAATAAAGTCTTCCCACCCCCAAAGCATCAAGAATTGTTATCACTGAAGTAAGGTGGTAAGGTATTTGGCAACACTGAGGAACTTGAGACTTAACCATTTATAAAATATGGACTTTATAAGGGAGGGAAGAGTGAGGAGAAAAACTGCCTGTTTATGGATAATCAAAAATGACGAAAAAGAATTAGTATCTTAGTAAGTTACTGCGCTAAAATATAGTATGCCAAGGAAACGAAAAACTCATTTTAAGACCAATTCTGGGGAAGAAAAGAACTCATTATTATTCTGCCTATGTATCAAGGCCGGCTTTTAAATTTTAGACTAAATTATTTTGTCTTACAAATAAATGACGGGTTATTTTAAAAGGTTCAATGAATACTACAAAAGCTACCTGTGGTTGTTTTTCTAATGTCAAACCTGTCATTTCCCCGAAAAATTCTTACTAAGGTAGATCAAAACATTCTGTCTCTCTGAAAAGCTACTTCATACCACTTTCAGCTCTAAAAGTAAATAACTACTGCTGGTTGGCCATTCGGCAAGCTATGTACAAAAAGTGCCATAGAAAGAGTACCTGCTTTACTAAGTTTATAAAATCCAAATAATTTATTTAGGCCACAAAGGTGCCCAATCACACAAAGTAATTACACGCTTAGCAACTCAACCCAGCTTTGCTCACTCTTTCCTTTCTTTCATTACAAGTCACATTCCTCCCTTCACTATCCTGGCCAAATCAGGCCTGCACCCCAAAGCAGACTTCTGCTGCCACCACCCAGCCACCAGTTCTGTCCAGAGCTCCCTCCTCCATCTTCGCCACAGTAATACCCACCTCCCAGGGACCCACAGCCTTTCCTTTGTGCTACTCCGCCCTCCATTTCCCTCCGTCAGAGCCAGATCCCGCCACCTCAGGCCTTCTCCTCCGTCCACCTTTTTTTTTCTTCCCCACAGGGAGAAGGCTTCCTGTTTCTTTTTTTCATTGTGCCGCTTTTCCCCCGCCCCACCGCTCCCTTACCGAGGGCCGTCTCCTCAGGTAGCCGTCCGCAGAGGCCCATGGGCTGGAGCAGAGGCTCGAGCTGGACAGTCTCCGCTCCCCGTTCCCGGGACCCCGCGGTGGAGGGCGGTTCTCCATTTCACTCACCATGAGGCCTCCACGCTCGACTCCCGTCCCCGGCCTCATCGTCGGGCTGAGGCTGCTCCGGCGGCGGCCGCTGCCGCTACACATTCCAACAAGGAGCGATCTGAGTGGCTGGCGCCCGCTGGGGCCAAAGGGTAGAGGCTGCCCGGAGCTGCGGGGCGGGATCAGCGGGGCCAATAAGCTGACTGGCTTCCCCGCCGTCCAATCAGAGCGCGCAGCTTGCACGCAGCTCTGCGGCGATTCGCCCCCGGCCTCGGCCTCGCTCGGCGTCGCCTGCATGGAGGGGGGGAGGGGGACGGAGGAAGTTTCTGCGCCGAGTCCCCCGCCGGGAAAACTCCACCAACTTCCCCCGGGGAAGAGAAGAGTACGTAGGCCCCAGCCTCCCGGGCCTAACAGCCACCTCACCCCGTAGGGGGAGGGGCAGTGGGGGGGCTGCCGCCTTTACCCCCCACCCGAGTTACGCACGCCCCACAAACCTGAGGCCGCCGGGGAGCCAGGAGGGGGGGAAGCAGCTTCTAGCGTTAGCGGTGGCTGGGACAGGATGCGCGCGCGCGCCGCTCGAGGTTGGGCGGGGGAGGGGGGAGGAAAAGGGGAGGGAGGAGGGGAAGAGGAGGGGGCTCGTGGACGCGGAAGGCACCGGGTGAGAAAGCGCGAGACTGGCGAAGCACGCGATGGCCGGGGTGAAGAGCGGCGAGCGTGACGCGGCACTGCGCGAGAAGGGAAGTGTGGAAGTGGGGAGGTTGAAAGCCGAATAGGGGGATGGGAAGAAGCAGTTTAGGCAAGAGAAGAGACAGGCCGTCGCGCGCTAAAGATGCCGTGTAGGCGGAAGACGAGAAAGCCCCCTCGCGTGCCTAAGAGGGGACGACGGAAGAAAAAAGCAGACGGACTAGGGAAGGGGTTTCAGAGGGGTGCGGACGGCAGCAATGGCGGCGGGCGCTAGGACCGAGCGCCCGAATTTGCGGCTTAGGAGTGGCCTGCTGGGCCGTGAGGCACGCGGCTTGCCTGGAGGCTACGCGGTGGTGGAGGCGGAGGTCTGGGGGCTGGGACCCTACACCGCCGGTGGGGGGAGGGGGGGACGCTGTCCTGTTGGAGATGTCTGCTTTCCCCTCCCGTCCTCTTCTCCGTTTACCCCTGCTTCCCTCTGCCTTCCTCCTCCCTCAGTCCCCAGCGTGGGGTTCATTTCTCGTTGCACTTTTCCCGGGCGCTCTTGCGGCCCCCTCCCCATGCTTGGGGCGCTCCCCCCAGGTCTTTTTTTGGTAGGCCCCGGAGAGCCTTCGGGGCGCTAATTGGCTAATGGGGGGAAGGGGGAGGGAGGAAATCCCTGAGCTTCCGGGTTCCGTTGTCCGTTTTCCCGCCATGTCGTTCTTGGCTAGTGGGAGCCGATCGATTCGCCAGCGTGGACTCGGGCCTCCGGCCTCCCTGGTCCTGCCTGCCAACGCCTCCCCCTCCCAGGTTGGGGGTAGCTGGGGGGAAGGCGAGGATGATGACGAGGACGGAGGGGTGGACGAAGTGGTTCGGGACCTGCGAGCGGAGCTCTTGGCGGACACGCCGCCGCCTCAGCTGCAGAAACAGAATGGGGTGACCGTGAGAGTCCCGGAGGCCGCCCGAACTCCCCGTGGCCAGCGGTGGCCGGTGCGGGTCCTGTCGGTGGTCTGTTCTCTTCTTTTCGCCGCCCTCCTTGCCTTCCTGCTAGCTATCGTCTACATGGTCGTGAAAGGTACTGGGACTGCCCGGGGAGCGTGGGGGCGCCGAGCAATGCCGGGCCGACGGCCGAGTGGAGGGGCGTGGGACCTCGGCTTGTCCGTTAGTCAGCTAGTACTTGTCCAGGCACTGTGCAAAGTGCTGCTGGTGACAGAGGCAGAAGGCAGCCCCTGCCTTCAAGGACCTCTGTCTAATACTGGGAAAACTAGATGGAAACGATTCAAGTCTGTACAGGTTAAAATGGGGGACGGTCTCAGAGGAAGGACTGGTAAAGGCTTGTTTGCGGAGGGCGAGTGGGGAGGTGGGGTCTTAATACTCGGATACCTTACCGACCCACTGGTTCAGTCATCTCAGTGTTCTATTCTTTGGGAACCCGCTTGGGATTTTCTTGGTTAAAATACTGGAGTGGTTTATCATTTCCTTCTCCAGCTCATTTTACGGAGGAGGAAACGGGCAGACCGGGTTAAGACATCTCTGGGGAGAGTCTGAGGCCAGATTTGATAGAGCCCCCCAGATACTCACCAACTACTGTCCCAGAGCGATTAAGCATACTGATTTCATTGTATGGAAGCTGCTATTAGCTCAGTTTATTACTTGTCATTGCCATTTTAAAAAATCTTTTTTTATCATCTTTTATGGAAGTCGGAAAACCAATGATATGGAAGTGCTGGAGTTAGGGGCTCTTTTAAAAATGGCAATTCATTGGCTTATACTTCCAACAAATACTTTTCAAGCACTTTCATAGTAAAATTAGTAGTGGAGATCCAGCAGTAGTTAGATGGATCACATCTCACCCTCCACTTCATAATCACCTGCCTCCCTAGGATTGTTTTCCAGTCAGATATACTAACCCTTCTTCATCCTTTACTGCCTAACAATATGATTCCTTCCATAGCTATGCACCCTCCCAGTCTCTCCCTTTTGGTCTTATTTGGGCTCTAGACGGTTATAGCCTAATTAAAACCTGAGCACTATATTAGCTGGTAGTACAACATCAGTTGAAACTGCCCTTCTCTCTACCCCCAGCTGCTGCCGTATTTCAGGCTTTCATCATCCCCTGCTGTTGCAGTAACTTCCTAATTGATTTCTTGTCTCAGATCTCTTTTCTCCAGTCTGTTCTACACACAGTTGCCAAAGGGATTATTATCCTGAAATGCTGGTCTGACCATGCATATCACTCCTGTACTTGGTCCTATAGTTCTGTATTATAGGATCAGATATTATTTCATCATATTGTGAAAATTTTGTAATATAGATAATTAGTACAGTAGCACCTTTATAACTTATAAATAAGTAAATTTGTGTATTAGGGGTAGGTGCTCAAAAATTTTTTTATTGATAAGAGATACAGAATCAAAAAAGTTTGGAAACACTAGTCTGAATTTAGACCATTTATCTTATCAATGTCTGGAGTTTTGTTTTTTTTTTTTTAAATAAAAGGAAGGTAGTACCTACCTACCTTAGTTATGTGAAACTTTACAAGGATTATGTGTACATATAGTCAAGTCAATAAGTATTTACTTTTTGCTATGTCCTAGGGATAAATATGTGGCCAAAAACAGCCCCTTTCCTCAAAGAGCTCATAGTCTGATGGAGGAGACAACATACAAACAACTGTATGAACAGATTGTATACAGGATAAATAGGAAATAATCTCAGAAGGAAGGCTCTAAAGTTAGGACTAGTAAAGGCTTCTTACAGAAGGTGGGACTTGAGGAAAGTCAGGATGCAGAGATAAAATAAAAATGAAAAAAAATCTTTGTTAGGAACTCAATCCAGAATCCACTTTGTCCCCCCTCATTTTGCATGATTCCTAATGGAAGGCATTGCTACCTAGTGTCCATGGTAGGTTTCATACAGAAAAGACAATTTATCATAATGTTTGAAGGATTAAGTTCCACCCCCAAATACTCCTCTGATGTTTCCTGTCAGTGCTGTTTCCTCTTAATGAATTTCCTTATTTGTGGTTAGGGTATTATTATCCCCCTTACAAGAGCTCACAATCACTCTAAACTCATCTTCCTTATCCAGTCAGTTGGCTAGTCATGAAAATTTTTTTGCCCCCCCAAGCTCTTGCATCTGTTACTTGTAATTTTCTTTCCATTGCAGCCATTTGCCTCTTATCTGGCCTATTACAAAGCCTCCTTATTGGTCTTCTAAGCGTCTCACCTCTCAGTCTTTCACAGAGCTGCCAAAGTGATATTAATGAAGCATAGGTCTGACATGTTCCACAAAAGATCATATGCCTTTGAGATACAAAAATACTTCACCTTACCTTCCAGATTTATTACATGTCCTATCTTTCAAAACTCTTTAAATTAGGCAAACTGGCCTCCTTACTGTCCTTTACGTGTGACGTTCTGTCTGTGCTTTTGAAGCTTTCTACTCCTTTACCTCTTAGAAGCCTTAACCTTGCTTAACACTTAACTCAGGAATTCCTACTCAAGGTTTTTTCCTGATCACAACTCTCCCTCATCCTCCAATATTACCTTGTACTTTGTATGTCTTTGTATGTATACCTATTTCACTTACTAGAATATAAGCTTGAGGGCTGGTTTTTTTTATTTTTAAAGTCCAGGTTCCTTTCACAAAGTTGATGAATAAGTGCTTTCTGATTTATTAGGAACTAAATTTTTTTACCAATCTAAACCTCCTTTTGTATTTACAGAATTGCATGCTGAGAATTTGAAGACTGAAGATGGTGTAGAAACTGGTTTATTAGGTATGAACAAAATAGGTAATTGGCTTACCAGATTTTTTGCTTTCTTCCCAGATGTGAAATTTATTGTGCAAATCAAAGTCAGGGGATTAACACCAAATGATAAAACATGTTCTATGAAGGAGTAATAGCATTCAGTCCTAACTAACGTATTTCCTTTCTTTGGTATTTACATCGTATTTGTAAGGTGACTTACACTCATCATGTAACAGTAAATGAATACATTTCTCCTTCCCTAACAAAATAGAAAATTTTATTACTATTCTGTCACTGGATGAGAAGTAGAAAAAGTACTCATTATACTTTTGTATATTTGGATAGAAGTATTTGAGAGAGTAGGTTAAGTTATCAAAGTCTACAACTATTCCCATTTTCCCTAAGGAGTTACTGGCTTTTTTTTCTGCTCTAGCTTCACAGGATCTTTCTAGGCCCTTACTAGATGGCTCTTAACTAGCCGCAAGGAAGTTGATTGCCTTAAACTGTCCTAAATGAGATATGGATAATTTGATTTAGAGCCAAGACAGGGTTAATATTTAAAAAAAAAAAAAAAAACCAAAACACCAACAGCTAGGAAAATCACACCTTTCCCTCCAAATCATAGAAATAAACACATTTTCAATATGTTATCATATAGACAAAGATTACCTCAGCAAGCACAGATTATAAGGTGTCTATTCTTCTGAACCTCAACCTTGTTGGTATTGTATGCAAAACAAAAAAAAGATGACACTTAGTATCATGTAGGAAATTTAGGATCTAAATGCTTACCAGATCTTGAAAAAAAATTTTTTAATCCTTCCCAGAATCATATCTCGGCCTGTTTCCTAGGATTTCTTTTGGCTCTGAGCTAAACCTCCCTGGCCTCCCAAATGGTTGAAGACATTGCTCCTCTGGCTCCAGTCATTAAAGTTGTTTTCCTACAATATTGAATATATCTCCTTTACTGTTTCTGAAAGTGTGAAAAGGCTCACTTATTAAAGTTAGTCTGAAGCATATTTACTAACCTTTTAAGGCTGATTCTATCCATAGGAGAAGCTGGTTTTCAGCTTTACTGAATAATAGACTCACAGCCTTGTGATCTCTGACTAGTGCCATCTTTCTGTGGAGTCTGTTTTTATTTATCATATCACTCATTCTCCTGTAGTTAATCCTTCATCTTGTTGAAAAGCTTGCCTCTTTTCAATGTTCACAAAATTCTTCTTTGTTGATTGGTTTATATCTCTGCTTCTTAGGTCATTTATGATACCAGAGCTATTTGGCATACCCAGAGAGTAGGAAATGATTAAGCCTCTCATCTGAGGCCTACGTCCCATATATCATTACTGAGGTCTAACTCCAGGAAGTTGTCTTTCAAAATCTTGCCATTACTATTTTGTAATGTAACCATAAAAATTAAGTGAGAGCAAAAAAGTAACTGGAAGCTTAAAGTCCATGGCAAACTCAGAAGAAAACAAGGACCACAAAGCCACTTTGGTAGATTAGTAGAGTTACAATTCTTACATTTCCCGCAAATGGTCTCAGTGATAGTAATAGCATTTATATAGCACTTTAAGGTTTGCAGACTATATGTTTATCTCATTTGCTCCTCACAATACCTCTGTAAAATAGTGCTAATTATTATCCCCACTTTTCAGATTAGGAAACTGAGGTCACAAGAGGTTAAATGATTTGCCCATGGTTACTTAGCTATTAAATAATTGAGGTGGGATTTAAACTCAAGTCTTTTCTGAATCCCAAATCCAGCACACTGTCTGCTGTGCTACCCAGCTGACTAATTGAATCAAAATATATATTGGGAAATGTTGTTTGAGAGCATTAGAAAAATTAGTGAAGATAATCTAACTTCTTTCTTAAATTTGTGTATCTGTGTTTTCCAGGGCTTTTAGAGAGGATGGGGATAACTGGTTTATAGACACGTATATGGGTTTGTACATTGTTCCTATAAAAAGGCAATAGCACTTTGGAACCAGAAGTTAAGTCATCAGAATGCTATGCCACTTTTTTTAATCATTTGTGCCATTTATTTGTTTTGAGTGGACCACAGTGCTAAACTTAATAAAATAACCTGTTAGTATGCAAAATTGGTGTCTTTCCGTTTCTAATATTTTTTTCTGCTTTACAGAAGCAAATAATCAGTCTTCTAAGTAGCCACTAATCAGTCTTCTAAATAGCTACTGAAAGAGACTATTGCTTGAATAATGAGTATGTTGAATATTTCTGGAAAGGGGGCAAAAGGATTTTCTTCTCTTTTAGAGCCTCTTCTGTTGGTTTGTTTTGTTTTTTGGTGACATATGTTGGCATTTTCCTTTCATGTATATTTTCTAATTAGACTTAAAACTTAGTGTATCCTTTGCTACTTGAAATACAACCAAAGGCATCTTCAGAAGGCTTTCAGCAAAGTACATGGTATGCATATATTAAGTGTTTGAGACTCTGTGACAGGTACAACCACAGAGATGAGATTGTTTATCATTCCCCCCATATTGGCATCAATCAAGGTGTAAGATTTATTCTGTAGAAGTGTTTGGGGTTGTTTGGAGGATATCCAGAGCAAAATTCAAAAAGACAAGATGTTTCCTTTAAATGAAAGGTCCTTCAGCTGTTTCTATTTGCATTGTATGTCTATGACATTGTACTGACTGCCTGCAGCTCCAGAACACTATGTAGCACTTCTTAAACTTAAACTTAAACCCACAGTTTAAGGAAGAACTGAAGGGGTCATGAGTGGAAAAAGTTTAAGAAGCCCTTTGCTGTGGTACCTCTGCAATGAGATCCATGGTCATCTAAGAGATTGGTATATAAACTTAGGTAGGGAAACCCTAATAGATGAAGAAGAATAATATCATCTCCAAAGTATCAAAGCAATACCAACCAATGGATAACTTAAGGTTTAAGTAGATTGTGGCATTATAGATTTTTGATCTATAATCTATTACCAAAAGTGAATGGCACTTAAGAAATAGTATAAAAAAAATTATCAAGGACAGACATGCATGACAGAAACAGGAGTGGGTAGAAGGTTACAAATGCACAGCCTAAATAGTAGTAACCATTTTTTATTTATAAGTGATAACCTATAAGAATAAAATGAAGACTGTCAGCATATTAGAAGATGGGTTTGTGGAAATATGAACAAGAATCATACAAGATAAGGCAGAGATGAGCTACAATTTACATTAGTGGAAATGATTCCCACGTTGGAAGCATCAAAGATACTCTACCTTATCACTTTTATATGCATGTCCCCTTAGTCCTTTTGTAAAAACAAGCACCACTACATACACAGGAGGGCCTGCTATCACAGGTTCTTTGTGCTTTTCTAAAAGAAAAGGCAACTTTAGGGGGTGGGTCAACAATCACTTAAATCAAGCACATATTCACTTAGTTGGGGGAGGGAATCCGCACCTTGAACTTAAGAGAAAATACAGAGAAATAAAGATCAACAGGCAGGGCTTCCACCTGCCTTGATCATAAGCAATACATACATCACAAATGTATGTCTGACCATACATACATAGTCAGTAGAGAGAGAAGCACCAACATCTGTGTTTGGCTGCGCTGAGTCACCTATGTCCAAACAAACATTTCCAATCTGTAAGCCCCAAAGTAAAACCTCACCTCAGTATTTATACACTTTTCAGAGCTAGAAGGCATCACAACCTTGAAAACCAGTGCCTCATTAACGAAAAGTGGGGGCCTTCGTACCAATCTCATCTAATCAAATTCCCCTTAATGGGCAGGCCCATTAATAGGTGATCTTTAATCTCATTAATTTCATTAGTCTCATTTAATCTCTTAAAGAAAGAGTACCCTTCTGTCTTCTGTGATCCTGAGAAATAGTTTGTGACCCTCATTGTTCCTATTTGAGGACATTCCCTCTGCAAAGGAGATCAGACTCGTTTAGGATAAGGTTTTCAGCTAGGTTCCAGGGTTTTAAAATATTAAATACCATGTATTATTCACAGAGACTCAAACTATTTAAAGGCAATTTCACCTGCATATTTAATTGTATTAGATCAGGTAGTACAAATTAGACCAAGTATTACAAATCAAGTACTACTCCAAGTCACCTGTCTAAAATAACTGACTTTTTCTAGAATTATTAAGAAAATGTATTCATAGGGGAATTGTGAGACATGTATCAAGACTTAACAATAGCTGTCTATACCCTTCACCAGTTGTGTGACTATTTTTTCCCCTCACTAGGAAATGATCAAAAGACTTAAAGATTGGGTGTTGCTTGTTTATTCACAAGAGTTCCACAGTTTTCCAGAGGCTTTTACTATTTAAAGACTGACATTTTAGTATTTATAATCTGATAACTATTGCTTGAGTTTATCAGACTTTAAGGTAAAACAAAGCAAATTTAGCGTCTGGAATGGAGCATAATTTTTCAAGAAGATACATAAAAAAACAAGACATAGTATTCTAGTGCTGAAATATTATTACTATTAAAACTTTAAAACTGAAACAAAAATTTCAACAGAACTCTATTTTTCTTCTCTAGATAACGTAAAGATATGGCTCTCATATCTAAAAGTGTTACCACTCTATTTCTGTTCCTAAACTCAAGATTTTCTTCTTTAGATTTAGTCTATCTTTTGATCAAAGAGGTTAGAACTGAATTGAATCATAAACATCTAGTTTATTTTACAGCCAAAGATATAGACCAGAGAACTTAGTGGATTTGCCTGAGGTCACTTAGGAAGGACCCAAGTGTGAATTAAACCTAGATTCTCTCCAAATCAAGTGCCCTCTCTGCTATGTCACTCTACCTCTAAATTTGTAGTGTCTACTTAGATTCAAATCTGGATTTTCTGCTAGGAAGGATGCTTTACACAATACACAACCAAGGATGCTATACATAATATACAACAACAACAAGGAACTTAATACCTAAGATCCTAAGACTTGTCAGGTGTGTACCATCTATATGAATAATAATGTGATTTCTCTTTGTTGTTTTTTGATCACAATGTCTCAATTTAATCTACTGCAGCTATGAAAATACATAAAGATAGCTGTCTTATAAATTTACATTCCAAAATAGTTTGTCCCAAAATGGTATATTGCTAATAGTGCTGACAGCTTTTAAAATTATGTGAGGTATCTGTCCCACCTGATGAGACAATACAGTGTAATGTTTAAAAATAATGTCCTCTGATTAGCTTAAAGTATTTTTCCAAATATAAATTATCCTCACAATATGGGTAAAGAAACTGAGGACTTAAAGGTAAGTTATAACATCCTCAGAGTCATATCTGAATCAATCAACTAATTGTTTTTATTTTGTTTTGTTCTTCACCTACTATATGCTTAACATTACTCAGCTGGTACTGGGGGTCAGAGGGAGTGTTTGAAAAATAATTATAAGAGATAGTGTCTACCCTCAGTGATATTTTAGTCTCCTGAGATGATAAAGCAATCATTAACAGCACACACTTGTGTATTGATTTAAGGTATATGAAGTAACTCAAAAGCTTTGGGAGGTTGATAGTACAAACAAAAAAAACTAGTTTATAACACTATCAAAAATGTTATAAAAATTTTTTAAATTACATAAGTATTCTGGAAACTACATTTTTTAGACTTGGTGTCTATGTATACAGTGGGGTTAATAATACTTGGACTCTCCAAAAAAACTGTATAAATGAATTATTAATATTCATGAAATACTCATGAAAATAAGACTAAACTGCTTGGTTCTGAGCAGTCAGGAAAAGTTTTTATGAGAAGGAAACTTGAATTCCACTTTGAATAAAATGCAGGTTTTAGATTAGCAGAATGAAAGGGAAAGTCTGTGAAGTACTTGAAGAAATAATACAAATGGGCATCCGAGTCAAGGCTGTCATATTTAATTTACTGGCCCAATTCTGCATTCTATAAAAATTGACTTCACAAGATATGATTGAATGCATCTCCTAGACTGTAGATATCAAGCCCAAGCAAAAGATCTTTCCACATAGACTTGTTTAAACTCTGTTAATTGGTGAGTTAACTATTAATTGGTGAAAGTTCAATACTTAACTATAACAAGACAGTATTCTAGTGCTAAAATGTTATTGTTACTATTAAAACTGAAACAGAGAAGTTTCAAGAAAGGATATCTGTGGAGAATATCAATATGAGGAATGACCTGGCAATAAAATGTAGTGGCAAATGGAGTTTGATAGGTAGAATTGATTTAGATTATAGAAGGTATTAAAAACAAGGTAGAAAAATTTGGAATGTATGCTATAGGGAGCTACTTTAGGTTGTTCTGGTGGGAATTGAAACAATGTTTCAAGATTCTGTGGGAGTGATTGGAGGCTATTAAGATAGTCTAACTATAAGAGAACTTGTTTCTATTTTAGGGTGGTAGCAGAAACTTGAGAGTAAAAGGTAAATTCAAGATACATTTCAAAGAAGCTAGACTTGGTGACAGATTGGATTTAATAACTTCTTTTTGTCCAATGATGAATGAAGTGCTTTTTCTACTAGCCTCTCAGTTTAACTAGGTTATTGGTAGAGATTTCTAATAATAAAACCTAGTCTGCATCTAGTTCCATTTTGGAAAGGTCTTTAGAGTAAGTATTATGGAACAGGAACATAAATGTTTTCACTTAAAGAAATTAAATTGAATCAAAATAATAATTTATTTGGAGTTGTAGACATTTAAATCCTGGTTTTTCTTTCATAAAGTAGAAGGACAGAAACACTTGAGATACTGGATACTGTGGGATCCAGGTAAAATGAATTCAGATAAAATCATTTTCATGTTTGTATCACAGACACATGGGCCACCCATTAGTAGGGTGAGTATTGAAAGATTGCTAAGGATGTCAGTGGGCTGATTGGAAGTAGAGATCTGATAGAGCTAAGGGGACAGACAAATTCCTGGTTTTAGGAAGGGAAATGAAGTCTGGGGCAAAAGTGGTAGAGATAATACACTTAGCAACTGCAAAAAAGGGAAAGCAACTGGAAGAGACAATGCAATTTAATATTTTTATGTCCATTAGCTGGGCAACAGGGAAAAGGTATTGACTCTTTTTTACTGTTTTTAATTCTAGTTACTGGCAGGTGGGGTTTGTTAGGTTTTTTTCTTTCTAAATTGACCCTCTTGTGATTGGCAAAAAGGAAAGGAAAATTGGTGAAGATAGAAAAAAATGATAAAAGGTTTTTATTAAAAGTACTGTGTAGAAAAAAAAAGAATAGTAGAGATTATTGGCATTGTATGATGATAGTTTTAAAACAAGAAGTGACCTTAGACGGTCTAGAGCTGAAAGCCTTCATTTTATAGATAAGGATCTAAGACCCAGAGGTTAAGTAAATCCCACAGTCACACAAGAAGGTAGAAGCAGGATTAGGATTTAGCCTACTTTGGACCACACTAATTCAAACTAGATATATATGTTAAAGATTAATTTGATAAGTCTGTGGAAAATAAAAATTGAGTGAAGGATTTCATTTTTAAAATGCAGGTGGAAAAATTAGTAATATAGAAAAAAGTAAGCTTGTAGTCACTTTTCCCTATTATACGTTAAATTTCAGCTACCTTACAGCATTGAAATTCAGCTACCTGGTTAATGTTGAAAATTATTGAGGAAAATAACAATTATGAAAGGGAAGATAATCTATCAATAAATGATAAGGTAGGCAGATTCAAGATATTAGATTTTATAAAACTTTGATATAGTAACCGTTAAAAATGGGACTTTTGCAAATATAACAAAAACTTCAAAATTACAAGAGACTGGCAAAAATAGTCCAGCAAAATCCAGTTCCTAAAGGAACTGTTTATAAAAGGATATGAATTGACAATTTATAAAAGGGAACGAATTTGTAATTTTTTAAAATGTTCAACCTTCCACAAAATGTCCACAAAAAAGTATGGCTTACTCTTCATGACCCCATTTGGGTTTTTCTTGGCAAAGATGCTGGAGTGGTTTGCCATTTTTCCAGCTCATTTTACAGGTGGATGAGAACACAGGAAAACGGGGATAAGTGACACAGCTCACTCAGTGTCACACAACTAGTAAGTATGTGAAGCCAGATTTGAACTCAGGAAGATGTCTTCCTGATTGTTGGCCTGGCGCTGGAGCCACTGAACTGCCCACACAAAATCTGGCTAAACTTGAAATGATAATTTTGATGGGGCAGATCACCAGCATAATTATACTCTCCGATCCAATAAGTCCATTATTGATAATATGTTCAGAGTTTTGTTAGAAAGTTAAAATTTATAGCAACATTTTAAAATAATTTTTTTCCAATTACATATAAAAACAATTTTTAGAATTCTTATTAAAAAAATTTTGAGTTCCAAATTCTCCTTCACCCTCTTCCCTAACATGTAAGCAATTTGATACAGATTGTATGTGTGCTGGCATGAAAAGCATTTTCATATTATTCATGTGAAAGAAAAGAGCATTTTTTTAAAAAGGCCATGAAAAAATAAAGTAAAATTAGTATGCTTTTATCTGAATTCAGACTCCATAAGTTTTTTCTCTGGAAGTAGATAGCACTTTTCATAAGGTCTTCAGAATTGTCTTGGAACTTTGTACTGCTGAGAATAACTCTCTTTCTGAGTTGATAATCATACAGTTTTGCTGTTGCTGTGTATACAATGTTCTATTTATTCTGCTCACTTCATTTTGTATCACTTCATCATGCAAGTCCAAGTTTTTCTGAAAGCATCCTGCTCATTGTTTCTTCATTTCATAGTAGTATTCCATCATAATCACATACCATTCCCCAATTGATGATCATCCCCTTAATTTCCAATTCTTTCCCACCACACAAAGAGCTGAAGTGACATTATTAGAACTAGAAATAGCCAATGTTAAATAATTGAGGATTATAATCAAGGATGAGCAATATAAAGATGGTCTTTTGTAGATACCCATATGAAGTTAGAGTTCTGAGAAGAAATGAACCAAATTTGTTTCATTTATTTTATTTTTATCTTCAACACCCAACAGTGTACCTTGGAAGTAGGTGCTTAATTAAGTCAACCAACATTAAGTGCCTCCAGAGTACTAGGTATTGTTAGGTACTGGGGATACTAAGAAAGAAGCTAGATAGTCCTTGCCCCGAAGGAGCTAACAGCTAATGGATGAGACAACCTGTGAACTACTATGTGAAAACCCTATATACAGGATAAATACTTGGTGATTGAAAGAGACTACATTGACATATGGATATGCTTTATATATATGAATAAAAACATTTGTAGACATTTAGGAAGTTAATCCAGAAACATTTGAATATAGTTATATGAGTGTATTTGTTAATGTTTAATTCATATTCTTTTTAAAAAGGTATAATTAAAATTCTTCTGCAAAAGTAGCTTTCAGAAACCAGATTTAGATTAAACATAGGAGATGGGACTAGATATGTGATTTCACTGATAAAAAGAATTTCCACTGAGAAAATTCCCCCTCTTCAGGCAAATCAGCTTTTTTTTTTTAACTGCCTACTTTGTTCCAGACACAGCTAAGCCCTGGGGTATACAAAGAAAGGTGAAAGATAGCCCCAGTGTTTGAGGAGCTGGTGATCTGATTGGGGAGGTGAGAGAAATGACTACCACTACTCCATATACAGAATAAATGAGAAATAACAGATGGGGAATGACTTCCTATATAAGGCTGTATTTAAGTAGGATTTGGAAAGAAAGTGTCTTCCAAATGGCCTTTGGAAGATGGAGAGATGGAGTGCCTTGTTTGAGGAACAGAAAGGAGGCCAGTGTCATTGGAAAGTGTAAAGTGGTAGAAGTCTGAAAAATGTTTGTGGGGGGTAGGTTTTGAATGGCCTTGGACAACAATTCAGGATTTTGTATTTTTTTCTTATAGGTAATAGGGAGCCAATGAGAGTTTATTGAGGGGGAGGCTGGGGGACATGGTCAGATCTGCTCTAGAGGCTGAATGGAGGATGAGCTGGAGTGGGGAGAGACTTATGGCAGGCATATCCACCAGCAGGCTATTTCAGTAGTCTTGGCAGAAAATGAGGGCTTGCACCTGGGTGGTGTGTAGCATCAACAGGATATTCACAATGCCTAGGGTGGCATAGCTGGCATAATTCTGAATTGCAAAATATAAATAGGCTCTCCACATGAAAGACAGAACCAAAACATTTATTTAAACACCAGAAAGCCGAATCCATCCTAACAGCAAAGAAATATATCCACAGTCGCAATGCAGGGGGCATCACCATCCCCAAGCCTTCCCCCTGCTAGGGCCTTCCCACAAAAGAACACTCACAGCCGCTTCCTCTCTTCTTCAGCTCTAACAGCTGTGTGTAACTTCCTCTCAACTCTGCTCCACCCCTTCCAGCTCCATCTGTTTGGCAAGCTCCTCACGCCACAGACTCATGTGACTCAAGCAGGTCACTTGGGTCTAATAATGGATGGAAAAGATCTTGCCATTATACAAAAATACATTAACAATACATAGTGTCAATATCTAGGGAGAAAGGGGGAAGACTGGTATTTAGATGAAGTCAGCAAGCCTTGCTACAGGTTGATGAGGGGAGAGATAGAATGGCAAATGATAGTGAGGAGTCAAAGATTGCAAACCTGAGGGACTGGGAGGATGGTGGTACCCTCAGTAGTAATAGGGAAGTTGAGGAGGGGGCAGGGTTTAGGGGGAAAGATAAGTTCTGTTTTGGACAGTCTGAGAAGTCAGGCAGCTGAAGATGAGAGACTAGAGATTGGCATTGAATAAATAGATTTGAGAATCATTAGCATAACAATAAGTCATCTGTGCCTTGTCTGCAACTTGTCCTAAGAGAATTTTCAGTGTACCCAGACCCTGCATCACATCTAATTTGTTAGAAGTAAGACTAGAACCCAGACATCTCATTTCCCACCCAGCTCCATTTATTTTGCATTTCTTTGACGTCATCAAGCCTCTAGTATTGATTTTTAGGAAATCTTATCTTTCAAGATCCAGTCAGCTTTGATATTAACTTTTTTTTTGGTGTTATTCTCATGAAACTCTCAGCTCTGCTGGATGATGAAGTCATGTACTAATTCCTTTTCAGCTTTCTTTTGTGTGTTATGTTCCTTCATTACATTGTGAGTTCTTTGACCACTGAGATTGTTTTTGCTCTTCTTTGCATTCCCAGTGCTCATCAATGTGCCTGCTCTTAGTAGATGCTTAACAAATGTTTATTGACTGTTGACCCAGGTCTTTCTGACTTTGATTAATTGATTCCAGATCTATCCATTAGATCACCTGCTTCTTTTTTGAATACAGGCAGTCCCAAGTTTAGAAAAAACCCATACATTCAAATTACTGTTCCAAATGTGGGAGTACTACTGCTCTTCGCTTATGCCCCAATCCTATATCCATTGGAACTCGTACAAAAGAACTTGAATGGTGGGGTTTGTGTGTGTGTGTGTGTGTGTGAGAGAGAGAAGATTCTGTGGTATTGAAAATGGTTAAAAAAAAGGGTGGGGGATAAGAACTTCTCCTACCAGGCAACCCCCACCCACTCAATTCCAGAATTATGCTGGGAAGAAATTTTTTAGAATGTAGCTAGCTCAGAAGGATTAAACATTGCCAGTCATTCAGACCAATAATTTATTCCCACCTAGTTAAGATATGCTGAAGGAATGGATGTTTTGGTTGGGTTGCAGGGAGATCATTTTGCAACATTAAGATACAGAGCAAGCCTGAGTAGGGTTCCTCTGTTAGGAGACCTAAAGGAGAGAGGGAACAGGAGCACCAGGGTGGGACCCAAGGAAGTAGTTTAAAAAGGTAAACAATAATAATCTAAGGGTCAGCCGGGGATACCAATGCTGGGAAATATAAATTATTTTCTTCTTCCACGTTGCACTGCACCCATCCCCTTTCCCTTCTCAACTCAGATAATTAGTAGTTATTAATAACAGATTCTTGACATTGTTTCTTTGAGGAAACATTTTGAGTTACGAACAGTAGCAAATACAAAAGGTGTTTTGAAATAACAGATTTTGAAACAGTTGATAAATTGAAAACAATATATAGGTGGGTGACTGCCTATTTTCAAATAAAGGGCAAAGTTTCATAAGCTTAAGATTGCTTTTAGCTACTCCATTATTAGGATGAAGATTTGAAGGTGAAAAGGCAAAAATCCTTAAATCTGTTAGTACAAAAAAGCGTACTGTAGAGTGCAGGTATGACATGGAATGGTAGGCAGAGATTTTCTTGAATTTGGAGATAAAAAAATGTGGGTTTGCATCTATTGTGACATTTTCTTACTCAATGACCCTGGACAGTGACTCTGAACCTCACTTATTGAGCCACCTCCCAAGACCTTATCTGTTGAGAGAAGATAACTAGAAGTGAGAGAGCTGTGAGAATCAAAGGGGATTCTATATGTAAAGCGCCCAGCAAACCTTTAAGTGCTATTATGTCAGTATGAGCTGTTCTATAAATTGTAGGAGAGTTGCCAGGCTTGATCAGGGGAGGATGTTTCTATACTGGATGTTAACTGCAACCACTTAGTGTGGTATAGAAAGGGCCCCATCCCCCAAAAAGTGCTATTATAAGGAATTATGGCACCAAATAAAGTGTAAAGTACAAAGTATAGGGATGCTATATTGATGAAATTGTAGAAAGGAAGAGTCAATACATCTTGATAGTACAAAGTTATAATTTTCATTTTTATGTTTTTTTTTGCAAAGATGACAAGTATAATTTTACTAATTTCTGCTAGTTTTGATTAAATAATTTACCTTCTGTGTAGTAGTGACTTATTTATTATTCTTGGCTTCAGTTAAAGTTTATACTGACATATAGATCAGAAGAAAGAAAAATTTTAAATTGGATATTGATTTGAGTAAAATTGGGCTCAAAAGTTTTAAAACTTATAAGATTTTTTTCTCTCCCTTTCTTTCTTATTAAGGATTCTGGACTTTGTTTGTTATATCCTTAACAGCAGGATTCTCATGTTGCAGTTTTTCTTGGACAGTGACTTATTTTGATTCTTTTGAACCTGGAATGTTCCCTCCTACTCCTCTTTCACCAGCAAAGTTCAAGTAAGTATTTTTGTCTTTTGATATCGCCTCTTTAGTCCTTTTCTGTCTGGGAAAGAAATTAAATAGGAGTAAATAGAAACCTGCATTATTTTTGAAGTGAATCATAGGTCCAAATTGTCTATCCATAAAACAGATGTGAAGCAATTTATTTTTAGCTCATATGCTTTAGTTTTGCCTTTAAAAAGTGAATACGAATGTAACATAGACTCTGTCTAGCTAATTCTTTGGCTCTGCTACATGATTTAGCAGGTTATCTTCGTAACAAAGCCAAAAAATTGGCTAAAGGCAGAATCTTTACTATTTATTTTCATACACACACATATTCCTAATTATTGTTAGGGATTTGGAACTTTGAGGTTCTATTATAATTTATTAGATTTTTAGAAGTTATGTTAAGAATTCATATTTGGATTTTTACAGCTATTTAAGCATGTAAAAAGCTTAAATAAGCATGTGTTACACGTCTGTCACTATGCTAGATGCTGTTCTTGGTAAGGGAATATTAAATTTCTGTAGTTGGGTATGACTTGCTATACAGAGGGCTCAAACATTACCTCTGGCAGCCTTCAAATCAAGATATTTGTGTCAGAAGTGGCAGGAAACATCTGTTTTGTAAATTTGCAGATATGGATGGCTGATTGCTTATGATGTAAATATTTAAAGTAAATATTTAAAATATTTAAAAATAAAAAACTGGGGTGTTGAATTACATAATGTGATAGCTTGTGCTGCTGTCATTATCATCAGTATATCTGTCCAGCCTACCTCATAAGATGTTCATGAAAATAAAGTGAGAAAATGTTCTGTGACATTTGGATTCAGTCAAAGAGCTGCACTTGAGGACCTAGAGAGCTACATGTGACCTTGAGGCCACAGCTTTCCCACCCCAGTCATAATGTATTGTTTGGTTGTTATTCTATGGAATATGGGAAAGTATTCAATGACTGAAGTGAATATCACCTGTTTATTTCAAAAATATGAATTCTATGTTTTTCCTTCACCTTCTGTCTTCAGAAATTTGCACCCTCAGGCATCATCCACTTTCCCTTCAGCTTCTCCCTCTGTACTAGTTTCTTTCCCTACTGCCTTCAAACTTCCCAGATCTTCCTCATCTCAAAAAACTATTGTGCTATTTATAATAGAGGCAACTAGGTGATGCAGTGGATAGAGAGCTGGGCCTGGAGTCCGAAAGACTAAAATTCAAAACCAGATGCTTTTTAGCTGTGAGACCCTGAGCGAATCACTTAACTTCTGTCTGCCTTAGTTTCTTCAATTTTAAAATGAGAATAATAATAACATCTACCTCCCAGAGTTGTTGTAAGGATCAAATGAGATGATATTTTTGAAGAGCTTAGCATAGTTTCTGACACATTTACTTAATAAATGCTTGTTCCCTTCCGTTTCCTGTCTTCCCTTTTTTTAAAATAAACTTATTTATTTTTACATGCATTTGTAATCTGTTCCACTCTCCTTCTCTCCTTCTTATCTAAACAACCCACAAATGACAAACAATACCTTTATTATAAAGATACATAGTCTTGCACAACAATTTTCCATATTGACCATCATATATGTCTCTCCATTTTAAGTTCATAACTTCTATGGCAAAAAGTGAGTGGCATGTTTCATTTTTATTCTTCTAGTCTCATGGTTTATCGTTGAATTGATTGAGTTCTAAAGTCTTTCAAAATTGTTGTTCTTTACAATATTGCTGTTGTATAAATTGTTCTCCAAATTCTCATTTTGATCTGTTTTAGTTTACAAATGTCTTCCCATATTCCTCTGAAGCTGTCCATTTTTTTATGTTACAGTAATGTTCCATTATTTCCATATACCATAATTTCTTTAGTTATTTACCAATAGCTTTCTTTCCTTAGTCAAACTCCTAGGAAAAACCATCTAGATTTGTTACCTCTACTTCTGTTGCTCTCTTCATCTCTTTGCAGTGTAGGTTCCGACTTCATCACTCAAGTGAAACTACTTTTTCCAAAGTTGCCATCGATCTTTCAGTTGCTACATGTAACGAATGGTCTTTCCTCAGTTCTCATTCTGTTTGACTTCTCTCCTGCATTTGATATTGTTGACCATCTTATCCTTCTAGATTCTGTCTCCTCTCTGGGTTTTTACAACAGTGCAGTCTCCTGATTCTCTTCCTCCCATGTCACCAATGGCCTATTAGAAATTTTAAACTTGGACGTCTCCAACTTAACATGTCCAAAAAGAGAATTTATTTTTTCTCCCCAGATCTACCCCTCTTCCAAACTTTCCTACTTATATTAAAAGTACTACCATTCTTCCACTTTCCCAGTTTGTAACATCTTTATTCTCTCTCACCCCAAATACCTAAGCAGTGCTCAATCTTGCTAGTTCTGTCCCTATAACATCCTTGAATCCATTCTCATTTCTACTACCATACCAGCCCATTTTTCCTGTTGGTGAGTTTTAAGACTTCTATTTAGAGATTACCTTAGGCTGGTCATACTTTATTTTCCTCTTCACAAGGCTACTGACTCTTCTGAACTTCATCACCATAACTCAGCTGCCTTCTCACACTGAAACATGTTTCTACCATGCCAGCCCTTTTCTCTCATGGGTGAATTCCTTCTGTCAGTCTCCATTTTGGGGATCTGCCCAGGGCAGCCATATTTCATCCTTTTTTTCTGACTCTGCAGATTTTGCCATCATGCCCTCTTATGCCTTCTCACCCCAAACCTTCCTTTGGGTCTTCTCTATTTGTTGTCTTCCTCTGTTAAAATGTGTGCTCTCTGAGGGCAGGGGCTGTCTATCATTTTGTTTTGTTTTATATCTTCTGTGCTTAGCACATATAGTAAGCTCTTAATAAGGGCTTGTTGCCATATCCCCTTGCACCACCTAAGTTCAGGCTTTTATAACCTCTCACTTAAACTCTTTCTCAAGTCTCTTCCCCACTCTAAGCCATCCTCCATACAGCTTCCGAAGTTATTTTTCTTAATAAGGATGGATCTGACCCTGTCACTCTCTTACTCCATTGACTCCTTTTGCCTCTAATGAAATATAAACTCCTCAGTTTGATTTTTTAATGACTTCACAGTCAGTTCTCAGTCTCTCTCCCCAGCCTCATGGTGTATCTTTCCTTCTCTTTATTTTACAGTCCAGACAAACCGGCCTTCTCTGTGTTCCTCACATAAGATAACTCCATCTCTCATATTTGTACCTTTGTTCTAGTAATCCCTCATACCTGGGATGCTCTTCCTTCTTAAGTAGGTCTCATAGAGTCCCTATCTTCCTTCAAGATGAAATTTAGGCCTTGTCCTGTACATGAAATTCCCATCTCTTCCATCTGCTAGTGTTCTCCCCTTCTAACTGACTTGTATTTCTCTACCTTGTATTTATTTTGTATTTATTCTCTTTATAATTATTCTGAACACACACGCATACACACACGCGCGCACGCACACACGCACTCACTATTATGCATAAACATGGGGGGCCATCTTCAGTCATCTTGATCTATATCTTGTCACTAGGGCCAGATGGCCCTGAGACAGAAAGTGAGGCTAGTGACTTTGCACAGCCCTCCCTCACTTACATCCAATTCACTTGCAAGTCATAGTATCACCTTCCTGATGTCCTCTTCAAGAACCAAGGACAGACAATAACATTGACCACACACGCAAATTCATATCTTCCCCCCAGTAAAAGATGTAAATTTCTTGAGAGAGATTTTTTCATTTTTTGTATTTGTATACCTAATGCCCATCATGATGCCTAGCACACAGTAGGTACATAATAAATGTTTGCTGATTGGTTTATTACTAAATTGTTGATTTGACTAATGAAGAAAAATAATTCCAACTTTAAATTGTAGTAACCATATAGGCTACAGATTCAGACATAGTATGATATAGTGGAAAGAGTATGGGATTTGTAGTCAGAAAAGATCTGGGTTTGAGTCAGGTCTAAAACTTATTAAATGTGTAACCCCTGGCAAGTCATTTAATCTCTTAGAACTTCAGTTTCACTTTAGTAAAACATGAAAATTTCGAATAATTCCCAACAAACACCAAACATCAAAGTTGAAATAGAATAAATCCAGGTGTCCCCAGCAAGGAAGATATGGTTCCTAAGAGGCCTAGGCTAAATTGAGTACTTCCCTTTCCTCATAGCCAACAAGGACTGGAGTGTTATCAGGGCAAGATGACAGAAGGCATATGTAAAAATGAGCTAGAAAGATGTAGAACCACTTACTCTCTTTTCCACACCCTGGGCAGAGCCAGTGTGGAGGTTCAGTCAATATGAATCCCAAAGAATATGATTTAATATTGAAGCTTAGACCTATTCTTTTGTAGACTACAATCAAATGGTAATTGTTGAAAATATCAAAGTGCCACAATGAAATTTTCAATTGCTATGGGGAGCTGGTACTTGGAGTTTGTCAAGTCTTCTCATTAGCCATCTATTTAGTAATCCTGTCTGAGGTTTTATTAGGGATCTCTTCTCTTTTTGATGAAAAGTAGGACTTTTACAGTTTTCTCGCATTCTTTTGCATTGTTTAGTTTTTCTATGAATACTAGAAGCACTCTACAAATTCTTCCAGGACTCTAAAATATAATGTCTAAGCCTCAAGTGTGATAATAAGAGTTACTATTACTAGTAACAGAGTGACTAGCTACTTTCTTACAAACCTCTTACCTTTATTAGTTTTCTGTTTCTAACATTATGCTTTTGTTTTATCATTTCTTAAGTTGAAGGTTCATTCTTGTTAATGTGATACCATTTATGCAAGTTAAATCTTCTTTCATCTTCTGTGTTGCTTCAACCTTTTTGGAAAGCCTCTAGTTGTTTTGGATGTTAGTCTTCTCGACACTCACTAGTTTCCATTCATTCTTGTGTTCTGGTTACTTGCTTCCCCTTCCATCTTTATACATGTCCTTTTTACATCTTAACTAATCAGAGAGGTTTGTAGGTTCATTCGTTTCTTTAGATGTCTTCTCCCTTCATTAGAATTATCTACTAACATAGTTATAATTTAACTTTTCAGAATCTTTCATCTGTCCTGAAAGAAATTAATCTTATGTTTTAAAATTTAAGTAACTGAAATAGAATTTATCTCAAGAAAAGAATTTTTTTTAAATTTTATTTTTATTTTTAGTTTTCAGCATTCACTTCCATAAGATTTTGCATTTCACATTTTCTCCTCATCTTTCTTCTCCCCCCCATCCCAAGATGGTATGTAAATTGATAATAGGCTCAACATGTTGTGCATAAGAATTAGAACCAATGGGAGAAACCTCAAGAAAGAAGAAAGCACACACACACACAAAGAGAGAGTGTAAATAATATGGGTTGATCTGCATTCAGATTCCATAGTTCTTTTTCTGGATGTGGACAGCATTTTTCATCATGAGACTTTTGGAGTTGTCTTAGATCCTTGTATTGCTAAGAAGAGGTAAGTCTATCAAAGTTAGTTATCATATAATGTGGCTGTTACTGTGTAACTGTTTACTGATGTAACAGTAAAACCAGGAGTGTTCTCCTGGTTTGCTCACTTCACTCAGCATCAGTTCATGTAAGTCTTTCTAGATTTTTCTGAAATCCATCCACTCATCATTTCTTATAGCACAATAGTATTCTATTACATACATATACCACAACTTGTTCAGCCATTACCCAATTGATGGGCATCCCCTGAATTTCCAATTCTTTGCCACCACAAAAAGAGCTGCTCTAAATATTTTTGTCCTTTTCCCATTTGTATGATCTCTTTGGGATACAGTCCTAGAAGTGGTATTGCTGGGTCAAAGGGTATGCAGTTTTATAGCCCTTTGGGCATAGTTCCAAATTGCTCTCCAGAATGGTTGGATCATTTCACAACTGAGTGGAAATATATTTAAGTAGAAGATAGAAACAAGTTAACAAACAGTTGTTTATTGTATAGCAGTTACTTACTTTTAAGGAAATCCCACCCTGGTGTTGATTACCTTTGGGAGCCCCAGTATTACCCTGGTATTGTTTAAGGCCATATAAGGAAGCCTTCGGAGACTTCTCTTCTGACCAAATCATCTGGGACATCTATTCTAAAATCAGTCCAAGCCCTAAAATGTAATGTACACAGGTACTGAGCTATTTGGGGAGAAATTCTGAGAAACTTGAATAGAATTATGTAATTGCATATATCCATTTTCCTTTTGTATATTTGCCTTCTGCTATTCAAAGCAACTTCTCTCTGAGGACAGTATTTAGGATTCCAAAGCTGAAGCCTTATTCAAACTATTCAACTCCTCCTAAAGAAGAAAAAAAAATTATCATTCTAGCCCCTACAAAATATGCTCTGTATCTTTTTATGGCCACTAGAGGGAGATATTTAATGATTTTTCTTTTTCTTTTTCCCTTTCTTAACCTGACTTCAGCAAGGAAAGTGGGACTTTTTGAAATTTCCTTTCTTTGTGCAGCTTTAGGCACTTACAAGGGACATGGCTTGTTCAAAAGTGTTTTAGGAAAAAGAGAATATTTGACATGTTCCCCAATTCTATGCAAATAACAACCAAACAAACATAGTCAATCTTATTTTATTTTTTCATTTTAAAAATTCATTTTATTGCCTTCAACAACAATCTTAGTTGTCTGGGGAGTAAGTAAAAAATTTACCTGATGACATATTTTCCTGAAATGGTGAGGTGGGAGATAACTGCCCAACTTTTTGACCAAAATGGGATATTATTGGGATTTATAATGAGTTCAGTAAAAAATAATGTAAGAAAATAATCCATAGAGAGCTATTTGAGAAATATCTCATAACTATTCCAGATTACAAGCACAAATGTCATCAGTTTAGCATAGGATAATAATTCTCCTCAATACCGGAGACAGCCTTTCTTTGATCACTTAAAAACTCTTAACTTTTTCTTCCTTGTTATGTATTCTTTAAGACCAGTACCCAAAATGCTCCTGAACTTAAATATAGTATTTACATTTCCTTATAGTAAATGAAAAGAAACAAAATATTGGATTAGGCATTACCCTAATTGGCTTTGCTTTTCATTAGCTTTGCCATCTTTTTAGTTAATAATGATAGAATAATAGCAACACACTACTTCAGTTAAGCAGATATTATTAGCCATCTGTTTTACCCTAGGTCCTAGGAATACAAAGACAGCTATCACAGTCCCACATTCTATATGTAAATGCTCATTTTATTTGGTGTTTTTTAAGTTCAGAATAAAAGAAAATAAAAGGAAGGAGCCAGACTACAAAGGGCTTTAAAAGCCAAACAGAGAAAAATGGAGGGAAGAGACTGTCAATATGGATCCCTCAAGTGAGATCCTCTACAAAGTAGTCATTGTGAAAGAAAAGGAAATTCACAGAAAACAAAATCCAAGAGCTAATAAGTAAAACCTATATCTTTAAACATCTACACAAACACGCCCAAGTTTAGGCAACAAATAAAGGAAGCTAGAAATCCTAATATAAGGGGGCAAATTTAACTTCATATGAATGACTGAAATATGGTGGAATGAAACCCAGGACTGGGCCATAGCCAGAGTTGGATAAATGGAGGGTAATTAAGAAAGTATACTCAAGTGAAGAAATCCAGGAGAAATAGTACAGCATTTGGATGAAGAACAAAGGAGAGAGAAACAAGTGATTTTTATAATTGCAAAATACTACAGAACAGTTGTCCAATAAGAGGAAATAGATGAAGATTTTGATAACTTACAAGTCTGGTACAAAGGCATGTTGTAGTAATGATGGGAGATTTCAGTTATTCAGACATCTGTTGGTGTGCTCTTTCTGTCAAAATCATCCACCAATAATTTCTTGACTTGTTTTAGTGATTTCATCTTTCAAATGGTAGAGAAACCAACAAAACGAAATTCTGCTCAAGAAATGATTCTCATTGATAGGGAGGAACTAATAGTTGGTATGCAAATGATTGGAACTCTGGAGATAATGACCATTCCATCCTAGAATTGGTAATAGAGAAACAGGAAGTCTGATCTAGGTGAATTCCAACCCTAAAGCATTAGACTCACCTTTCACCCACTTTGAAATCCCCATTGTTCACCTTAAGTGGTCTGGTTGGAGATGGATTCTTTTTTCTAGATAGTTGGAGGTAGCAGAGTCTTATCAAACCACTTCACTGTGGCCAGCCTCCTCATACACCCCCTCATTGATTGTTCACCTGTCAGGGTGGATCTCCACCTGTCAGGGGGACCTACTTTTATTTGCTAGTCTAACAAATTGGTTATTAATTACCCAGAACCTCTGTCTCTCATACTTTTCTTTCATCTCAAACTGATGCCTATTTTGAGCACATTCAGAATCATCTTCCCCACCATCCATACTATCAGCATGGAGGCTGCAGTAGCCAACCTAAGGAGCCAACACGTGGGCTTACAGCAAAACCCAGTGCCGCACCTCAGTCTCCCCTCCTTTCCAGGACCTTGGGAGATCCTGGCTCTAGGTTATGTAAATTTGCAGCATTCTGTGCTATAAACAATCTCTGTAGGAGAATGGAGGAATGGGGAAAAGGGAGAAACCAGTGTCTGAACTTGAAACGGCTAAATCTCAGTCTACCTTATCCTCTTCCCAAAATACAGAAACCCATCCCTTGGCAACCAGGAGTAAATCTCTCTAAATTGCCAGTGCTGGGCCAAAGAACTGAGTAATAGAGACTGGGATAATACAGAAATTATTCATCGAAGCTTATACTAATTTACTAGTGCCGGGGGTCAAATTAACAACATTTACAGCTTAACTTCTACTATTAAAGTTTTCCTTGTTGATTTATCCACTTACATTTAAGGTCTTTTAAGTTTCTTTTTTCTGAGATCTTTGGTAATTTCCATCTCATTTTTTTCTTTATTTTCCCCTTATGCTCACTTTCTGATTCTTTCCCCTCTGATGGTAGTTTCCCTGGAGGCTAGATCTCAAATCCTATGCTGGGCAATTCACTGTTCACCAAATTACCTCTCTACCCCAAATGATTTTAGGTTTTCAGAACTGGCCCTAGATAAATGCTGGCTTTTCCCCTCAGCCTTAGTGGAATGTTACATATCACTTTCTTCTTGCCATAGCAAAGATGATGAGCAGAATAGAAAAACTTGAATCTGTGATGGTAAGTCTCACCAAAGAAACACAAAAGAGAGCAATAGATTAGGAATGCAAATACACTGAAGTGAAGGACAGTCTAGAAGAAGAAAATTTTAGAAAACCAATAACATTAAAAGAAAATGTGTTCAATGTCCAAATAAAACATACTGATTTCAAAGATAATTTCTGTGTAGCGATAACCTAAGGATCGTAATTCTCCCAAAAGAACACCCACCACAAAAAAATAAAACATGAACACCACAATGCAAGAAATAATAGAAGAGAACTTCTGAACACTGAAAATGAAAGATCAATTGAAAGAATTCATAGACTGCCTCTCAAGAAAAAAGCTCAAGGCTGCAAACTCCAAGACATAATAATAGTGGTTACATTTCAAAATTCAGTTCAGAAACAAGTTCAACAAGTGTTCAGGAGAAAGACTTCCAAATGCAAAGGAAATTCAAATAATACAAGACTTCTGCACCCAACAAAAAATGCAGAAGAGAATGAAATGTGTTGTGAAGAACAATGGAGTTCAATACAACCTAGTGTGATCTACCCTGCAAATCTGAGCATAACCATGAATGAAAAAAGATAGATGGTCAGTAAGAGAAGTATTCGAAACATTCTTAGAAAGAAAACCAAACACCCCAGAAAGCCAAAAGTGCAAGAGGAGTGAACATGTACATCAGCCAAAAACAGCAGAATGCTAACAGACAGACAAGTAAGAGCCTTTCTAAATGTACACAAGGAGAAAGGAATGAAGGCAGAGGCCTCGAGGTAAAGAGATGGGCCTGAGTCATTATGTACTGAACCTGGTGAGATCTTATCAGCAACTGAATTATTGTTGGTTTTTTGTTTGAGGGAATTTTTTTTTTTTTTTGGTGAAACTACATTACAAAATGAGAGCATATGTGGGGAGCAGGGAAGAAAAGCAAGAGGATAGAAGGTAGTATATAACATGCCTAGGTCAAATCAAAGGCAGGCAATGAGGGGAAGATGAGTTCTGTAGTGTCTCAGAAAGAAAGAGCCTTTAGGGGAATGGGTAAGGAAGATGGAGGAAGTACTGATAAAATGGGAGAAAGTGAGAGGTCTTGCTTTGGTAGGAGATAGTTTCACTGATGAATGCTCCTATGGGTGAAGGGAGATAATTTTTAATGGGAGGGGAGACCTTGTGCTAGGTGTGGTCTGGGGATTTGATGCTTAAAGAGAATACGTTGTGTTCGTCTTTCATTTTCGAAGAAGACTATGACATCAGAGAAATGATGACATGACTTGCACTTGACTTTGTTTTAAGTGAGGGAGGGCTGTGCAAGGTCACTAGCCTCACTTTCTTCTCATGAACCATCTGGATCCAGTGACCAGATATTTATTAGGATGACTGTAAACAGCCCAGGATGCAATGGGACACCTTGGCCTTTTTCAGCTAAGGCCTATTCAGGTACTCATTTAGAGTGATGTGCCCATTCAGCGAATAGGCCTCTTTAAGAAGTAGTTGGGGAATGGCCCCTTTAATGAGCAAAAGAATAAAAATATAACTAAATCAAGCTGGGAGGGAAAGAGCAACAGTTACTCTTGATAATCACTCTTAAGCCAGGAGGGTCCATAAAACACCTATTAAGTGGAGTTTGGACAGGGACCTATTGTTATCCAATTGATGGGCTTCAGAGTACACTGGGTTTAAGGTTTTGGGAAAGACAAGAAGGAAGGAAGGAAGGAAATCTAACCAGTAAACCCCAAGTTAACTTGGCATCCTCTGGCCATCCAGATTTACCTTCCTTTGGAGAGGAGAAGAAAGGGGAGGGAAAGACAGAAGAGAGAGGATGAGCTGAGGATGACTAGAGAATACATACTTGGGCTGGGGAGAATTGGAACTCCTGGGGTCTACTGGTGGTTGTGGGAGTGGAAGGGCATGCATCCAAGCAAGAGATTTTGAGGCAAATGGAGAAAAGAAAGTAACCTAAGGGGAGATGATAGATCAGTGGTGAGCTGCATAATCAGGTAAGGGGAATGAGGGATCCTACCACGGATCTGTCATCTGAAAGAACTGGCATTATCTGGGAGTGAGGTACAGTGGAAAAGGGGAGGCTGTACAAGGCAGTGGCAGAAACTTCAGAGAGGGTAAAGCTGAAAATGAATACCTCAGAAGTTTTGAAAATAGGGACCAGATAGCTTCATAAACCAGAGAAAAGGGTCTAAGTGTAGACAGAGAAGTTGAATCGTGAAGAGCATGAGAGAAATCTTCTCTGGAAAGGAGCACAAAAAATGAAATTTTAAAAACTAATAAATAATGCTAGTTGAAGGAGAGGAGAAGAAAGGGGAATCTACTTGACTGTGAAGAAAAAAAGGGGAAGGATTAAATAACTACATAAAATCAGCAAAGAAAAAGGACCTAATAAGCAAGACCCCAAAGGAAAGGGGTAACAAGCAGGAGAAAAGTTACCAAGGATGAGGGGGAAGAGAACCAAGGGAAATAAACCCTATGCTCAAGTAAACAAAGATACAGTTCTGTAAAGGGGGGGGAGGGATTGGGGTAATCATAACTTGAAAAAAAACTACTAGAGACAAATGGAAGAAAATAATAAATTAACTCATAACTTTAAATGTGAATGAATTAAACAGTTCAATAAAATGAAAAAAGTGGCAGACTGGATAAGAAATCAAAACTCTACAATCTATTGCTTACAAGAAACATTTAAAAAGCGATCAAGATATACACAGAAGAAAAGTAAGGGGAATGTAAAAAAAAAATTATCAAGCATTAAGTGAACCCAAAAAAACAGGAGTTGTCAGTATGCTATCTGACAAAAGAACACTAAAGAATGAGGTGAGGTTGGCTAGAAAAGCTAAGGGCAACGCAAAAAGCTATTTGGGTTTGTTTTGGTTTGGTTTTGGTTTTGGTTTTTTGCTGTATTGAGAGAAAAAGGATCAAAGAAACAATAGTCTTTGCTTGAGGTGGGTTGTTGTTGTTCAGTTGTTTGAGTCTTGTCTGACTCTTTGTGTCCATGTTTGGGGTTTTCTTGGCAAAGATACTGGAGTAGTTTGCCATTTACTTCTCCAGCTCTTCTTACAGATGAGAAACTGAAGCAAACAGGATTGAGTGACTTGCCCAGGGTCACACAGCTAGGAAGTGTTTCTTAAGCCACATTTAAATTCAGGAAAATGAGTCTTCCTGACTCCCGGTCTAGCGCTCTATCCACTGTGCCATTTAGCTTGTACCAGAAGCAGTTGTTTCTGTTTCCTCTGCAAGAGAATGAAAATTACACCGGAATTGACAGAACAGAAGTCTATGAAAAGGCAGTTGACACCCAACACAAGCAGATAGTAAGAGATGGTAAGAGAACACTTTAGCTAGCCTCAGGTCTTGAAAGAACTAGCTGACATGCTTGATGAGACTTTTTTTTTTTTTTTGCTCCTGAGTGATATTTGAAATACCAGTGGAAAAGGGTGAAAGGGTGAAATATGAAAAAACTATAGAACAAATGTCTTGATTTTTAAGAAAAGGAAAAGAACAGGGGCTACAAATTATAGGCCAATGAGCTTCACTCATTCCTCGGAAAATTTTAGCATTGCTCATTAAAAAGACATTGGCAGACATTTAAGTGGAAGAGAGACTTGGAGGGGAAAAGCAGCGTGTCTTTACCCTGCTCTCAAGGAGTTTATAGTCTTGGGAATATTCAGTCAATAAGCATTTATAATAGCTTACTATGTGCCAGATACTGTGAGGATGCGGAAACAAGAACAAAGCAGTTTCTTTCCTCAAGCATTTTACATTTTACCTGTGGAGACAACACAACACGTACACATAGTAGTTAATTTCAGGGTAGAAGTATTAGCATGATGGGGGCATCAGGAATAGTCTCATGTAGAAGGTAGCTTCTGAGCTAGGTTTTGAAGGAAAATAGAGCCCAAGATGTGCAGGCAAGGAGATGATGCTTTCAAGCACGGGAGGGTAATATGTATGAAATGGGAGATGGAATGTCATGAGAGACAAACTGCAAGTTCAGTTTGACTGGCCCATGGAGTGTTTGAAAGGAAGTAATAACATAAGGCAAAAAATTTGTGTTGGAGGCAGGTTGTAAAGGGCTTTAAATTCCAAGCAGTGAAGTTTGAATTTGATCCTAAAAAATAACTTTAATCATAGAAAAGAAACTTAATCATTTCATATGCCAAGCTGAAGTTTTAAATTATTATGAACATCAGAAAATAACACAGAATTCATATATGGTGCTCTTGTGGATTATATAACAAGTGGGGTTTCAGGTTAGGTTGTGAAAATCCTGCCATCTCTTGTCCTTTGTGGAAAATGCATTGCTATTCAAAAAATGTAAAGCAGTATATCTACTCTATGATGCCAGCAGGGCGAGTGCTTGCACAAGAAACAACTTCTTCAATCTTTTACAGAATTACAGGCTTTAGGCTTTATTTTCCATTGAATCTGATTGGTGTAGTGCATAAAAGCTTTTTATTGGTGTTCAAACTCAGACTTTTCTGTGAAAAAATTCAGCTTCTTAATAAATGTATATCAAATCTTTACATTTTCATTTTTAACTATTCCTAAGGATCTTGTTATTTTTTTATTTCAGGAACAGATTAAAATGCCATCTAGTTTCAAAGATAATTTGTCAGTAAATTAAATTTTCTGTATGTGTAGCAATTTTTAAAAAAGGGTTTTTATGATGACTTGAACAAGTCAGTTCAAGAGTCTTGGACCTCTGTTTCTTCATCTATGAAAGGAGAGAGTTAATTAGATGAACTTTAAAATTCCTTCTAGCTCTAAATCCTAGGTTCTGATACCAGCTACAATTTGCTTATAACTAGAGGGAATTCTTTTTAAGTTAAGACCATTTGCAAAAAATGTTTTCTTCTACTTCCATAAATATGACATTCAGAGGAAAGATAGGTATACCTAACTGATCTGAGAGCAGTCGGCTAGGTATTCAGATAGTCTATTGGTATAGCATATATAACTTAAAATTTACATACTTTTCTTTGCAATAGTCTCACTAGACGTCAAAAATACGTTTAGTATATTAGTTCAGTGTCTGTTAAATTGTACCCCTGAAGAAACTTGTAAACTCCTCAAGGGCAGGAGTATGACAATATATTGTGTAAACTCATTATTTCTGGTAAAGGCTGTGTAAATAACCTGTAGCTACATATTGCTACTGCTAATGCACAGTGTGGTCCTGTAGATCCAGGGCATAGATGGTGTTTTAAAAAAGGGAGATAGTCACTCCTATGAAAAGATAAACCATTTAATCTCTGGAAAAAGAAACTAATATGACAGGTAATATATTAGCCAAATTTATCTACCAATTTAGATCATTGATTCATATGGAGATATTAAGATGTAAAACAGTTCTTATTCCTATTTTGACATTAGAGTGTACATTCCATATTTGCTTTTCTGTTATTAAGAACATATTATGATACTTTGAAAAGCTATCTAAGCATAGTACTTTGGGGAAATAGAAGAACACTAGAAAAAAAATAGTTGGCTAATGAGTTGTAGTGTATAGTGTGTGTATATTTCAGACATATCGCCTCAATCAGCAGCTCTTCATTTTTCCTCATATATAATTGTCATATTGATATATGTAGGAAATTTTTCTGTTGCAGAAAAGAACATTTGAATGTCATTGTATAAACTTCTTTACCAGAGGAGAGTGGTTTTTCTTCTTTCCTTTTTTATTTTTGTCCTCCCCTGATATTCGACTGGTGGAATGACTCTGAACTCTTGGAGTTTATGCCAGTCGAGTCTAAGCTCCAGCAAGGACCTATGAGAAAAAGATGGGGATGTGGGCAAACAGTGAACTCTTACCAAAAGACTGACTACTAATTACACGGTGAATTTTTTCAGCCTTAGCAACACATGAGGAGAAGAGTCTACTAAGGTTTATAGGATTTGTGATTTGTTGTTAGAGGAGTGCTTATGCTAATGAAATCACAGATTTTTGAAGTATTAACATTTTTGTCATGTGTCAGTTGAATATTAATATTGTAATTGATTTTGTTATTACTTAAACTTGCTAAAATGTGATAAGCATAGATAATGATTCATTTTCATGGAGATACAGGTAGTTCTTGCTTTTTCCTAATTATGAAAATGTCTAATATTATTGTGGTTGGATTTAATTTTTTTTAAGACAGTTTCTTTTCATACCTTCATCAAGTGTACATAGAACCATAGATTTATGATCTTAGAGGACATATAACTTAAGCCTTCACATCTCCCCTATCCCTGGCCACATTTCACAGTTGAGGAATTGAGGCTAAGAGTGAAAAAGTAATTTACTCAAGGTGCCAACAGCCAAGCAGTAACAAGAACTGCATTCAGACCTGGACCCTCTTTCCATTGTACCACTCTGTGGCATGCATAGATAGATTATACTCATAATAATTTTAGAGTGATGCAAGAAAAGGCATGTGGATTGGTAATTATTGATACTCGTTCATTTTTTTATATAACAAAAAGATCTCAGATTTTTTTCTTCTCCTTTGGCATCCTTCCCACTTTCAGATACCTTGAAAAATCAAACCATCAAAACCCTCAAAAGTATTGTATAAAGCACAGTCCTTCTTCTCTGTGTGTAGTTAGTCCGGTTCTACTGCTTTTTCCATCTGTGTTTTTAAAATTCCTCATGTACCACTTTAGGAACTCTGGTGTTAGAATTCAGATTTGTTGGCTACATTGTCACTTATGGCAAAGAATTTAAAAAATCTTGACTGATCTTTCCCATCTCTCATGAACCTGTTGTTCTAGTTTCATCCTTAAGTGTCCTCGATGACTTTTTTTAGTTGGATCTATTGCTAAACTTTCTTTGGACTTGTTTTTTCTCTACTTCTTGTTTTTTTACATGGTACTACTCATAATCTTCCAACATCATCCTCTATAAGATCTCAGAAATTAGTTTGTACTCTAAATTGGTGTTGTCCTGGCTATAATATCCTTTTTCTTGGCAAGCAGATCAAGCTTTTGCTGACCAAGGTGGTTTCTAGGCTCTTTAGGTCTCCTTGAAATGATAAATTAAGTAATTGGTCAAACATTTAGGAAATGACAATAGTCCTTGGAAATGCCTGGTCTTATAACCATTTACCATTTTTTTAATCAAATTATTCATGATATGTATTTATCTGTATAGTCTAAAATTTTGACATCTCATTTCTTTGTTCTGAACCATATTTTCCGATATATATTTTTTGCTTCTGTCTGCCTGTATCCCTCTGAGCTGTTAACTTGTGCTTTTCTCCTTGGCCTAGCACAAAATTCTTTTCCATAGGAGCAAAGACCAGCCATTAAATTTATGGAAACATCTTTATACTCTTCTGATTCCTTTTTGGAAATTATAAATTACCCCTTTTACATTTCTATGTAGGTTTATTTCCCATATGATATAAAGAAAAATTTTTAAAGCTTAGGACCCTACATGTGCTTTGAGTTTGGGGTTTTAAAAATAAATATATATAACACATAGAATTGGAAGGAAAGTGCGATTGGTCTTTTAAAGGGATGACATGCCTTCTAGAGCATAAGAATTATTCTAATATTTAATTTAGAAATTTCTTTTCCAAAATACACTAGATTTGACAGTGAATACAATGCATTTGTACTCTTTTTATAGCACTATTGGAGAGTTGCCTCTTTGTAGAATCAAATTCTTTATTGCTATGAACTAATGAAACAGATGTCAGATGGCTAATTGCAGTAGGAAAGAAAAAGCTGCTGACAAAAAGAGGATAGATTAAAAAAAAACTTGGCCTTGTGTTTGAATATCATGAACTTTCATTATCCAGTGACTATCTTTGGAGCCTCAATTCTAGTGCTGTCAACATTAATGTAATTTATTCAGAAGTTGATGTTTCTAACATTAGAGGGTTAAAACATTCAAATCTGAGATTTGAATGGAATAAAATATATCGCATGGGAAATAGAAGTAGACAAAACATAATAACTAATTCTGAGTTTTCTCTCTTTTTGTAAAGTTCTCCAAATAATAAAAGTTTACTTTTCCTCCTGTTTGCCATGACTCTTGACTGCAGATTGGTAACTTGAATAGGGACAGTTGGATTTTTGCCACAAGGCTTCAAACTTAGAGGGTTTTGATCATACTTATAGTCTTATCTCCTGTGTTGAAACAACAAAGCTTGGCACTTAGCTAACAGAAATAATTCATTAAAATAGGAAACTACCAGATGATAGGTTAAGGATGGGCTTTATTGGCTTGCATCGCAACCTGATATTGATATCCCAGTTTTTTGTCTTAACCTCAGAAAGCATAATTCTCGGCCCCCTCCATCCCTGCTCATCTGTTGACACATTTAGCATTGCTTAACTAGATGCAATAATTGCTAGTTATACTTTTGCTTAACCATGTTAATTAGTAGCAGAAAGAATGAATGAGTGGATCTAAGAACAGCTGGAAGGTCCAGAAGAATTCTCTCTGCTGCTTAAGAGGAGTGTTACATGATAGATAACACTCATACTTTCCTATTTTTGAACTTGTTCTTAGTGGTTCATGGGTTTTGAATACATATAGGATGGGGTGGGGAGTCATAGTGGAACCATAATTTCTCGGCCTATAATATGGTGTATATATATAAAAAAAACCTAAAATTTGGGTCATTCTACTTTCTTGACTACCCCCATTTTTCTGTGTTCAGTGGCCTATCATTATACAGGTTTATCTAGCTAGGCTCTCCATTTTCTGTTATTCAGAAGGTTCCTGAAATGCCATTTCATGCATGTAGTCTTTTTCAACCAAATCTAAAAAGAATAGGAGGCACAGTGGATAGAGCTCTAGACCTGGAATCAAAAAAACCCAAGTATTCTGACAGAGACTCTTAGTAGCTTTGTGACCCGTTTCCCAGGGTTTTTGTGAGGATCAGATGAAATAACGTGTCAGCTCTTAAAGTGCTCTATAAATATTATGCTTATCACAAATAACATACAGTCTAAAAGGCAACTCCCTGTGATTTTCACATTTCACTACTTATGAAATGAATGAATGGGAAAAAAATGTTTAAGGACTACATGGAAAAATTGTATGCTGAGTGTTGGGAGATATAAATAGGAAAGCAAAACAGTTCTTGCTTTCAAGGAGTTCGCATTCCAGTGGGAGAAACAACACAACATAGGAGGTTTTAGCAGCAAGTCAGCCTGAATGACTTCACGTCATGTTCCTTAGGGAACAAAGAAAATAGTAATACATCTTTCTTAATGTTATTTCCAGTGATAAAACCATGTCTATTTCTGATGTTGAATCATTTGACACCAGGGATTTTGATGGCAAGAACTTTTTTTTTCTGGATTTTCAGTAGCTGTAGCTGCTGAGGTATTGGGCAGCAGAACCTGCAAAAGCAGTTGCCAGATCCCATCTCCACAAAGGTTGATTTCCTAGTTGAAAGCTTGCCAGGCCTAAACTATGGAAGGAAGGCTGATAGTATGGAAGGTATTACTATTCACAGGGCTTTTGGGCTCAAGCTCAGTCTTGGGCTTGTCTGTTGTGATCTAAGTAGCACCAGTGATTTAACCTGCCAGGAACATAACACTTCCTTTCTCTCATTTGGGGTGCCTTGCTGTTTCAGCAAATATGGCTTGCCTGCCCTTTAGGTGGCAGTTGGTGGGAATGCCTGGCTTCTTCTCCAGAAGGCTTGCTCCCTTGGACAGTCTTAGTGATGGCTGGTCTTAAAACAGGGCCAGTGTTCTATGAGACATTGCTTTTCCTGAGGTTCTTGGACTTTGCTGCCTGTCAGTGTCAGCTGGTCATCAATCAGTTGTGTCAATGGAGAGGATGATGGGTCCATTCTCCATAAAGTTTGCTTCTGAAGGGGTTTCTTCTGTTTCCTTTTTTTGAATGTAAAACAGCATATCTCTAGAAGTCTAATGAAAGGTGGCTTCTTTTTGATAGCTTCATGTATAGTAGGAAGTCAAGTCACTTCCATAAAATCTAGGCATATACATAGCTACTTCTCCTGGTATCAGAATTAAGAAGTGTCTCCTTTCCTAGTATTTTCAGCCCAACATTCTTTTGTAGCTTGTCTTTTCTTGCTATTCTATATGAGAACTGAACAACTTTGATGAAAATCTAGAGGTACAGCTAGTTGATTAAATATGTGTTTGAGCACCCTCAGCATGCTTGTCACCATAAAGAAAATATTTTTAAATGTTTGATTTCTGTTCCCTAGAAATTCAGCATTAGAATTGAATACTATTGACAAATGTGTCATTTTTCACTTTTAGGAAGGTATATTAAATTTATAATGTATTCTTTATCAACACCTAAGAAGTCAGAAGATCTACAAAGGAATATACATGACTTTTTCTCTTTTTCATTGGAGCAGGTTTCTAAAGAGATAAAATAATTATAAAATACTGTTGAATAATTTTTGTGCATCTTTTTGCTTATGGTTTCAAATATAAAGCATTAATTGTCTTATACTTTTAGCTAACTAATGATTAAAATTAGGTATTTCCATTCTTAATAAAAATTGCCAGTGTTTTTTTCTTTGTCAGCACAAAACTTGTCTGAAAAAAATTACTGAGAAATTTACATTTCTACCTCTTTGGTGAAGGACAAGTGTTTATTTTTTACTGTAATTTGAGTTTAGGTCATACCTTTACTGCTCTGCCCTATGCAATATTACTTAATTTTAGCAGTTATTTGATCTTAATTACTTACTCTTGCTGTTAGATAAAAGCAAAAATACCTAGAAGCAAAGGAAAAAAATGTGTATCATCTAAAATGGATCTATCTTGGGGGTTTCTTTATATCTTTTATGTACAGAACGCTAATTTCAAAACTAAGTTGTTAAAATTGGTTTTAATTACTAAGAAAAATCAGTTAACAGTTATCTATCTTAGCCATGAATTTAGCCAGCATGAGTAGAAGAGTGAAAGTCAAAATGATAATAATATACCAAATAATATTTACAATTAAAATATATTTCTATTTTAGATCTCCTTGTAAATTACATTTTGATATTTTCATATCAGCACTTAAATTCTTTTAAGAACTAAGAAAGAGGAAATAAGGAAAAGCAAAATTTATAGGCAAGAAAGATAATTTCATTTGAGATTTTGCAATAGAGAATTCCCAATAAGGAAATAAAGTTTTGTTGTAAGGTGCAGTAAAATGAGTTCTACTAGGACTTCTCTAATTTGAGGTAATAGACAAGAAATATCCTGAAATGTAGAAGAGTTAAAAAAAGAAATAGATGAGAAACTAGACTAAGACTTTTAATAGTTCTCATAGTAGAAAGCCTCAAATTTTATTCTGAAATAAAGATGTCATTCAGAATGAGTGTAGTGAGTAATTGTCTTTTAAATGTTAGAAGGTAAAAATATGCCATACATATTAAAACCTGTACAGATGAGACTTGAGGGACAAACACAAAGAAACAAGGAGTTAATTGTAAGAAAAAAATGAATACAATAGATAGAAAATAATTTAATTTCCTTCTCATCCGTTTCCCAGTTCCCCTTTAATATTTTCACTTTGAACAACTATATGGGAATGGAGGGGCATTGGAGAAAGTAAAATTCTCTTTTAATATCTCGCTGAGCATCCTTCTTTAATCTCTGAGATTATCAATCTAATTGAAGTTGATTGAATGGAATCTGAAATTGCTAACATTTCTTCTTTAGCACTTTGTCTGGTCTCTTGAAAAACAATAACAGTACAAGAAACTTTTATTTCATTTGTATCTTGTAGTATAACATAGTAGGAACCCAGACATGTCAGATAGCTAAGCCACCTGTTGAAGTTTGCTTTTGTTAACCTGGAAAGGCCGGATATGAATCGTATATATTTATGTGATAAAAAGGTAACAACACCCTCTATTGATGGGGTGTGGACTAGGGAGCAGTGTTTGAGCTCTTGCTCTCAACCCCAAGACCTCAGGGACTCCTCTTGGCTCAGTATGCATGGAGATACAAAATGGATGCAGTTCTTGGGTTGCCTGACCAATACCAAGAGGAGTCAGACTATTTATGATCCAATGCTGGAGCCCCAGGGAAAATTATTCGTATCTGGTATGGTATCAAGAGAAGAATAGAAAGGTGCTCAGTTTATAATGTAAATCAGGTATAGAACAGCTATTTATTTCTTCTTCACACAAAAGAAATGCCTGTTAACCCATAAACACATTGACAGAAAAACTTAAAACAAGCAGTAGTACTTATAAGTGGGCAGTTAGGTGACTCATTGGATAGGCCATTGGGCTTGGAGTCAGGAAGACTAATTGATCTTCATAAGTTCAAATCTATCCTCAGACACTGGCTGTGTGACTGGGCAAGTCAATTAACATGTTTAAGTAATTTGCCTCAGTTCCTCATCTGTAAAATGTTCCAGAGAAAGAAATGAAAAATTGCTCCAGTATCTTTGCCAAGAAAAGTTGGATACAACTGAAACAACTCAACAGCAAAAACTTTTAAGTACTATTGTGCTATAACAGGAAGCACCCCTTAACAGTAACAGCTTAACAGTAAGCAGGGGGACCTGTTATCACAGGTTCTTTCATCTGCTTCTCTAAAAGGAAAGGCAGCTATTGAGGGGTTAAAAATCTCCTTTAATCAAGCACATATATTATTCACTTAGTTCAGGAAATCAACAGATAGCACTTCCAAACTATCTGACATAAGCAATACATATATCACAAATCAACAGCCAGGTCCAATTGTTTGACCATAGTTGTCAGAGAGGGAAGCACCAACATCTGGGTTTTCAAAGAGTTTGGGATCAGAGATCTCTTTAGTGGCTTCCCAGAGTCTCCTCTGACACTCAAAGCTACTTCCAAAAACTAAGCCCCAAAGTAACATCTCATCCTCAGAATATTTATACCTTTTTTAGGTAGAGCTGGAGGGCATCCCAATCCTTGAGAATCAGTGCCTCATTTACAAAAGGTGTGGGCCTTCCTACAAATCTTCCCTAATCAAACTCCCTTTAATGGGGGCCCATTAATGGGTGAGGAAGATCTTTAATCACATTAATAATACAAATACATGTACTATTTCTAGTTAAAGAAACTTGTTTCTGTACTTTACTCTTCGTAAAGACTCTTGTTTGATAAAGGCAAGATTCAGTCAGAGGCACTAAAACAAAAACAGCAAAAGATCCTGCTTTGCTTACCCTTACATTTGCCCTCCCAGAAAGTTGATAGTTAAAACATCAGGACATTAAACAGTTCTAGGGACTGCTGAAATAGCAATTCACATTTCACTTAAGCTTTCCACCACCCATACGAATAGTTTTTTCTCTAGTCCTTAGGTTGAGCTCCTCTTCCTGTCATGTTATCCTCTCTCTCATCAACTCCTCTTCTGAGACTTTCCTGACTTCACTTTTCCCTTTCTTCCTAGATCAAAGTCTTCTCTCCTTCCTCAGATTTTCCTGGAGTACTATGTCTGGATTGTTTTTTTTCCCCTCATTTTATTTTTTTCTCCCTTCATTCCATCTAGCATTTGTATAGTGCTTTTTACTTTTCAGAAGATTTTCATATGTATCATATATATATATTTATACGTTCATATATATCATCTGTTTGGAGGGATGCAAAAACTAAATTTTTATTTCCAAATACATATGGGGAAATTGAGGCATAAATATTGTGACTTTCACCCCAATTTATTGAGTTAGAGTTGGAAAGTAAGCCCAGATCTTTGTAATTCTAGCTCACTTGTTCTTTTCACAGAGTATATGAATTTGAATTTAAATAACAAATTAAAAAATGATAGAATGAAAGTTATTCTCTTTTTTTCCTGTCTGTGCTATTGACAATAATACTTTGTAACTGATTTACTCCATGGTTTCTGCATGATAATGAAGTCAAATTTATATGCATAACCTCTATATAAAACAATTAGCTTTCAGAGAGTAAATCAGTTCTACAGATATACACTATAGATCCAACACAGACCCATCTTTCAAATATGCTTTGGTTACTGGGAGAATAACTGATATTCAAACTCTTGCCTAGGTACTAACCTAATAGTCAAAAGAATGTATTTGAGAACTGGTTTCAGGGTTAGAGGATAGAGTCTGTACTTGTAGAATTGATTTCCTCTCCAAAAGTTAACTAGTCTATATAAACGTTGAAACTAGTCTATATAAAGGTTAAAACCTTGGCTTGTTTCTGTGGGGAGAGCACTATAGTTCTTAAAGCGACCTAGGTTTGCCACCTTGGAATCATCTTTGACTTTACGTCTCCCTCATTTCCTTTATCCATCCAGTTGCCAAGCTGTCAATTCTACTTCCGCAATATCTCATATCCATTCCTCTTTTCACTCTCATGACCACCCTCCTAGGCAGTCATGCTAGACACTGCTAAACACTGGGAATACAAATACAAGAAAAGAGAAAGATAGTGTCAGTCTTCAAGGAACTTAAATTTAATGGGGAAAACAACACAAATAAGGGAGACAAGAAATTGAAGGACAGAGGGAATGATATCCCTAGGGGACATGGAGGCAAGTCTTTCAATGAAAGATACTGCCCAAACCCTACCCCCAAATGGAGATCTCAGAAGGAACTCATTGATGGGAGAGAGGGGCTGAGGGGAGGGATGTTCTGGTGTGAAAAGGCCTTGGGCAATGAGTAAAGTTCTAGAGTGAGAAGGTAACCGAGGTAACTTGGAGAATTCTAGAGAGTTAGAAGCAGAACTGGGAGAGTTCAGGCCTTCATCATTTCATCATTTCTTACTGATACTAATGCAGTGGCCTACCTAGGCTCCCTTTTTCTAATCTCCTTCTCCGAGACATTCTTCACATAGTTGCCATATTAATATTTCTGCTGTCCTTCTAAAAAAATATTCAGTGTTTTCCTATTATCTCTAGGATAAAATACAAGTTCCTTAGCCTAGCTTTTAAAATTCTTCATAATCAGATTCCTACCTGAATTTCTGGATTACTATTACTGTCCTTCACACACTTTATATACTAGCCAGACTGTCTTACTAGCTGCTCGCCAAACTTTTTCTTCTTCCATCTCCATGTCTTTGTATAGTCTGTCTTGCATGCCTGGAACACCTTCCCTCCCTGCCTGTGCCTTTTATAGCCTTTAGCTTTCTTCAAAGCTATCTTAGGTGTTCCCTCCTCCCCTAAAGCTTTGAAGGTACCTGTGCATTTCCTGCCTCCCAGGTGTTAGTGCTTGCTTCTTCCTCTGGTTAAGTTCTATTTGTCCAGGTACATGTTATATACTCCTTAAGAGAATGTAGTGAGATCTTTGAAGATAGGAATGATTTTGTTTTTATTCTTGTTATTGCATTTAATAGATGTTAAATAAAATTAAAGGCTGTCATTATTTCCAGTTATTAGAATGATTATTCAAGTTATTCCCTCCAAATGGGAGGGATATTTTATCTGTCTCAAATTATTTTTGATATTTGATAATCAAATATTTATCAAATTATCTCACTTGGCTTCTGTTACACTATTCCTGCTTCTCTTACCAGTCCAAGCATTCCTTTTCCTCTGCACTTTTATCTTCCTCCTATCCTTAGAGCACTTCTGCATCTGCCCTATCCTCTCTTATAGTTTATTTTGTATTAGACTGATTTGTGTATATGACAGACATCTTTTATAGTAGATTGTAAACTCCTTGAGGGTAGGATCTGTATTACTTTTTCATCTTTGTATTCACAGTACGTAATAGAGTATCTTGTTACTATTGTGGATATGGTCAGATATTTTGTTCATATTGGCATGTATTATAGGGAAAAGACTTTTATCCTCTTGTTTACTTAGATATACACACACATATAGTAATCACTAGAAGTAGCATTTAAAATGCTCAATTTTGATAAATTTTTCATTAACAAAATTTGATTTTTCTCTCCCACTACCTCACCATTTGAAAAGAAAAACAAATCACTTAGTACAAACATGCCTAATCAAGCAAAACAAATTCCTGCATTGATCATGTCCAAAAAGTGTCATCAATTTTGAAAATTTCCCAAAGTCTAAAAGAAAAATGGAAGGTCTTTTAAAGGTAGACATTTTTCTTTGTGTTACCATGGAATTTGTTTTCCTGTGTTTTTCTCCTTCCATTCATGAACATTAGCCAGATTGGGAATCCATATGGTATGACAAAGAAAATCAAATAATTTTGACAGTGCCAGGTATTATCTTTCCATCAGCCTGAATTTGGCACTGTTCAGCATTAAATATGATGTACTTTTGCCTATTATTCAGTGGAAATATATATATTTTCTGTCAAACTTAAAGATAGTAAAAAATGTTTCTTCATCTGAATCAGCTTTTTAGAGAGCTAGACAATCCTCATAGAAAGAAGTACCATGGTTAGGAGCACTGTTTTTCTTAGGGTAGCTACTTTTTGTATGTATATATTTGATGTCATTCTCATAATGTGAACCATTGAACAACACTTTTGTCCTCTCACTTCTGTCCTTCCCCATTTTCCGACTGTTTGTTTTCCTGTTTTTTTTTTAGTTGACATTCTATAGAAGTGAAAGAAAATGGTTGTGTTTAATGTTGCTTCAGTCATTTTCCATCTTGTCTGACTCTCTGAGGCTACATTTGGGGGTTTCTTGCAAAGATACTAGAGTGGTTTGCTATTTCCTTTTCCAGTTCATTTTACAAATGAAGAAGACTCAGGCAAACTGGGTTAAGTGACTTGCCCAGGGTCATACAGCTAATAAGTTTCTGAGGCCAGATTTGAACTCAGGAAGAGGCCCAACCCTCTATTCACTGTGTCACCTAACTGCCTTTTTAATATACTGACCTGATTTAAATACCTCATGGATCTTTCTTTTTTCTTTTTTTTTTTGCAACAAGTATTTTAATAACAAAAAAATCTAGCCTATGAATGTTCAGTACTTAGCTTGCTCTCCTGAAAAAAAATGACTGAAAAATCACTTTGGATGGTTGAAATTAGTAAGTAAATAAGGATAACCTTGACAGTAACTTTTTCTGTTCTCTGTATTTTATATAGAAGTTCTATAATATATTTATTCTTCAAAAAGGATTAGAAAAATCTTCCCTGTAGGGATTCCTTGAAAACAGTTGGGAAAACCTCAGAAATTAAATGTCAGTTCTCAAAACAGTAATGCTTTCATTTGGTACCACTTGGATAAGTGCTTGGTCAAGGAGTGAACTACAAGTGAGCAGCAGTTGTCTCAGTACCACCGGAGTGGAGAACCTTCTGTATAATCTATATTTGACTATGTCCTACTTCCACTTTTTCCCTTACAAATGGATACTTACATCCAAAAGGAAGTCTCATTACTTCTACTAAGGGAATAGCTATTACTCCCAACTTTGATTATTTCTTTTTCCTTAAAAAAATTTATAGATGTCTTATAGGTAGTCATCACATTTCCATTCAGATTATTTCAATCAAACTAATTCAAGATATTATACTGTAGTATGTTATACTAGTGTACATACTATACTAATTTAAGGCATAAATCTCTTAATAAAAATGAGATAGTTTTTTCTTTACCAGGAGTAAATCAAAGGTCTGGACATTTGAGATACCAGTTCAATTCCAGTTTATCTCTTCACATTGATAGGCATCACAAGATCACAAATAAATTGCTGCAATAAAGAGTGTGCCAGAAATTTTTGGTCATTCTTCCCTACTAAAAGATAATTGGTGAATATTTTGAAATAAACTGTGGAGCATAGTGAGTGACAGACTTGAGAAAGAGCTTATTGGGGTAGAGCATTGGGGCTGAATTCAGCAAGACTAAATTTAGTAAGGATAGTCTTAGGGTTAAAAAAAAACTTCTCAAATATAGGGTAAGGGAACCATAGTTAGACACTTTGTCTGGAAAAAAAAACGCATTTGTGCCTTGTGGTGGACTCAAAAGGTCAATATGAGTCAACAGAGTGATGTGCAGCCAAAAAAAGCTTCCAAAAATAAGAGATAGTGACTTTATACTTTGCTCTGATCAGATGATATAAAGAATATCGTGTTATGTCATTGTTACTGCAGTTTAAGAAGTAGAGTGATAAGCTGGATGATGCCTAAAGGAGAGCAACCAGGATGGAGAATGGTCCAGGGTCCATGTCATATGAAGATCAGTTCAAAGAACTTCACATATTTAGCACAGAGAAGAGAACACTCGGATTGGATGTTTAGCTAGAGAAAAGAAGGCATGATTGCTGCCTTCAAGTAAATGAAGGGCTGTCGTGGGGGGAGGGAGTGGACTTGTTCTGGGTGGTTTCAGAAGACAGAATCAGGAACACTGGGTGGACATCACAGAGATGAACTGAGACTTGATGTCAGGAAAAACTATTAGAATTGTCCAAAAAGGGAATAGACTGTCTTAGGGTTTGGTAAGTTTTCCTTTATTAGAGGTCTTTAAGTAGAGGCTGGATGGACCACTGATTAGGGCATAGAGGAGAGCATGTTATAGTTGTTTAGCCATGTCTCACTCTTCTGGAGTGGTTTGCCATTTTCTTCTTAAGCAAACAGAAGTTAAATGTCTTGCCCAGGGTCTCACAGCTAGTAAGTATCTGAGGCTGGATTTGAACTCAGGTCTTCCCGACCCCAGGCTCAGTGCTCTATATACTAAGCCATCTAGTTCCATGTTATAGTAGAGATTCTCTTGAGGCATAGGCTAGACTACATGGCCATTGAGGTTTCTTCTAGCTCTAAATTGTGTGGTCCTCTGCTGTGCTTTTAAAATACAAATTTAAATTTCAGTATAAAATGGATTAAATTTGCCTGGTTTGTAGGAAGCAGGAAAACATAAAACTGAGTGACATTCAAATCTATTTCTTTTCTAAGGAAGACAGGGCAACTGAGCTATAGGAGCATGAACCTTTAGTTTCCTTAGCATTGAGCTTCTTTACTTAGCTATGACTTCCTTTTGCCAGCAGGAAGAAGCACAAGTTCTAGGCTAGTATTAGTTAAGCTGGTTCAAGCTACTGCTCTTACAGAGCTGATTCTTTTGGAAGTTAAGAAGAAGAGCCAAGGGAGACCTTTTGGTGCCAGAGCAATATTGCTTTGAGACTCTGTTGTTCTAAGGTAGTTTTCCTAGTATATTCCCTCTGCTCTTTGTGTCCCTAGGATATTTTGTGTGCCTAAGATACTATAGTGGCCACTAGGTGAACACTAGATAGAGTGCCTCAAGTAAGGAAGACTTGAATTCAAGTCTTACTCTTGACTCTTACTCAGGCCTCAGACACTTACTAGCTTGGTGACCCTGGGCAAATCACTTGACCCTGTTTGCCTCAGTTTCCTCATTTGTAAAATGAGCTGGAGAAGGAAATGACGCACCACTCCAGTATCTTTTCCCAAGAAAACCCCAACAAGATAACAAAGGGTCAGAAACAACTGAAAAGGTCTCAAACAGCAACAACATCAAAGTATTACTGCTAGGTGTTTGAAATCTGGGGCACCAGAGCAGTTGCTGGTGTGATATATTTGTATCACACATCAATGACCTCTGTCTTGACATAACCTACTAATGATCCATTGTCCGTTCTCCTATGTGTGCTTAGATCAAAAGATCCTGCCAAATCTTTTTTATTTTTGTTATAAGCTAGAGAAAAATGAATAGTAAATCCTAAAGTTCTTTTCCATGGTTAATTTCATTTTGTTACTACTAATGTAAATTTATCTAAGCTATCAGTATGTCTTTGCCACAGTGGATGACAGTACTGCTATTTCAACTTTATGATTAGATTAAAATAGGTTTATGTTCATTGTTCCATGAATACTTGAGAAGTCACTACTTTTAAAAGAGCAAGAAAATTAATGGAACTGTTTTATTGAGTAATGTGTAATCCAGTCATGCAAGTTAGTACTTACCCACACTGCAGATATATCTAAAAATGGACCTGGGCTGGTAAGTGAGGGTTGGGTAGGTCAGCAAGTAGAAAGAATAAAAGTTCTTCTTTTTGTTGTGTCTGTCTGAAGCAACTTCTCTAGACTTTGAGTATGGAAAATAACTATTTTTAAGCATTTTTCTCTTCCCTATGCCACAGAGTCCTGATAGACCAGGATTTTAGTACTATAGTACATTGAGAATTAGTATTACCTAGGAATGAAACATAGCTAACCCCTAGGTTTTGTAGCAAAGAAAAATAATAATAATAATGAAGATTTTAAAACTGGAAGGGAAGATTCTCTGCTTACCCCCTGCTTTCTGTTTCTCTGCATTTGTTGTCTGACAATGCTCCTAACTCAGGTCTTGACTCCACTAGGAGATCTGATGGTTGCTATAACCAACAGGAATCTATTCTGCTTTCTATGAACTGCAGAACTATAAAACTAACTTTTTTTTAATTAAAAATTTTTTCCCAATCAAAAGTCTGCCTTTTCTTTGAAATAGTCATTTTCTCTTGTATTCATAACTAATTATTAATTGAGATTAAGATGTGTTTTATATGAACTACGTTACTATGAAGCTCATTTTTTAAAATTTTTTATCCCAATCAAAAGTCTGCCTTTTCTTTGAAACAATCATTTCTCCCTTATATTTATAACTAATTATTAATTGAGATTATGATGTTTTTTCTATTTCCTCATTCAGAAATATAGACCCCTATACATTAATATAACCAGTCTTTGAAGGACATTACTGACCTTGACCAAAAATTTGCCCCACATAGACCATCTTATCTAGGTGGAATTGTTCCCATTTGTACCCAATTTCTACCCAGGTAGAAAAATCTTACAAAGAGAATCTAATCTAGGTGCATTCTGGCCTATTGTGTCCTACTCAGACTTGAGGGTTGGTATGGGAGGGAGTGGGATAGATCCTTTGTGCTAGATTGTCAGTATTGGGGGCTGTCTGGGAGTAAGAGTGACATGTTCAAAGTCACATTCCCCCACCTCATCCCCTCATTAGAATAGGTCCATCTCGTATTTCTCTCATTAATTGTTAACCAATCAGAATTGATTGCCTCTCTCAGGAACACTCACTCATCCAAGAACATATAAGATTTGAGATTGGTTTTTGGTTTATGAGAGAAGGCCAAATGACCATCCTTTTATTAATTATTTGCTAGCCATAATTAATAAAATGATTAATTACCCAGAAATTGTCTCTCAAACTTTTTATTCTTCACATCTCTTTCTTACCTCCTCTTCCTCCTCCCATTGAAAAAGTAAAAGTATATCCCTATTACAAACACATAAGCAAAACAAAGACTATATCCACTCCACTCCCCCCAAAAAAAGAACAGTTTCCATCACCTCTCTATCAGGTAAAAAGCATGTTTCAATATAAGACTATTGAAATGATGGTTGGTTATTGTATAGATCAGAGGTCCTAAATATTTCAGAGTTTGTCTTTAAATATTATTGCTGCTGTGTGAATTGTTCTCCTGGTTCTGCTCACTTCAATATGCATCAGTTCAAGTCTCCCCTAGTTTCTCTAAAATAACAATAGCTAATATTTATATGGCACCTACAGTTATGCTAGGCATTGTGCTAAGCAAATATTATCTCATTTGATACTTAAAAGAATGCTTTGAGATAGGTGCTATTATTATCTCCATTCTGCAGATGAGGAAACTGAAGCAGACAGAGGTTAAATGCCTTGCCCAGGGTCACACATTAGTATTCTGAGCCTGGGTTTGAATTCAGGTCTTCTGATTCCAGGCACAGAGCTCTAGTATTCTATCACATAGAACAACACTACATGTATACAAATTACATCACCCTAATTGCACTTAACCTATACTCTAATTACATTAGATAATTTTTGCTAATCTTCACGTCCTCTTTCCTCTAATGTATTCCTCTTCCTCTCCCTCTCCATTCTTCTCTTAAGGTCATTGAGATATAACAATCCCTCTCCAGCCCTCTGTTTAACTAGACTACCTTGATGACCCCTTCTTATGCATGATAATAAGTTTCTGAAGAGGACATGTATCATCTCCCAATATTAGAATGTAAACAGTTTATCCTTGTTTGCTTATACATTAATCTTTTAATGTTTCTCTTGATTCTTGTGTCTCTACTTGAAAGTTTCAGTCCTGATCATTTCATCAGGAATGCTTAGAAGTCCTCTCTTTCATTAAAGATCCCTATTCCCCCTGTAGTATTATACCAAGTTTTGCTAGGTATGTTTATTTTGGCTGTCAGCCTGTATCTTTGCCTTCTGTAATATCTTATTTCAAGCTCTCTGCTTCTTTATGGTGGTAGCTGGTAAATGTTGTGTGATCCTGACTATCTTTCCTCAGTATTTGAATTCTTTCTGGCTGCTTGAAGTATTATTTCTTTGACCGGAGACCCCTGAATTTGGCTATAATGTGCCTGGGAGTTTTAATTTGGAGATTTCTTTCAGGAGGTAACTGGTAGAATCTGTTTGCCCTATGGTTCCAAAAGATCTGTCAGTTTTCTCTGATGATTTCTTGAAATATGATATTTCAGCTCCTTTTTGGTCATGGCTTTCAGTCCAATGATTCTTAAATTATCTCTTTTCAGTCTATTTTCCAGGTGTGTTATTGCTGTGAGTCATTTGAATTGTCTTCTATATTTTCAATCTTTTAGCTTTGTTTTAATATTTCTTATTGTCTAATGGAGTAATTACCTTCTATTTGTACTATTCTGATTTTCAGGAATTTTGTTGCTTGGGCTAAGTTTTGTACCTCATATCATGACATTAATTTTCTTTCCTCTTCTTTATTCTGTGCCTTTAATTTCTTCTCCACTTTTTTCTTTAGTGTTCTCATTTCATCTACCAAAAAAAAATTAACTTTTTAAAAAATTCTTATTCCAAGAATTCTAGTTGAACTTACACCTAAACTCTGTTTTTTTTGTTGTTTGTTTTTTGAGGCCTTGGTTGGAGGTGTTTCAGAGTTATCAGTTTTTTCCTACATTTATGCCTTGATTCTTTCTGCCACCATAATTAAACTTATTATGGTAGGGTGGTAGGGTTTTGTTGCTGTTTGGGTGTTTTTTGGGTGGTTTTGGGCAGAGAGGTTTGTCATTTGTCCAGTCAACTTTTTGAATTTAGACTTGATATTAGGCCTGGACTCTGCCACACTTCTAAAGAGAAGGTTCCGTTGTTGCCTTCTTAAGGTGTTGCGCTATTCCAGGATCTAAGAAACAGGTTGTACACCTGCAAGCTTTCAGTGCTATCAGAGTGGTCTGATCCAGGATGAAGTCTGGTAGCTATCTCCCTGGTCTGAGCTTGATGAGTTGCTAGCCTGGGTTTGGTTATGTGCAAAAGTAGCTTCTACTGGCCTCTGCCCCTGGAAAGCTAGCTGGAAAGTGTTGGTTCATAGTAGCAGGATTGTAGGATGGTCTCCTTTGGTTTGTGATTCCCACCTTGGTTTTTTCTCTACAGACTTTGAATTGAGGTCAGAGCCAAAAGCTGCTGCTTACTTCTGAACTTGTTCTTTGGGAGGTACACAGGCCAGAGTCCACAACTCTTCTTCACCCTGGAATGTTATTCCAAGAAACAGGTTCCCTCTTCCTTCTAACCTGGATCTTGTGACCCGTAACTGAGTAATAAGCTACAGAGCTGCCAGTGAGCACCTACTCCTGCAACCTTCACAAGGTCAGGACCCTCTGTGGGTCTTGAACACAGTTTTTTCTTCTTCTTCTTCTCCTTGTACACAGCTTTTCCTTGCACTGGAATGCTTCATGGAACCATTCCTGCCTAGATTCTTTCCCTAGTATCTGCAGACCTATTTTCTGTTGCTGATCTACTGTGGAAAAATTACTACCTGTGATTTTTTTTCTTCTTGGATTTCCCAGTCAGGACTTGGTCTGATGGGCTTTCTTTGTATTCAGTTCTTCCTGCTACTCTGCTATTTTAGCTCCTCCCCTTAAGAATCATACTTTTAATACATTCTTAACTTTCTTCATCCCTTTTTCTGCATTAAGAGGGAAAGGATATCAAGAGTATTTTTGTATTGGAGATAGTGTTGTGGACTAAAAACAGGAGTTAGGAATTCTTCAAGGTGTGAAGAACACATTTCAGAGAAAATCTAAGTGTAACAAAGTCCAACATTTATTTGCTTTAATTACTGTTATATTCAAAAGGGTGCCTTTGTTGATGTAGCATAACTTATCATAAATAAAACCTCAAGTATTTAACAATTAGAGAAGAGGACTTATTTAGAGAACCTCTATGCCTAGTAATTCCATTAATTATCACGTAAGTCAAAAATTAGGGTGAAAGTAAATAGCAGCAAAGATAATCTAATTTACTCATTATTGTTGTTTTCAGTTGTATGGTTGTTTTCAGTCCTGTCCAACCCTTTATGATCCCATTTGGAGTTTTAGAGAAATGGAGTTTACAAAAATGAAAAGAATATTCAATTACTAATTCTTCTAAGTGGCCAATTTCATTAACAGCCATATTATAACTTTTAGAAAAGGTTTGGGGAACTAATTCCCAGGTTTTAAAAATTTTAAGTGAATAATTATAATATCTTATTGCACTAATTGACATTTTGGTTTGTTTCTTCCCTAGGAGATTGACAGGTCATTCCTTCCACATGGGCTACAGCATGGCAATTTTGAATGGTATTGTGGCTGCCCTTACTGTAGCATGGTGCCTTATGTGAATCCACATTGGTTCCCTGGCAAAATCATTTTCTTCAGAATGCAGAATATCTGATTCCTGTTTTTTAATAACACAGAAGAACATCATTTCCCATTTTAAAAAACTGGATTCTCTGCTGTTCATTGAATGCTTCAAATTCCTCATCATAACAACAAACCACTGCCATTTGAGTGCTGGTGTTCTATATAGAGATCACTGTCTTAGACCAGGAGGATCTCCAACTTTTAAAGTTTCAGGTGCTTTCATATGGAAGTTGAGATTTTTTACCTCATTTTTTAACATTTGTATGTTTATATTTTTTTAAGAAAGTAATCCTAAAACTTGAATGCAGGTCCTAAACTTGACAGTATGCTTTTGTATAAGCATACTGCACTTCCATTAAGAAATATCAGAATTACTGAAATAGTAGAATTGTAATTCTCATTTTTATATTACATTAAACTAGTGTTACTAAATTAGTTAAAGAAACACATGCTTCCTACTTTTATATTCCATACTTTAAAAATTGTTGGTGACCTGTACAATCAGAATTTTTAGACTTTGAATTATTCATCCACTAAGAATTATATTTATAGATACTTTCCTATTTTAGTATGAATTTTTATAATGCTTTTTGTATTTTTAAATTTTATTTTGAATTAGTTCTTTTAATATCAGTGCCAATTTTAAGAGATTTTCAAAATTAATAAGTAATTTTAGAATGTCATTAATTGGTTTATATCTAGTTCCCTACTGTCATTGTACATTTTGTTTTTTTTTTTAAAGAAAAAAAATACACTACAACCCTACATTTTTAAATATATTTTTACAAATATAGCCTCTTTTTGTTTATTATAAGAATTGACTTAAAAAGTAAACATTGTGATTAGAAAATCACCTCAATTCTAGAATATGGAATTTGAAATAAGCTATTCTTTCTAACACCAAAATTAGATTAGGAAAGCTTGTATTATCAATCTAGTTGCATAAGATAAGCAAAATAGAGAATTTTCATCACATTTCCCCAATTTTGGTTAAGTATTTTGCTATGTGAAGTGATTTAATGAACAGGTTTTCTAATGGCATGGAATTTGTGTGTGTGTGTCTGTGTTGTTCCTTCAGAGTATTTAAAAAGCAAAAAATTACAGTGGCTACTCTAAAGTAAACAAAATGATATGGAGTACTTTCATAGATCAATGGGGCCTGGAATGTATATTTAAGTCAATCAGGATTAAGTATTTATCAGTTGTTTTAGTGATTAACCACTCAAATTCTTAAGGGTATTTATATCTTATTCTGAATTACTCTATTAGGAATAAATGCTTAGATCCTCAGATCATCTCTTTGCAAACATGAAAATGTCTAAAAGCTTTCATGTCACTCAGCAGTCCCTTTTAGTCTAGTGCTAAAGTGGTATTTTCCTTCACTAGGATAGCAACACATTACATCAGAAATTCTGATGGTCATTATTTCTTGTGACAAAGAATGATACATCTAGGAAATTTTGGCCCATGGTCTTAATTTCCCTTTTTTTCTGGTTTGACCTAGTTGGATGTGAAACCCATCAGTATTGTCTGTGTACTTCATCTCTTTGGAAGGACACATGGTTGATACTCTTTGTGGCCATAACTAAGAAATGAACTCATTGATCTCAAAATGCTTTGAAGCTGACTAAAAATTAGTTGTTTTTAATCTATATGCTGCTTTATAAAGAATTGGTCTTTGAATCAGAAAAAAAAAGTCTCTTATTAATCTATTATTCTTTGAAAATGTTTTTGTTAGACAACTTACGTAGCAAGACATGCAGTACTGCCAATATGTGTCAGGAATATAAATCTATTTCAACAGATTTTTTTTATGGCATTAAATAAGGTGAAGACATACATGTTAGATTTCAGAGCTACTTCTCTCCCTAAGAGCAACATCCCTTCCCATTGAGGTGATCGCTGCTGTACCTTCCAAAGGAGCTCTTACCTCTTAAGTTATGAATATTTCAGCAATAAGGCCATGCAAAGAATGATAATACTAACAGTAGTAACATTTATATAGTGCTTTAAGGTTTGAAAAATGCTTTACAAATATCATTTTCTTCTCACAACAAATTTGGGAGGTAGATGCTTTTACCATCTCCATTTGACACATGAGGAGCCTGAGGCTGAGAGAAGTGACCCTGGGCAAGATCCTTAACATCATGACTAGTCAGTGTATGAGACAGGATTCAATCCCAGGTCTTCCTTGACTCCATGTCCGATTCAATTCACTGTACAACCTTAGTTCCTACTTTAGGGAAGTAGAATATTTCTATAGTTAAGGCAGTATATGCTTTTGTCTTGCAACCAAGTTGTTTTTGCTTTTGATTGTATTTTTTTTTCCTCAGGGGATACAACACTGTTAGCTGATAAAAAGTTCCTTCTTTTTAGGGTTTTGACTAATCTCTCTGATGTTTATTGAAGTATGTCATGTATATATGAGGCAGATCACTAACGAGAAATACAAATCAAAACAACTCATTATTTCACTTGATATACAGTTAGTTGTAATACAGCAGTCAGTACTTGAGGGGCTATGGAAATTCAACACAAAGTGATCCAACTCTCCTGTAAAATATTTTGGAATTTTGCAAGAAAACTGAATAACTCTGCTTGTTCTTTGAGCTAGGAGTTGCATAGACAGAATATTGGTTCACACTGTGATTATATATGTGTACCTAATGGATGATAAAGAAATAATACTCACCTCTCGCTCCTCTCCAGGATGTTATAAAGACTAATGTTTGTTTATGAAATCCCTGATCTCAAAACTCTGCTTAAAGAATGGATACCAGGTATTTCATAAGATTTTTAAGGTGATTTTCAATTGTTTGTCTAAGGTGACAAATTTGGATCCATCCAAGGTCAAATATCCCTCCCGTTCTCTCTTCCCCAACACACACACACACAAACATACACACACACAAACAAAACATCTAGAAGAACTATAGAAAAGGGACCTTAGAGATTATCCTAGTCAAATCTTTTCATTTTATAAATGAGGAAACAGGCAGAAGAAGGTTAAGTCACTGCAATTATTTCATAGAATTAATGAGAGAACCAGGACTGGAACCTGCATCTTATATTTCCTAGTCTTTACCAAGCTTCCTCTGTTCCTCTGTTTACATTTCACTTTCAGTTTGGGGAAGAAAATTGTAATTTTTTTCTATCTATAATTTCTTCCTTTTGATAGCTAACTACTATGGCTGGCATCAGGAGCTGCTCAGAAGGCTTGGTCAGAGCAGAGCCATATAAGCAAATATGAACAATTGTCAAGAAAGGGAGATTGCTTAAATACTAATTTGCTTATTCTTACACCATCAGAGGTTCAACCTGGGAAAGTTTGTTATAAACCGTAACTTTTGTGCTTCATCCTGTCAGTTTCTATAAACAAGCATAATTCTTTTTTCCTAGTTAGCAAAATTGCCCTAAGTATGGTATGTTGGCTATAGCCTTATCATGGTTTTAAATGAAAGATTGTCTTGGATCTTTCTATTCTTGTTGCATTTGTGAGATTCTTCATGTTGCACAGGTGCTTAAGATCCTGTTTTATATATTTAGCAATTTTTTTTACTCTAAGATTGGCTTTCTAATTTCTTAATGTCTATCTACTCTTTATCATGTTGAATTAAATTTATTTATGTTCATCATATATAAAGCTAACATTATGTAACTGCCTTTTCCTTTAAAGTATGTGTTTACAATATTAAAGTAAACTTTTTCACAACCAATTTTCTGAGGTTTTTTTATACCATTTCTTTATAGGAATGGTTTGTTTATGTGAAGATTTGAATAAAAATATTTCTGGGTAAATATAATTCTTGGGAGTTTTCCATTCCTCTTGAGTTGATTACCCCTGAAGAATTTTATATTGTGGATAACATCTTTCTTTTTTCTGAACTGATTAAAATATGCCCTTTGAAAATCTAGAGGTTAATACTCCAAATCATTAATAACAAGAGAAATGCAAATTAAAACAACTCATTATTTCTCTTGACACCCAGTCAATTGGTAATGAAGTAGTCAGTAATGGAGGGATGTGGGAAGAAAGGTACACTAAGGCACTATTGGTGAACCCATGAAGTGGTCCAAACTTTGCAGGAACACATTTTGGAATTATACAAGGAAACCGATTACTTATTATTGTTCTTTGAGCCAGTAATCCCACTCAGTTTGTCATTTGTCATGACTTCTTTTCCCTACCTCAGCTATAAAGATGGTCATACACTTGATCTTACCATCACCCACAAATGCCCTACCTCCATGTTCAAGATTTCCAAAATACCTTTCTCTGACTGTAATCTATTGGCTTTCTACCTCTCCTTCTTTCCCTTACCAAATCCTAGTTTTTGTCCACTTTCATTGTCTTCCAATACATCCACCTCCAGTTTTCTTCCAGACCAAATTCCATTTGAATTGTCTTAGGAAGATTCTGAAGGTCACCTGGCAAGGTAAGGTACTGGACACTGAGGTCCTTTCTTGAGCTGAACTGCCAAGCATCCACAACTCTGACGGCTGGCCACATTGTTTGAATGCCAAACACAAGTCTACATAAAAGACAAAACTCACACAAGGCAAGTGCTCACACAGATGTCAGAAAAAAGCGATACAAGGACACTCTCAAGGTCTCTCTGGAGAACTTTGGAATCAGTTGTGAGACATGGGAAGTCACTGGCAAGGACCATCCAGCATGCTATACCCACATCAAAGAAGGTGCTGTGCCCTATGGCAGTAGCTCAAAACAGAATTATGGTAACTCAAAAGAAACATGGGATGCTCAAATGTAGAACCAACTCCACTCCAAATGTTCACATGGACTATTTGTTCCTGAGTTCATATTGGTCCAAAGTTGGACACACTGTACTTTGGTCCCAACATAGTGATGACATTTTGGTCCTCTTCAAGCACAAAGGACAACCACCACCATCCAGGCCATCTCTCCTTTACCAGCCACTCTCTCTTCTTTTCCCTATCTTAACTCCTTAGTAATAAACCAGTTCAGCTCTACACTGTCCTTTTGAGTCCCTGTCCTCATCACATTGCTGACTGCTTCCTGCCAATCCTACTGGGCATAATAAACCCCAAGGAGGTCAAAGATAGAAATATATATAACACAACTAAAACGCAGTAGCACTTTTTGTTAGCAAAGAACTGGAGACAAAGTTGGCGCTTATCAATTGGCGAGCAGCTGGAAAATTGAGGTATAAGACTATAAGGAAATATTGGTTAGTAAGAGATGACAAAAAGCAGTTCAGAACATTCATTAGAACTGATGAATGATGCAGAGTCAATTCACGGAACCAGAAGGACGATCACCCACTGATTGCAGTAATATAAATGAAAAGAACATTCAAAGGAGGCCAGATTCTGAGCAATTGCAAAAACCAGTTGGTCCCAGAAAATAGATAATGCAAATAATTTCCTTTCTTTGGCAGAGGCAGGAGACTACATTCACAGAAAGATATATACATTGCCAAATAAGATCGCTATCAGCTGTTTTTACATAATGAGTTTTTATGGTTTCCATTCCAGGACAGAGGTAGATAGCCAAAAATACTGCTATGTAGAAAAAAAAAAAGGCATTGAAACTTTTTTTTAAAATCTAGTGCTCCTGTTGGAGCTTATGTCTCCTCTGTCACAGATTCTAAGATAACTGCTCACATCCCCTCAAAGTTCCTATCATTTTAAGTTCATCTAGTTTTTCATTTGTTGTGATCAGATCTAGGATGGTCATAACACTTTTCATTTCATTCACCTTTGAAATAAGGAAAATTATCATTGAGGTACCAGAAATGTATAAGCTTTGCTTTTGGCAAACACCTCTAGCAAATATGGAGACAGAGGCTCTAGGTTCAAATTCTGACCCTGCCACTATATGACAGTCAAGTTACTTAACATCTTTAGCCTTCCGTTTTTTAATCTGTGAAATGATGTTGGTATAGATCAGAACTTCTTAAACTTCGGGTCATGACCCACACTTTAATAAGTGCTGAGGGGGTCTTGAGTAGGAAAAGTTTAAGAAGCCCTGGTCTAGATGACTTTCAAGGTCATATCCAGTCTTAAATCTATGATGTTTCAGCCTAGAGTAATATAAATGGTTACTAAAAAAAAAAAGTTAGTTTTTTTTTCCATTTCCACTGGGGACCCAGCAACAGGAATGTGGCAGAATACTAGAATGTGATGAGAATTGTTATATGCCAGAATGAGAAATAAGGGAAATCATAGTATTTTCTTTGGAGTTCTTTAAGCAAAACGTTCTCATTTGCTTTAAGTCCCCCACAGTGCTGGAATTTTGAAAGGTTCCAATCTTTGTTCTAACTCAGCTGAATTTTGTCAGAGTTACAGGGAGTTAGCTTTAAGTATTTTTTGTGAAATTTCTAGGGTTTTTTTCTTTTGATGTTTAAAGTTTGATTGAGGATATTTAACTTAGTTCAATTCTTTTTTTCTTCTTTCTCCATATTCCCTTCTTTAGTTGTCCATTTGTTTCCAAATGAAATCACGAATGATCATAGAAAGTTAATAATAGAATTTGATATTTCATAGATGTGATATAATGAGGAGATAGAGCTAGACTCAACGTGAGGAAAACCTGAGTTAAAATCCTACCTCTGACCCTATGTATTTGGTCTTGAGGAAGTCATCCCTACTGAGGCTTGTGTATCTCTCCATGATGATATAAATGGTCAATAATCTGGGTGGTTTGAAGGAGCTTTCACAATGGCAGAATTACAGGTCCTTGAGATAATGATCACCTGACAGGTTTCACAATTTTTAAATAAAATATTAAGATCCTAACATTTTTTAAACCATGTGGATCAAGGTCTCTCAAGGTCCTTCCCTCTTTCTCAGCCCTGCTGTAGAGTTGAAGGTTAGATTAGTTGAGAAATTTTCAAGGTGGCAAATGCTATGAGGATGGACAGTTGCACAGGATGTGATGGCATTGTAGGCAAGCTGTTTATGCCTATGACCAGCTGTTCATAAGTGCCTGATCATGACCCTGATACCATGGTGATTGGCATAGAGTGGAACCTGAGAGCTGTCTTTTGTTCATTTAATGAAGAGAAAGTTAAGGTCAAGGTGAAAATGTGAGAGGCAAATCAGAGTAACACATAATATATTAAAGTGGAAAAAAGTCCTCAGAGCCTACCACATAGCAAACTACAAACAAGTCTTTTCTTTATATTAATAACCATTTGCATCTTTGTCAGGTATGACTCTCTTGCACTGCCCTTTGATCACTTTCTGAAATTCTTGTAAGAATGATTTGCCTTTTAATTGTCTCTAAGTCATTTTTAATACCTCCTTTGGGTTTGGTTATAAAAACGTCACACATCCATGCTGACAGTGCACACTCAAAATTTATGCTCTTAAACATATGTGCAGGGCGTGCCAGGTGTGTGCAAGTAAACCCTAATATTCTCCCCAAAATAGTACTTTGTATCTGGAGGGCTTTGGGGAGTATTTTAAAAGTTAATTTTTAAAAAAATTAGTGTTTCATTTTATTTAGTCTGATGAATGAAAAACATAAGGAACTTTACATTTGAGTATGTAATCTATGGGCACTAAAAAAACAAAATTGCCTGAGTACACACCCTATGTTGTCTAATCTCAGCTGAGTCCTCACTGCTGCAAGGCAGGCATTTTACTCTTCCCTGATTGATTCTCCATCATATTCACCATGGCAGCTGTTCCAAACTTCTTCTCAAACCTACCACACCTCCAACTACTCACTCTTTCTCAGTAGGAAACCTTGTCTCATACTTTACTGAGAAAAAAGAAACTACTTACCAGGAGCACCTACTCTACAATTTAAAACCATAAATAGCATGCATATTAATTTGCATATGGAATGAAGCTAAGGAATTATGAAGATCTAAGTAATTCTGAACACCATCATTCAAACCCCATTCTCCATCTTCCACCAACTGATTCCTTCTTCCTGTCCTTCTTAATGCCAGAAAAGATGCCAGAGGCATTCCAATATACTTCCCTTCATCCTCTGATACTCTGGTACACTCTGGTGCAGGCACTCATCACCTCATGCTTGGACTATTGCAATAACCTACTGGAGGCCTTTTTTCTGGTCTGGCTGCCTAAAATGAGCTCCCTATTTGTACCTCCTGGATTTTCTGACTTCCTTCAAATCCCAATTCATTATCTTCTATAGGAAACCTTTCCCATCACTTCATAATTCTAATGCCTTCTCTCTTTTAATTATTTCCCATTTTCCTGTATATAGTTTGTATATATTTTTAAGTTTTTAATTTGATTTATTTTTTTTCTACATTTTACCTTACCCCACCCCATATATCTGTATGTGTGTGTGTGTAAAACTATACTATACATACTAATATTTATCACTTCTTTCTCTGGAGATGATAGGTCGCTTCATAGGCCCTTTCTAGTTGATTTGAGTATTTATAATATTCAGAATAACTTAGTCCTTCACAGTTACTCTTCAAACAATATTGCTGTTACTGTATACAGCATTGTCTTGGCTCTACTCATTTCACTCTTCATTATTTCATGTAAGTCTTTCCACTTTTTCCTAAAAATCAATCTGCTCATTATTTCTTAGAACATAGTACTATTCCTACATAGTTGTTTACATGTTGTCTATTGCATGAGATTGTGAGCTTTTTGAGGGCAGGGACTTTTTTTTGCCTTTTGTTGCATCCAGTGCTTGGCACGTAATAGGCACTTAATAAATGTTGAATTTAGTAAGATGAAATTTAGTAGAAATAAATACAAATTCTTACACCTGGGTTCAGGAAATCATTCTCACATGTATATGAACGGATAAACCTAGCTAGACAACAATTAATCTTAAAATATTTGTGGAGTGTGAGAGGTTGGGGATGTTTAGAAAGGAAGAATTACTGCATGCTTGAGATCATGAAATCACACATGTGTCAGTTGTTTCCTGAGTGTTTTGTCAGGCCTATCAAAAAACATAACGAAGTAGTCTCAGTGCCAGCATAGGCTGTGGATTGGTTGGGAACCAGTCAGCTTGTAGTGAATGATGAATTGGGAACAAAGAACTTACATTATTGTTTTGGAGTAAGCTAATACATTGAGCATCAAGGAGAAGAGCATTCATATTGAGTGCTTGGAAAGTCATGAATTGTTACTTGAATAGAAAAAAGTCATATAAATGAATTAGTTTAGTGTGAATCCATTAACTGGGTGGGAAAGGAGTAAGGGAATGAGTATTTGGGTAATAGGTGGAGCTGTCCAGGTCTGGCTGTGCATTGAAACTATCTGTGGTAATTTGGGCCTTAGGATTTGCATGGATAGTATATGAAAAGTCAATGATGATAGGATTTTTTTAAAAAATCAGGTTTGGTCATATGTCATTACCCAAATCTTGTATTTTCTGATACTGTCCTGGTCTTTTTCACAAAGAATGTCCAGTGGGGTTTTCAGGGCAACCAAGGCTTAGGGCACACATGAATGAGAATGCAAGGTTCACAACAATAACTCACTGGCACTCCCATAGAATTCCTAAGGAGTCTGTGGATAGATTTTAGCATTTTTGTGAACCTGAGTGGGAAAATAATTACAGCTGTACTTCACTAATCTCTAACTGAAACTTATCATTTCTTTTAGTTATGAATGTAGATAACAAAACATTTTTCTGAGAAAGGGTCTCTAGACTTCCCCAGACTACCAAAGAAGTCCATAACTCATACAAAAATAGGTTAAGAACACCTGTTCTACAGGAAGTTGATTCAGTGCAGTATAGAGCTTAGGGAAGCAACTCCAGATGCTATAGTCTCGCAGCAACAGAATCACTTAATATGTTACATTGTCTGTTTTCCCAACCCCCATATTTATTATCCATAAGCAAGTGATCATCTCCCAAGCTGTTTTCTAAGTAGGAGAGTGGTATTTTGAAGACAGTAGTATCATTAAGTGGTAGCTCTCCACATTTGCACCTGAACAGGGCTGGGTAGCCCTATTTGTGCACTGAACACCTATCTAAGAGAGATTGTGTGAGAGAATAAGGGTTTTTAGTGGAATCTTGGAGCTTTTAGTGAACTGCAAAAAATGAGTCAATTTTGTGATTCAGGCAGTCAAAAAAGCAAACACAATCATATACTACGTTTAGAGCAGAGGTTCCCAAATTTATTTGGCCTACCACCCCCTTTAAAAGAAATTATTCAGCACCCTCCCTGGAAATCTACTTTAACCACTTAATAGTTTGGGGCTTTTTGTTTCATTTCAAAAAAATATTTTTTTAAAAATCTTACATCTTAAAAGCCTCATTTCTAAAATATATAGAGAACTGAGTCAAATTTACAAGAATACAAGTCATTCCTCAATAAATGATCAAAGCATATGAATAGGCAGTTTTCAGAGGAAGAAATTAAAGACATCTATAGTCATATGAAAAAATGCTCTAAATCATTATTGATTAGAGAAATGCAAATCAAAACACTTCTGAGGTACCACATAACACCTATCAGATTGTCTAACATGACAAAACAGGAAGATGATAAATGTTGGAGAAGATGTGGGAGAGATGGAACACTAATTCATTGTTGGTGAAGCTGTGAGCTGATCCAACCATTCTGGAGAGCAATTTGGAACTATGCCCAAAGGGCTACAAAATTGTGCATACCCTTTGACCCAGCAATATCACTTCTAGAGCTATATCCTAAAGAGATCATAAAAATGGGAAAAGGTCCTACGTGTACAAAAATATAGCAGCTCTTTTTGTAGTGGCCAAGAACTGGAAATTGAGGAATGCTCACCAATTGGGGAATGGCTGAACAAGTTGTGGTATATGAATGGAACAGAATACTATTGGTGCTGTAAGAAATGATGAACAGTCAGACTTCAGAAAAACCTAGGACTTATCTGAATTGATGCTGAGTGAATTGAGCAGAACCAGGAGAACACTGTACAAAGTAACAGCCACAGTGTGCAAGGACTGTTTCTCAAAGACTAAACCCTTCACAGCAATGCAAGAACATAAAACATTGCCAAAGAATTCTTGATACAAAATGCCATCCCCATCCAGAGAAAAAACTATGGAATCAGAACACAGAATGAAGCAGACTATTTTCTTGTGGTGGACAGCCCATGTCCCCACGTGGCTCAGTGAAAGAGGTAAAGAAGAAAGATACGGGCAGGCAGAAGAAGATAGGGCAACCCCATTTATTGATCTGAGGGTCAGGGTATTTAAAGACAGAAACTGCAAGTCTATGTGACAATCTACTTGTCTCCTGTCCTAGTAATTTGGCCAGTCTTATTGTCTTAAAGAAAGTTAGCCTGAAGGGCATTGTCTATTTTACATATCCCTTGTATTCTGTAGTTCTCTTGTTTATCTCACAGAGACAGCAACACCCTGGGGGCCTGGAGATAAATGCTGGATGATAATGAGCACAGTCTCAGAGAACAGGTTTTCCCGAAGTTCTATCCTGAACTTGCCACTGCATTCCATCCTAGCCCTCAACATTTTCTCTTGTGTTTTGTTTTGTTTTGGTTTTTCACATGGTTTCTCCAATTCATTTTAATTCTTCTATGCAACATGACGAATGTGAAAATGTATTTAATAGGAATGTGTGTGTAGAACCCATATAAGATTGCTTGCTGTCTCAGGGAGGGAGGATATAAGGAAGGGGAGAAAATTTAAGACTTATGGACGTGATTGTTGAAAATAATGTAACCACTATGACTTTAACTGTTATACAACAGAGGAAACATGTAAGAATCGTTTCTCAGAATTTTCGTCTCTTCTTTCCTTATGCTTCCACTACCCCCTTATTTGTATTCCATCCTCCCCAATTGCACCTGAAGCTACTACTGCCCCCCTGGATCATTTCAGTGTTCCTCAGCTGGCGGTATCACTCACTTTGGGAACCTCTGACAGGTATAATTTACAAAAGAACAAGTGATAGAACCAAGCTTGGTTCAGAGTGATTGAACCTCGTTTGCCATTCTGAACCTGCCACTTAGTATTACCTGTATGCCCTTGAGCAAGTGGTGTGACCTCTCTAGGCTTCAATTTCCTCACTTGTAAAATGAAGGAATTGGACTAGAAAAACTGGGTTCACCGCCACAGTTTAAGATGCTCTGAAGGGGTCAAGAGTGGAAGATGTTTAAGAAGCCCTGCACTAGATAACCTCTTAAGTACTTTTGAACTCTCTATCTATGAACTCCTCATCTAAGTAGCTTCTTGAGCTGCTCCTTTGCTGCCTCACTTATCCTATCTGTAGTAGTTGAATTGTAACTGATAATAAATTGATAAAAATCATTTTTCTCCTGGATATATAACTGTATAAGGTTTTGCAAACCTGGTTAAATATTTTCTCAAAAAAATGGAGCAGATATTGTTATGTAGTCCATGGAAAGAATATCTTGTGTCTTCCTTTGTTAAGAAGTTTAAAAAATAGGGGGAGGAGCCAAGATGGCGGAGTAGAAAGACACACATATGCTAGCTCCAAAACCCACAGCCCATAAAATACCTGTAAAGAAGAACTCCCAACAAATTCTGGAGCAGCAGATGCCACAGAACAACAGAGTGGAGGAGATTTCTGTTCCAGAGAGACCTGAAAAACCAACACCAAAGATCTGTCACGCACTGGACCCGGAGCAGAGCCCAGCCCTGCCTTGGCCGCGCGGCACCAAGAGGAGCAAATTCGAGCAGGCTTCAGGGACAGAATCTCCAGCAGCCACACAGGTCTCTCCACCCACGGGCGCTAAAGGTCAGTGAAAGAGTCTTTTTGGCTTGCCAAGAGGGGAGTGGGGTGTCCCTATAACTCAGGCCCCCTTGGGAGGCAGCAGAGGAGGCAGCAGCAGACAGGGACTCCCAAAGCAGGGAGGAGCTCAGATCCATTGTTGAAGGTCTCCACATAAACCCCTGAGGGAACTGAGCCCCATGTGGTGGCCCTGCCCCCACCCAAGCACCTGAACTTAATCTCACACTGAATAGCAGCCCCATCCCCACCAAAAGCCCTGAGGCTGGGAAGCAGCATTTGAATCTCAGACCCCAAGCACTAGCTGGGCTGATCTGGAGGCAAGGTGGGTGTGGAGAGGACACTCAGAAGTCAAGTCACTGGCTGGGAAAATGCCCAGAAAAGGGAAAAAAAATAAGACCATAGAAGGTTACTTTCTTGGTGAACAGATATCTCCTCCCATCCATTCTGATGAGGAAGAACAAGGTTTACCATCAGGGAAAGACACAGAAGTCAAGGCTTCTATATCCCAAACACCCAGAATAAATATTCAATGGGCTCAGGCCATGGAAGAGCTCAAAAAGGATTTTGAAAATCAAGTTAGAGAGGTGGAGGAAAAACTGGGAAGAGAAATGAGAGACATGCAAGAAAAGCATAAAAAGCAGGTCAACACCTTGCTAAAGGAGACCCAAAAAAATGCTGAAGAAAATGACACCTTGAAAAATAGGCTAACTCAATTGGCAAAAAAGGTTCAAAAAGCCAATGAGGAGAAGAATGCTTTCAAAAGCAGAATTAGCCAAATGGAAAAGGAGGTTCAAAAGCTCCCTGAAGAAAATAGTTCTTTCAAAATTAGAATGGAACAGATGGAGGCTAATGACTTTATGAGAAACCAAGCAATCACAAAACAAAACCAAAAGAATGAAAAAATGGAAGATAATGTGAAATATCTCATTGGAAAAACAACTCACCTGGAAAATAGATCCAGGAGAGACAATTTAAAAATTATGGGACTACCTGAAAGCCATGATCAGAAAAAGAGCCTAGACATCATCTTTCATGAAATTATCAAGGAAAACTGCCCTGAGATTCTAGAACCAGGGAACAAAATAAATATTGAAAGAATCCACAGATCACCTCCTGAAAGAGATCCAAAAAGAGAAACTCCTAGGAACATTGTGGCCAAATTCCAGAGTTCCCAGGTCAAGGAGAAAATATTGCAAGCAGCTAGAAAGAAACAATTCAAGTATTGTGGAAATACAATCAGGATAACACAAGATCTAGCAGCTTCTACATTAAGGGATTGAAGGGCTTGGAATAGGATATTCCAGGTCAAAGGAACTAGGACTAAAACCAAGAATCACCTACCCAGCAAAACTGAGTATAATACTTCAGGGGAAAAAAATGGTCTTTTAATGAAATAGAGGACTTTCAAGCATTCTTGATGAAAAGACCAGAGCTGAAAAGAAAATTTGACTTTCAAACACAAGAATGAAGAGAAGCATGAAAAGGTAAATAGCAAAGAGAAGTCATAAGGTATTTACTAAAGTTGAACTTTTTACATTCCTACATGGAAAGATAATATTTGTAACTCTTGAAACTTTTCAGTATCTGGGTAGTTGGTGGGATTACACACACACACACACACACACACACACAAACGCACACACAGAGACAAAGAGCACAGAGTGAATTGAATAGGATGGGATCATATCTTAAAACAATGAAATTAAGGGGTGAGAGAGATATATTGGGAGGAGAAAGGGAGAAATGGAATGGGGCAAATTGTCTCTCATAAAAGAGGCAAGCAAAAGACTTTTTAGTGGAGGGAAAAAGAGGGGAGGTGAGAGAAAAACATGAAGTTTACTCTCATCACACTCCACTAAAGGAAGGAATAAAATGCACACTCATTTTGGTATGAAAACCTATCTTACAATACAGGAAAGTGGGGGTGAAGGGGATCAGCAGGGTGGGGGGGATGATGGAAGGGAGGGCAGTGAGAGGAGGGAGCAATTTGAGGTCAACACTCATGGGGAGGGACAGGATCAAAAGAGAGAATAGAAGCAATGGGGGGCAGGATAGGATGGAGGGAAATATAGTTAGTCTTACACAACTCGACTATTATGGAAGTCATTTGCAAAACTATACAGATATGGCCTATATCGAATTGTTTGCCTTCCTAAAGGGAATGGGTGGGGTGGGAGGGATGAAGACAAGTTGGAACTCAAAGTTTTAGGAACAACTGTTGAGTACTGTTCTTGCTACTAGGAAATAAGAAATACAGGTAATGGGGTATAGAAAGTTATCTGGCCCTACAGGACAAAAAAGAAGATAGGGACAAGGGAAGGGAGGGATGATAGAAGAGAGGGCAGATTGGTGATAGGGGCAATTAGAATGCTCGGTGTTTTGGGGTGGGGGGCGGGGACAAATGGGGAGAAAATTTGGAACCCAAAATTTTGTGAAAATAAATGTTAAAGATTAAATAAATAAATTTTTTAAAAAAGTTTAAAAAATAAAAGCCAAATACAGCAGCAAGTGTTGACTCGGGTTGACTCATCCTCCACAGTAGGAAGTAAAGTCTCACTTTGGACCAATCATAGTGATTTTTGTCTTTTCAGTGCAAATGCATCTCTGAGTCAAGGCTGGATGGTACAGCACAAAGGGAAAACTAAGGAAAGGCTCTAATGTAGGATAGCAGTGTGAAAATTTGAAAAGGTCATAGAAAAAGTCTAATAGAAGTAGAAAATGCACAAAGTCTTGTAACTATAGGGAAATAAATTAGACAAAGTCAAGTTGAAGATGATGTCCTGCATAAAATAAGCTCTTAATAAATAACTGAAATGTTAATGACCTATCAAACTGTGCCTCCTTCCCTTTTATACATTTAACTAATGTTAATGACTTTTATATTTCCAGGAGCCTTAATTTCATCCATCTGATATAGTAACCCCTCACTTCTTATGCACCCATCTGTATCCTTCCACCAATGCAAATCTCAACCCTTTCCATCCCTTGGTGGATAGACTTCCATTAGATTATTGTGACTGAAAAATCATTATCTAGTTGCTAATCATGAGCTTTTCTGAATGTAATTAATCCTTTGGGGTGGGGAATGGGATAGGATGAGGGTAGGAGAGTGGAGTGGGAGGGGGTCCAGAGTTAAGGAAACTACTTACACTAATGCAAGTTGGCAACTGTTCTTCAACTTACAGCCTTAGAGATTGATTTAGCTAATGCCAAGGAGTGAATTTCTATTCAGTCCTCTTAGTCAAACCCTAATAAAGATCAAAATGACTGTGGGTTCTAACAATGGAATGCAGTCCCTGGGAGGTCCTGCCAGGTTGAAAAGACCTCACCTGAGGACCACTTTGGTTGGGTTTGGTTTGATTGGCCACTAGGTGATGAAAATTTTGTAGCCACAGCAACCCCTAAACACCATATACTAGGGTGTAGAGGGACCCCATATTATTATTTAGTTGTTTCATTTATGTCTAACTTTTCATGATCCTTTTTTGGGGTTTTCTTGGAAGAGATATTGGAGTGGCTTTCCATTTCCTTCTCCAGCTCATTTTATGGATAAGGAAACTGAGGCAAACATGGTTAAGTGACTTGCCTAATGTCACACAGCTAATAAGTGTCTGGGTCAGATTTGAACTCAGGTCTTCCTGATGCCAGCTCTATCTACTGCACTACTTAGCTTCCTTTCTTTTGCTCTGTCTGTCTCTCTATCTCTGTCTGTCTCTGAGGGCTGCTACCCTCATGGGTGGGACCCAATGCAAAACTCCAAGAGCCCAGAGGGGGAGGGTGTAAGGGCCAAGATATGTGTGTGGATGGAAAGAAGAGACCCATCAGTGAAATCAGATCTTCTGAAGTACAATCACTAAGTAAATGTTTTTTCATTCATTCATTCTTTTGTTCATCCATGATAAAGTTGTGTGGCATAGAGAAGAGTCAGGAGGCGTGAGTTCTAAATCCAGACCGCTGTCACTTATTACTTATTAAGTCATGAGCAAGTCACTAAACTTCAGTTTCCTTGTCTTCAAATGAGGGGATTAGATAGTCACTAAGGTCCTTTCCATTTTTAAATCCTATGATTCTATAACAGTAAAAAAGCAGAATCAACAGGAAAGAGTAATTAATTGAATGTGGAAAGTGAGTGAAAGGGAAGAGGGAAAAAGGAACCAAGCATTTATTCAGCATTTACTATATGCCAGGCACTATGCTAAACACATTACAAATATTACTTCATTTGGTCCTCACAGCTACCTGGGAACTGATTGCTATTATCATCCCCATTTTACAATTGAGGAAATCAAGGCAGACAGGTTAAGTGACTTGCCCAGGATCACCAACCTAGCAAGTGTCTAAGACTGTATCTAAATTGAGTTCTTCCTAACTCCAGGCCGAGGGCTTTATCCACTGCACCATCTAACTGCCTCCAAGTAAAAAACAATATAGGTTTCAAGCATTGAGCAGGCAGAAATGACAAGATGTTATATTCTTCTGGAATTCCCGGAAAAATTTTCCTTCAATAAATGCACATATTTTAGTGCAGAGTATGCTTTGTCAGATACAAATTATGACCGTGGAAATAAATCCAGAGATTGATGTAACCTATATCACTTCTCATATACCTTTCCTTACACTGTCAGTTTGACCCAAAAAAGAATTTTTCAGTAGCTTCTTAGGAGTCATTCAATCCCTAGCATCATATGACACCATCCCTTGACTTTGGTGAGTTTCAAATGCCCTAGAGCAACATCAAACCTTAAATACTCATTTAACATTTCTTTATGTTGTGGTTTGACATATGAACATGTCATTTTGGAAATCATTCAGTGCATGTTTCCTGAAAGTCTTTTCTTTGGTCATTTTATTCACAGTTGGTGATAAGTCCTTATTCAGTTATAAGAGGAACAAAGTCAAGCAAAATCCTGAAAAGATGTGAGTTCTCAAGGGGGAGGGTGTATCTACCCAACAAAGTTGTTATTGAAGTCACTTGTGTTACTCGTCAATCTCACCAGCATGATTTCGTGCAGAATTCTGAAGTGTATAAATTTCATCCTCAGAATACTTCCCTGCTTCTGTTTGTTGTGTCTGTTCTTTCTCAGTTCTTTTTCTCCCTCTCCCTCTATCCCTCCCCACACCCCAGGACCAGATGGATTCTAGTGTAGATTCTTACATAGAACTCAGGTAGTACTTCATGATTCTGTGAGCCCTTCTCTATCCCATCCCAATTAAGTGTACCTTTCTCATGGCCACATCCCTTTCTGCTAATATGAGAATGGGTAATCAAACATTAGACCTGAACTCCAGTTCTAATATCTAGTGATATGACCTTTGTCTAGTAACTTGTTCTCAGTGTGCTTCAGCTTTCTCACCTGTAAAGTGAGAAGGTTGGGTTAGATCAATAGTTCTCATGTTTTTTTGCTCAATAAAATTGTTATTCTTTGCTATGAGAATCTGGGCACAGTACAAGAAAGTGGGGAAATTCATACATGTTTGCATGTAATTGCTCCTGTAAGTTTTGTGTAATTCCCAAGATAGTCTATCCAAAATGTTCTATGTCACACCTTTTGAAGAACTACTGGATTTGATGATCTCTAAGAGCCCTTCCCTCCAGTTTGAACTTTCTGTGCTTCTAATCTTCAGTCCTAATGTTATTTTCTCAAGGTAATACAGAATAACAGAGTTTGAAGGTAACTTAGATGTCAAACTAGTCTTTGTGTATCTGGGGCTTTCTGGAGCCAGCACTTTAACTCAAAGGAATAACTCTAATGATGGGTTTCAGGTATTGTGGTGATTAGGTGGGAATGATATTGCACAGAGAAAGTGTGCCCTTTTTCGTCCCCAAAATGACATGACATAGGTGGCTAACTGTCAAAACATACTTTTAAAAAATTCATTCCTTAATATTTATTAAATAATATTTTAAGCAAGGATATGTGCTTTATATTTGAGCATATAAAAGTTCTTATGAATTATGATCCTGTTCTCAAGAAGTTTATAATCTAACAGGGGAAGAATAAATACACAAATAGCTAAAATACTAAGAAGGTGAGATAAATACAAAGGAGAGTCACTCAGAATCTTTCTTTTCTTTCTTTTTAAACTGGATCTGTCCATCTCCTCCCAGGCTGGAAGTGAAGCCAGCTATTTACAGGCTGATACCACTACTGATTGGCACAGAAACCTCCACTTTACTCCATTTAAAACCTGGACCAGTTAGTCTTTCTCTCCTTAACTTGGTGGCCTCCATTGTGTGTGTGTGTGTGTGTGTGTGTGTGTGTGTGAGAGAGAGAGAGAGAGAGAGAGAGAGAGAGAGAGAGAGAGAGAGAGAGAGAGAGAGAGAGAGAGAGAGAGAGAGAGAGAGCATATTCACACTAAGACCCGGATCATCCTAGCCCATTGAAACTCAGAACATGTAAGCTTAAAAGTCCAGGTTTCCTGGTAACTGGGATTATAGGAGTGTGCTACCATACTCAGAAGGTCCTCAAATACTTGAATAAATGAAAATGGAGTAAAATCTGACCTTAATTACTTTATTATTTATTAATTAATGTATTTCATTAAACAATTTGCTACTTTGCTAGCACACTGTGTCTGGGTTCTTGAGAAGCCCTGATTCTAACCATACATACTAGATTGAACATTGAACCACTTTCCTAAACTATCCCCACTTCTATGCTAAAGGAAGTTAGTTGAACAAGAAAGAATGGACCAAAATGAGCATTATAGAGAAGTATAGAAAAAGCCTAACCAGAAAAAAAAATATGAAGCCATAACTTGTTTTTATTGTCATCTATTTGGGGTCTAGCATTACATGGTTTGTATATCATTTGTGCTATAACATCCTTTAATTCAGATGACATTAATTTGTGGTAAATTTAGTATATCTATTTATTTTTTTGGTATATCCTTTATTCACAGATATTCACACTTCTCTACCATGACCCAGGAAACTCATTATTGGGATAAGCTTACTATGTGAGATCTGATGAGCCTTAGGACTCTATCTCCTCACTACCATCTGGATCTCAGAGTGGAGGGTGGCACCATGAATTCCAAACATCCATTTAAAGAGAAAACTGAACTTGGAAAATTTCATATTTCCCTGGCTGTACTACTCTGGGACTTCTCTGACTTTTCCACCACGGGACCCTCTCTGGTCAACTCCTTCTCTTTCACAGCTCCCGCCTCCTCCACTTTCAGCTTCCTTTTGTGTGTTTATCTTTTTTCATATTTGTATCCCCAGCACTTAATCCAGTGCCCAGCACATAGCAGGTGCATAATAAATGACTATTGACTATTTAATAATTGACAAATAATTCAAATGTGCCAGAAATATTTAAATACAAATAAAATGTTTTATATATTCTCAGCATCCCCTACCACCACCACCAGTAGCATCTATTTACATATAAATCATGTGCCAAGAGAGTTGACCAGTTTACATGCTACAGCTTCCTGGAGTCACAGGTGAAAGTTGGATGACTGGCTAGACACCAAAGATGAGTGGGTAGCTCTGAAAAGGGCTCACAGGAGAGGTGCCAGTCCTCCCTTAACATCTCATATACCTTGGAAACTTGACTAGGTATGGATTAATAATAACAGTGTTAGCATTTACGTAGTATCTACCATGTGCCAGGTGCTTTACAAATACTACATAATCTGAGCCTCATAACAACCTTGCAAGACAGGTACTATTATTATCCCCATTTTACAGTTAAGGAAATTGAGGCAAACAGGTTAAATGATTTGCCTAAAATCAAAGAGCCAGTAACTATTTGAGGCAGAATTCGAACTCAGGCCCTTCTGACTCCAGGCTCAGTGCTTTATCTCCTGCATCACTCTGTTGCCAGATTCTTTAGAGATTATGAGTGATTCAAGGGGCAATAGAGAGATACATGGTACACATGAGAAAGTGGAATCTCACTCCCATGCAACATAAAACATATCCGGAAAATGTACATGGGGAAAAGGAGGTGGACTGATCACAGAACAAAAGTGAAGAACAACACACTGAAAGCCTCAGTTATTGAATGAATGCCTCTATAATATTAAAAAGGTCTGGAGGAAATTACCCAGCATATTGGGTGCCTTGCCTATGGAGGTTTACTAGAACATAAATAGGAGTCCCACAGGATGAGAAGGTGTGGATGGGCTGTACTTTGTGTTGTTATCATTTGTGTTGTTATTACTGTGGAGCCATTTTTCAGTCTTGTCCAACTCTCTGTGACTCATTTGGGGCTTTCTTGGTAAAGATACTGCAGTGGTTTTCCATTTGCTTCTCTAGCTCATTTTACAGATGAAGAAACTGAGGAAAACAGGGCTAAATGACTTGCCCAGGGTCACACGGCTAACTAAGTGTCTGAAGCCAGTTTTGAACACAAAAAGATGAGTCTTCTTGCCTCCAGACTTGACATTCTATACACTATGTACCCATTGACAATTCTATTAACATTGGAGAGCATATTCCCTGAAGAAATCACAAATCCACTGAAATATTACTAGATTCAAATTGCAACATATCTCAGAAAAGAGGTTAAGGAAATCACTTAACAGTGTCAACTGGACAGAACGGGCCTCTAACCTGTGGATGCCCAGAGCCAAACAGAGCCAGACTAGAGACAGGAGAGTCAGGAATCAAACGGAAGTTTCGTTTCAAAGTAAGGGAAACAACTTGCAAGCCAGTATGTATTGGAGCCCTGCCCCTAGTGAGGAGATCTCAATACTTGTATCAACGGCTGTGCAGTGAACTGTAACCCTGACAATGAAGGGTAACAGCAACCATGTGACAAGTTTGATTCATAGCAGGGCTTCATGACCAGAACATGGATGTAGCAGGTGCTTGTCTGAACTCATAGAACACTTGGTACTAGTCAAAATAATATAATAATTATATGAAACAATTCTGGGATTTTGCTGTGTCTGAGATCATCCAGAGGGTGGGCGCAAAGGAACGTTGTTATGCCAAGCTCAGGGCACAGCTTGCTTGTGGAGCCTTAGTTCTGGAAAACCAAGTGTCTCCTAATATCTTGACATTTCTCCCTTTTGGCCAAAGAGAGGGAGTCTGAAAGAACCCCTATCCTTCTGGCCAGTAAAGGAGAAGCAGGTATAAGCCAAGGTGTCATGAAAAGCCAGGTTCGCCAGGACAAGATATTGCCCAGAGGATTAGTTCTTTAGGGGACTCACTGGGGAAGTGTGTCCCAGGTATCATTGCTAGCCAACATTTGCTTGCAAGCATGAAAGAGAGGTAGGTCAAGAATGTAGAGGGAGAAAATGCCAATACACACTTGAATCAGGGCTTTGGTGGTTGGGCACGTAACAAAAGGTAAGAAGAGAAAAAACTAGGACAGTATACTCAGCCCTCATCCAAAATCAAGTCAGCTGTCTCATCTGGATGTCAGCTGCTTCTGGGACCATACTAGACAAACCCTGAGGTCTCTGGAGGGTTCTGCCATCTGCTCAGGAGCAGGAGCTTCTTTCTTCATATGATCCAGAAGTCCATACCCACAAGTTTGACAGCTGTGGGAGTAGTGAGAAGGACCTTTAGAGAAAACTTCTTCTATCAGTCTTTGGATCTGAGTTTCTGGTCAGCATAACATCCTTGTGCTAGTTAGTGATCCTATGGAGCCAGTTTCCCAGCCATGCAGGGCTAATATCAAATAATGCAATAAAATCTTATATAAATTCAAAATCATAGTTATATTAAGTCAGGTCACATTAATTTCACATTACGGATCAAACTACTTAGAGGGCTCACAATGGACTAGTTTTGAAAAGGGAGATTTACATGTCATAGAGGTAACCAAGAAAACTTTAACAAAAACCATGCAAAGCAAAACATTAATTATCATCAATGTTAACTAAGATCAAAACTCTTTGTATCCTAGTAACCCGTTTTCAATATCCATCTAATCAGCACATTTTGGGTCCCAGATGTCTCATGTAGTTATCTAGTCCCTAAATATCTTTTCTTGGATGATATGCTTATTCTCAGGACAGCTGAGTGAGTATGATAGGAAGCTGTAAAGGCAAGCAAAGTGGGATTTTTGTTGTTTTCTTTTCAGAGCTTGGTTTCCCAAGCTCAGGCTCATTGAAAACATCTGAAACATTGATCTCCTTTGAACCCTGATATTTCACAGCTGTGCTGAATCATGTAGGTTTTATGCCTACTAACTGAGCCAATCAGGAACCAAGTCTTTGTTATATATAGTGAGAGGTTGGTATTTTACTTTGGGGACTTGCTTATGAGAAAGATCTTGTGATTCCTTGATCAAGACTCTGAGTGACTATATGTTCAGAGCTCCTCAACTGCTCAGATATGTAGATTCTCTCAATCCAGGGATGTATGTAAAGTATACATCTTTGATTCAGGCAGTAGAGCCCTGTCTGTTGGTCTTTATTTCTCTGCTTCTATTTTCTCTGTTTATATTTTCTGTGGAGTTCAGGGTGCTGACTTTTTCCCTGAACTAGTGAATATAATTTAAAGAGATCGTTGACCCTTAAACATCTATGTTTCTTAGTAAAGCAGATCTAATAACCTGTGCTAGCAGCTATTCTGGGTATGCCAGTGTGATTGCTGCTACAGGAACAACTGGACAGAGGTGACAACTCCACTTACAGGTCCCTAAGCAGTATTTTTATCAGCCAGAGAGCTTAATGGCCTATTCTACAGCTTTGTATATAACAGGGAATGGTACAGGCTGAAGTACTGGTTACTTTGGCCTGGCAAATACAAGACCCTGTTTCAGTGACTGGTTCCTTTTAATCCTAGAGGACAACATAATGATTCCTAAAGTTTACTTGGTTTTCCTTCTCTTCAACTATAGGGAGTTTTATTTGAGATGAAAATTTCTGAGTTTGGTTATTATGACTCCCAAACCCTTGGGAAAAGTTCCTAATTCCTTGAGAGGTTGAATTTCCTGCCTAACCTATCTTCTAGTTAATTCTAGTTCTGGCCTCATAGTTGAGGGAAAATTCACTTTACTGGAAACATATGGGTAACCAAACAGCCAATTATATTATAGTGTCTGTGTATAAACAGACATTGGAAAGGGAAAGTTCAGTCCCTACCCTCTAAGAGCATACACTCCAATGAGGGGGACAACATGCAAACAAACATACACAAAGCAAACTATATACAGGATAAATGATAAATACTTATTTATGGAGTGAGCATGATGTAGTAGAAAAAGCATTGACTAGAGTCAGAAGATCTGCCTCCGAGGTTTGCTACGTATGTGACTGTGGGCAAGTGTTGAACCTTCTTTGGCCACATTTTTCTTATCTGTAAAATGCAAGAGTCTCTACAATCCCTTCCACCTCTAAATCTATGAACCCAAGAGATTCCCCCACCCCTAACTCAAATTCATCTTTATTTCCCTCTTTCAATCCAGAGCAAGTACCACAGGATAGCAAGAGTGAGTTTTCTCCTCTTAGAAAAATGAGATACTGACTCTGCCCCACCCCAGTTGCTCCTAGTTGGAGCCCCCCACCGTTCCGGCTGGGTGAATGGGACCCAGAATGTGGGGTGGGATGGGGGTCAGGAGGCTGGGGGCGCGGGGATGGGGGCTGACACCAGGTTTCTGCTGCAGGTCAGGTGCAGCCTGCTTACCTATCAAAATGGACATGTGCGGTATTGACCTCCCCCTTTTCCCCACCCCTTCCCGCCCCTCGAACTCACTCCTCACTCCTTTCTCCTGAACCTGCTGTGGCTCCCGAGGCCCCTCTTAGCTCCTTCCACACTGTCCTGGGGTCGCCCCTGGAGCCTCTGTGGCCACACGAAGACGCTCTCTCCTCCACAGCCAGACATCCAGCTGCTCGACTCTGCCCATGCCCCAGCACCAGGGGCCCGGAGGAGGTGGAGATGCCCCAGTGTACCAGGGGCTCTGTGACCTTCAGGATGTGGCCGTGGACTTCTCGCAGGACAAGTGGGGGCACCAGGACCCCACTCAGAAGGAGCTGTATTGGGACATGATACTGGAGAATTACGGGAACCTGGTGTGCCTGGGACTGGAAGTTTCCAAATGTCATGTGATCAAGCATTTGGGGCAGAGAAGCACCATAAAAGCCAGGGAGAGATGTCCCAAGGAGCTGTGGCCCAGATTGGGAGGCTACGCCTGAAGTCAGAGTCAGCTCTAAAGTCTGGCCTTTCTAGGGAAAAATTGTCCAAGAAACTGCTCTTGAAAGTTGGTGATTGTGTCTTCAAGTTAACAGAAACTTGCAAATTTGGTGCCAGGTCAGAAAGGCAGCACAGTAACACAGAGAGTCCTTTTCAGCCCACAGCATTCATCCAGAAGAAGCCTCCCCACGGAGTGTGAGACTCGGAATACAACAAATGTGGTAGAAGCTCCACTATCAGCTGAGTCTTTTCCCACAGCCAAGAGATGTAAGTATGAAGAGTCTCCATGAATGTGACACAAATCAAAGGCACTTTACTGTGTGTTCAGATCTTCTGAAAGGTAATAGAACTTGCTCAGAGGAGGTTTTTTCTATCATGAATTAGGTCTTATGAATTAGAATTATCATGAATTTAGAGATTCCTTTAATTATGATTCAGACATTAATGAAAATAGATTTCATTCCAAAAGGAAACCTTGTAAATATAATGAATGTGGTAAGGCCTTCCACCTGATCTCCCAGCTTCTATAACACCAAAAATTTCATACTGAACAGGGATCATATGCACAAAGGAACAAGCTGAGCTCCTCCAGAACTTTTACTGTCTAGCAGAGCATTCACATTGGAGAGACACCATATAAATGTAGGGAATGTGGGAAATTCTTCTGACAGAAGGGACATCTTGTGGTACATCAGAAGAGTCATACTGGAGAGAAACCTTATGAATGTAATGAATGTGGAAAATTCTTCCCCTGGAGTTCACATCTTACTCTCCATCAGAGAATTCATACTAGAGAAAAACCATATAAATGTAAAGAATGTGGGAATGTCTTTAGCCACAGCAATACACTTTCTCTTCATCAGAGAATTCACACTGGAGAGAAGCCATACAAATGTAGTAAATGTGGGAAGGACTTCAGTGACTGGTCTAACCTTACACAGCATCAGAGAATTCACACTGGAGGGAAACCTTATTACTGTAATGAAGGTAAGAAGACCTTCAGTCACAGTGAAGACCTTACTCTGCACCAGAGAATTCACACTGGAGGGAAACCTTATTACTGTAATGAAGGTAAGAAGACCTTCAGTCACAGTGAAGACCTTACTCTGCACCAGAGAATTCACACTGGAGGGAAACCTTATTACTGTAATGAAGGTAAGAAGACCTTCAGTCACAGTGAAGACCTTACTCTGCACCAGAGAATTCACACTGGAGGGAAACCTTATTACTGTAATGAAGGTAAGAAGACCTTCAGTCACAGTGAAGACCTTACTCTGCACCAGAGAATTCACACTGGAGAGAAACCATATGTTTGTAGTGAATGTGGGAAGATTTTTCACCAGAGCTCAGTTCTCATTCAACATCAAAGAATTCATAATGGAGAGAAACCTTATGAATGTATAGTTGTGGGAAAGCCTTCAGCCGGAGCATAGACCTTACACTCCATCAAAGGATTCACAATGGAGAAAAACCATATGAATGTGGGAAGTTTTCTGCCAGAGTGCACACCTTATTTGACGTCAGAGAGTTCATACTGGAGAATCTCAAACTCTATGAGTGTATTGAATGTGTGAAGGCCTGCCAGAGCTCATACCTTACTAGACATCAGGTGACTCATACAGGGGGAAATCTTATGAATCAAATGAACGTGAGAAGGCCTTTAGCTACAGCCAAAACCTTGCCCTCCATCACATAATCCATACTGAAGAGAAATGAATATGACAAATGTGGGAAGTTTGTCAGAGTATACACTTTATTTAACATCACAGATTTCATGCTAGAAAGAAAACATATGAATGTATTGAATATGGGAAGACCTGCCAGAGCTCAGGCCTTACTCAACATCAGAAAATGAACAGTAGGGAGAAATTCTATAAATGTATTAATTGTAGGAAGACATTCCTGCCTGAGATGAGAACTCATTCATTCAACCATATATTCATTTTAGTGAAAACATCATGAACGTAATGGATGAGTTCATGTGTTCTGTCAGAATATATGCCTTTTCCTCAGAAAGTTTACACTAAAATTTACACTTTGTAAGGTAATGGATGAAGGAAAGCCTTTTGACTGCTAACACATCTTATTCGTCATCAGAGACAAGAATGTAACTGAGAATTTTAGAACATGACACTGACCCCTTCATATTTAAGTACAAATAAAGTTTGAAATCCTCAAATTTAGTCAGAATGACTCAAAATGAGTTCAAATTACTAAATACCTTTCTAAAAAATACACATTATAAAAGTTAAGAGTTTCAGACTTTTCAAGTAATTCAGAAATCAAGTGAATTGGACTATTATGAGAAATTTATAGTCCTGTTGGTGTTATTAGAACAAAAACAGTTTTTAATCCTCCCACCAAAAGTTGATAGTTCACATCATATACAATCCTTTTTTGTTTGTATTTTGAATATTTTTTGATGATTTAGTTCTGAATAAAAAAATGTTTTAAAATAAGAAATACTTTCAAATTGAGAGGGTGCCCAGGAATAATAATGCTGCTAAAGCCAAGTTTTTCTTATTTAAAGGGCATAAGAAGTCACAGCACAGCTATAAGCACAGCTACTGCAAAAGAATTCTTCTAGCTCCTATAAATGACCTCAATTTTTAAAGCATTGGTCTCTGAACTTTTTTGCTTGCATACCTTTTATCAGTAAAAGAATTTTTGAGCATGTGCCCCCCAAATGTGTCTATTTTTATAAATTATATACATGTACTACTGTCCATGCTAATACTATGCTATGAAAATTATATAAAAGAGAAATTTTAAACAGGAGAACTAGAGATGAAAAATTTTATTCTAGAGTCAATAGGGAGCCAATGGACTTTACTGAGTAGAACAGTGATATGATCAGATCTGTACTTTAGAAAAATCACCTTAGTAGCTATACGGAAGATAGAGTAGAAAATGGAGAAATTTGAGGCAGGTAGAATAATTAGGGGAGCAACTAAATGGCACAGTGGATAGAGCACTGGGCCTGGAGTCAGAAAAACCAGAGTTCAGATCTGACCTCAGACACTTACTAGCTTGTGTGACTCTGGGCAAATCACTTAACACCTAACTACAACTGGAGAAAGAAATGGTAAATCACTCCAGTATCTTTGCAAGGAAAACCCCATGGACTCTTGGTGCAGGGAGTGTATGTAAGGTGGATTTGTTTTCTTTTTAAGAAACTAGTTCCCAGGATCCCTGGCCATAAACAATCTACTAGTTCCCAGGCTCATGGCTTGTAAACAATCTCATCACACTTGTGTATCCTATTATAATCTTAAGATAATATAAACATTTGAGTTAAGTTGTAAACAGTACACTGCACATGCTCTGTGCTAAATCATCATGATATTGCTGTAAAGTTAATGTAAATTTGTGAGACTATTGCTGACAAATTGCCTTCTTTGTGTGCTCCTCTATAAATCAAGCAAGCACTGGTCAGCAGGTAGAGGATGAACAAATTATAACTGCTGTGTCTGCCTTGACTGGCCCCCATCGAGGCTTTAGGGACATTTGTGGAATGTGTGTGTTGACTGGCCCCCATTGAGACTTAATGGATACTATAGGAGTTGGTGCTACCACTATGAGCAACCCTTGAGAAGAATACATTAATTAACCCCCTATCCTGTCTCTGTTGCTGTCCTTCTGGCTGCCTGGATCAAGACTGAATCTGCTAGAGGCTGGAGCCCAAAAGCCCCTGTGTGTACTGTTTTACAGGGGGTCTCAAAGAGTAGGATGCTACTGAATAAGGACAGCAAAGAATAATTAGAAGGCAATGACAGTAATCTAAATGAGGTATAATTAGGGCCTAAACTACAATGATGGCCCTGTGAATGTAAAGAATGGTAAAAAGAGAAAGAGTCTCTGTTCTTTACTCTTTGGACTTCAAGTCTGTGCCCCTTTCTACTGCTAGAGCATTCTGGAACTTTCCTCAGCACCTAGGGCCATATGGCTCATTTACTATGGAATATCCTTCCACAAATTCTTGACCCCACCTCACCCCATTGATGAATTCCCTCCTGTAACCTGTGAGCCAGCCTGGCTTCATTTCCATCCTGGCCCTGTTCCTAACTTTCTCTGAACTTCAAAATCATCTCCCATATCTGTCATGTATTTCAGGAAGCAGACTCAAATATCCACATGAATTAGAGCGTATTGAACATTCACTTAAGTCTGTACCCTCATTGGCCAGTCTCCTCATGGAGTGATAGGAGTTTAATTATTCTTTGTGAAGTATATTTGGAGATGAAGAGATACCATGTTGTATTATTCAGCAGTATATCATCAACACAGTAAGATCAAACAGTCATTTGTAAATTTGTAAATTCTGTTAGGGAAGTGAAAAGGGTACATTTTTCAAAAGATTTGAACTACTATGGAAGGAAGGAAATGGCTCATTTTGGGGAAATGAATTAATTCTTTCATAACACTAGAATAAATTTTTAATTTATTAAGCCACCTTTAGAAATATTCAACCAGCTTTAGGTAAAGTAACAATGTGCTTGGGCAAGTGAAAGAACAAGGTAGAATAGTCTCATTTGCTTTATAACCCAAACTTATTTGGTAATCTTATGGGATAAAAGTTATTTTTTCCTTTCTCTTTTTAATTGATATAATTAGGCATATAACTGAGCAAAGTTAGGTGATGAAAGATAATGTGGGATTTCATAAAGAAAGGTGACCTCAAATTCAGGAATATATGAACTCAAATCCCCACTCTGGCATACTGGTTCAGTTATCTTGGACAAGTTACTCAACCTCTAAGTGCCCAGGAAACTCTCTAAGACTATAAATTGCAGGACCTTTTAATATCTTCATTGGTAGAGTAGATATCCATACTAAAAATTTTCTACACAAAGGAAAACAGTTCCACCCTCCCCCTGCCTCCCAGTCAAAAAAAAACAAAACAAAACAGGTTAAGGGTTTCCATGAGTGACTCTGTATGTACAATGGCAATTTTTTTTTCTTTCAGATCTACATAGAACTCAAACTGGAATTTGAGTCTTAAGATAAAATTCCCTGATGAATCTGTAGCCCTACGTGAGTTTTTTAAAAATAGAATATTCTTATAGAAGAATGGGGAGCAGGGGGAGAGATTGCATTCAGTAAAACAAATGCTATCTTACTGTTTTTCACTTAGAATTTTTTAAAAGTCTAGATTTTTTTATGGCCCCATATCTTTTTTTTTAAGTTGAATCCAGACATTTCTTGACAATATATTCAGCTGTGTTTTTAATGATACAGATATCCATGCCAATGATTAGACAATTGCTACAAGCATGTAGACAACCTGTGGATTGAACCTAGATTAAAGTCCCCCTGAGAGTGTCCACTGATGTCAGAACTCTGAGAATAGGGTGTGTGTGAGTGCATAATGAATCCCACAGAGCATCAGCAACCACTGGGGCATAAATATTGGTCATGACACAGAATCTCCTATTTTAATTCTTCTCTGATTGACTTTATAGTACATCCTCCACTTTCCACAGTGACTTCCTCAAGCTCCAGATTTCACTTCTATTCCTCCCCCAATACCTGTGCATTCTACATTACTGAGAATAAAGAGCTCCCTAATTTCCTTTTCTTCCTTTTTATATCTTCATCTATCCCTTTTTCTTGTCTTTGATCTGAGAGGATGCCATTTGTGCCTCTGATCCCATCCACCTTAATCAATTTGCTCCAATCATCATTCCCTTTCTCTCTCTGGTTTTCTTTCAAATCTGTAGAGAATTCTAAAAATGGCATTCATTTTCAGACATCAGATTTGATAACAATTCTGAAACTCTACACTGGAGTTTCGAAAAAGATTAATAGAATGCACTTCTCTGTAAAAATTGTTCCAAAAGTGCATTCTACAGTTAGCATCTTACTGTTCCTTTATCTTTTACTGCCTCTTTTCCCTTTGCTCGGGTAGTCCCTCCTACCCCCCCAAAATACCCCCTTTTTTTTTTTGCCTAAATATACAGGCTTCAAGATGGGTAGAGGAGAGGAGACAATTGAAAGATGAGAAGTGCCTGAAAGGTATAGAGATAACCTTCTCTGAGATAGCAGCTGTTTGCAACTTCTGTTTTCATTAGGGGATTTGAAGGAATCTACTAATTACAGACCAAATGCACCTGAGCACCTGAACAGGTAGTGTTGTGTATTGTTAGAAAAGTTCGGGAAAGCCCTCCAACAAGGCTGGCCAGACAACTGTGAATAAAGCTTCTCCCAGAAGCCCACTGCAACAGCACCCTCCTCAGTAACAAATGTGACAAAAAGGAGGTAGGACAATTAGCTTGAGAGCTAGCTGTAAGAAAGACAAAGATCTAAAGATTTCCTTTTCACAAGTATGGAGAGTGAAGGAACTATTCTAGTGACTGGCAGAAATTTTACCATATTAATGTTTATTCCAGTTCTAAGTCTTTCCACAAAAAGTAGGCTCATGTATCCACTAGAAAAGAAGGTATATTTTAAAAAGCTTTGGAGAAGTGCAAAAAATAATGATAAAGAACCCAAAGGGGTAAAAGAGACTTTTGATCTGGCTTGTAGTTTAGAAGAATGGGAGAGAAGGCAAAAAATCTGCTGTGTCTTTAGAACTCTGTATTAACTTGGAGCATCTTCTGACAGAAGGGAAAGATCAGCTCACTGAGAAGCAAACAATGTGTTGTACTTCAAGGAGTGACAAATTTCATCAGCAGAAAGGGTGTCTAGTACTGAAAAAGGAAGGAAAAGATAAGTCCTGTTGGTTGGTGGCCTCCTGACAAGGGTACTAAGAGAAATATATGTTGAATTAATATGGACAATCAGCATGTATGCTGTCTTTGTAAGATTTGTTTTCAGGAATCTTCTGATATGTATTCAACTGCGTAATCATTACCAACTTCTGGTGACTTATCTTGACTTAAATGAGCCACTAGAAGAAATGTAGAGTGCATTAATAGAGATTTTGAAGTTCTAAGTTGCCAATTAAAGATAGGTACTTAGAAGAAAGGCAGATTTCAGAAGTGAACAACTTAGCTAAGAGAAATGACTGAGAATGGGATTTGCATTTTTGGATCTAGGTCTTAGATAAAAGAGTAACAGGTTGTCTTTTGCCTGAGGTCTTCCCAAAGCTGTAGAATCTCTGACTGAAACATCTTCTCTGCCTCTTTTCCATCCCACAAAATGAAAAAATGAATAGATAGATAAACAGCACATTCCAATTCAGCCTATCTGTGAAAAGGAAATGAGCTGGAACCCTTTTGGTATGGGGGGGTAGGAAGGCTGCCATGGTCCTGTAGGAATGGGAACTGAAATCTGGCTGAGTACAGTATTGTTTCCTTGAGGGATACCCAGGGTAGGGATCTAGGCCAGTGAACTCTAAATCCTGTAAGAAGGATAAAATAACTATACAGCCCAACTTTGGAGATTTACACTAAAGCAAAGGGGAATGAAAGTAAATGAAAGAGTAATGCTTTTAAAAAGGCTTAATCTCCAAAGTTTTCAAGAGACAAATTCTCAATAAAAACCTAGAACTTTTAGAGACCTAGAAACCTATGGGGGTCGGGAGATGAGAGAAGCAAAAACAAAGAAGTATCAAAAGATACAAAAGTAAATAAAGTGATAAAGACATGAGCAGAATTTAAAGACATGAAACACTAGTTACAGGGATAAAGTATAGATATAATAGAAAATATATATATATATATATATATATATATATATATATATATATATATATATATATATATATATATATTTTAATCTAAGCAAAAATACTAAAGAAACCAGTGGAGGAAAATACAAGCCTAATTTTCCTAACTTTACATATGAGTGGACTAAACAATTCGATAACATAAAGAGTACCAGAATGAATAAGAAAATAAAAGCCATCAATCTGTTACTTTTAAAAAGCATATAAAAATCAAAGACATGCACAGAATCAAAAAGAAAGGCTGGAACAAAATTCGTTATTCAGTTAATTGATCAATAAACATTTAAAAGCATGTACTATGTGCTAGAAACTATGCTAAGTGCTGGGAACACAAATATGAAAAAGAAAGACAATTCCTACCCTCAAGGACCCTACAGTCTAATGGTGGGGCAGGGAGAGAGGGGAACAATACACAAAAAGAAGCTGACAATCTCTGGAGGTTAGAGGAGGATGGGAAGCTGGAGAAGATACAAGGCTTGGGGACATGGTGGAGTCTTCCAAGCATTCCAAGCTGGTAGGACATGAGGACTGTAAGCTGGTGTCATGAGGAGATAACTGGTCTGAGAACCTCTTCACATGGAAGCTTTGGGAGAAATTCTTTGCTCTTTCTCCCCCAGCCCTCCACTCTGAGGGTAATGATGAATAGTGAGTACCAAAGCTGATGCAATCTAACAAGATGACGAATTTCTATCAAGTGAATTTAAAAAAACCCCAACAATACAGGAGTTGCTATAAGAAAAAGCAAAAATAAAAATTCATAATATCAATTCAGATAAATGATCATGCTTAAAGACATTATAGACAATGAACCAACATAAATACGATGCATCTAAATGGCACAACAACTAAATCTGTAAAGGAACAGCTAATGTTCCTTTGTTGCTAAACAAAAAGATACGGATAGCAATACAAAAATAGTAAGTGATCTTAATGTTCCTCTCTTAGAGCTGGACAGATCTAATGGAAGGATAAAAAAAAAAAAGGTAAATAAATAACTGAATAAACTTTTGCAGAAATTAGAGCTGAAAGATTTGTGAAATCTTCTGAATGGCAAAATTTTAAAAATATTCATACTTTTCATGTGACACCTTTGCCAAAATAGATCCTGTAGTAGATAAATTTTTTAAATTATGTGTTTTTTAAAAAAGAACTACTAAAGACATTCCTTACAGATCATCACAATAAAAATAGCCATAAATGGAAAGAGCACAAGTAAAAGATACAACCTAAATGAAGATTTAATAATGACGTACTGAACAATGAGTGAGCAAAAGAAGAAATCTTAGTAACAATAAATAGGGAAAAGAAATGGTAGAGACAGACAACGGACTAAAATTTTGGGAATTCAGCTGAAGAAATTCTCAAAGGAAATGTACTTGCCCAAGAATACACATCAATAAAATGAATTAATAAACTGAATATGAAATTGAAAATGAGAAACAAACCAAAAATAAGCACAAGAGAGAAAATCTTAAAAACTAGGGTAGAAGTAGATGACTTGGAAATGAAAACTATTACTTTAGACACAAACAAAATTGAAGCTGGTTCTTTGAAAAGATTAACAAAATTGATAAGTTTTTAACCAATCCAATTAAAAGGAGAGAGAAGGAAATAAAATTAACAAAATCAAAAATGAATAAAGTGAAATTGATGAGGTTCAGACTCTGGGAACTTCCTTGAGCTCCCTTGGAATCTCCACACAGAATCTGGCCTTTCTTACTCAAATCTAATCTTCCCATTTGTTCCGGCAGTCTCAGGAAGCCCATGGGCTTTTCATTATCATTTCAGGTCTCTGTTGCCCTCCCCACCCTTGATCCCATCAAAACCCCATTCCCATACTGCCCCTATCAAGATCTCTGGATTGCCCCCACCTGCTTCCCACCCAAACCCTCCATTGTCTGATATCTCCTGATAGCCTCCAGCTGTTTCCAGCCTTTGACCCTCCTTGGACTTCTCAAGACCCTTCCTGGACCCCTGGACCCCATCTCCCATCACCCTGGACTACCAGATCCCCCCCTCCCTCACCTTCCCCAGATCCCTCCTATACTCTTTCCTGTATTTAAGTCCCACCTTGCCTCCATGAAGGCGCTCAGATGCAATCCAGCTCAGACTCTGTCTAGCTGGGATTGTGTCTGGCCCGCTTGTGAATACAAGCATTACAAATGCTTAGGCTCCTTAAGAGGCAACCCAATTTGGCAAATCCTTAATAAACTTTGTTTTCTTTGGCTTTAAGAAGGCTTGAGTCAAATTCATTCGAGCATGACCCGGACCTCCGGTATTTTGGGGTCACCCTTCACCATAAACCTCTTCAAAATCACCACACAGAAGAAACAAAATAATCAGAACATACTATACCCATTTTTATACCAGCAAAGTTACAAAATTACAAAAATTACAAAATTATAAAAATATGACACCCAAATGAAAATTTTAAATAATCAATTTCCAGGAAAGGAAATTAAACTAGCTATAAGGAAATACAAAAGGAAAAAAAACCCACCCCTTTCAAACGGATTTACAAGAGAATTCTAGCAATTTTTGAAGTACAATGAATAGTTCTATTTCACAAATTATTCCACTAAAATTGAGAAAGAAAGCACAGGGCCAATTCCTTTTGTGAGACAAATATTGTCCTTATACACATTCCAGGGGAAAATAAGGCAAAGAATATTATAAATCAATATCATTGATGAATACTAATTAAACATTTTAAAATTAAATATGATACAATAGCAATTTATTAAAAAAAAAATCATTATAATCAAGTTGGATTTATACCAGGGATGTAAGGAATGGTTCAACTTTAGGAAAACAATTAACATAATTAGTTGAGTGGGATAGACTTGGTGAAGACTCCTCAGATTGTGGTTTTCTCCCAAGGGTGAGGTGGGGCCTGGAGGCTCGGGGCTGCAGTGTTTTTGGAATAGAATAGTTCCATATAAGGTATAAAACTGTGTGGTGTACTGGGGTCTCAATGATTGGACAAAACTTGTGTAATTCCTCGATGTCTTCATTTCAAAGGGATTGGTTAGATCTCGTGTCTAGAATGTAAGACCATATCCTCAGCTAATGAGGATAATGGTCAGTGGGGGGGAGGAGGGACTTGCGTTAGGGTTTATAAATCACTGTCCTGATTTTTATCTTCGGCTTTCCTACTCCAGGTGAACTGCTGTGGGATTGTCCAGATTCTCGAGAATCGAATAAAACTCTTTTCTGTCATCACTTTGAGAAGCCTCTGAGTAATTGATTTATGTAGGGACCTGAGCCATCCCACACAGTTTGGGGGCACGTACCGGGATCTGTGACCTTTCTGAGAGACGGCTGACAGCTCAGTCCAAGGACTTGGGCGCCCGTGGGGAGATTTCCCCATTGTCCTTGAAAGGAGCTGCTGGGCCTCCCTCTCTGCAAGGTAACGACCTGAAGCAGAGGAACTCAGTGAAGACAGAAAAGAATAGAGATAAGGACTCCAAAGACTCCGAAGCTGTGAAGTGTGTAAAAATGCCAACCGGTTGGTGTTGAAGTTTGCAGTCAGGCAACTTGTACGCGTATACAACCCAGCGGTAAGCGCGGGGGGGGGGGTCTGGGGGTCAATTCGTTGAGTCTTAGATAGACTCGGGGAGAAGGTGACGACTCCCAACCAAATTAGTGGACTGCGGGACCCCAGGGTGAAGGGCCCCCCCAAAAACGTTTGCTGGGTGACTGTTGGTGACGGGCGACCCTCACCTGAGAGCTGGCAAGAGAAGCTAGCAAGGGAGCTAGCATAATTCGTTGAGTCTCAGACTCGGAGGTGTTGGCGACAACCCTCGACCAAAGGAGCCAGCAGGAGAAGCTAGCAAGGGAGCTAGCATAATTCGTTGAGTCTCAGACTCGGAGGTGTTGGCGACAACCCTCGACCAAAATGGGACAAAAGCAGTCCAGGAATAGAGCTTCGGAGTGGAGTCAGGAAGAGATACCGGTAAATAGTCCCTTGGGAAACCGATTACAAAATTGGCATGAATTACCAAAATTATAGAGAAAAGAATGTAGAAGAAGATGATTAAGTACTGTTGTTTCATATGGGGTGAAAAGACATTGGAGGAGGAGGAGGCACAATCTGGCCCAAATATGGTTCCTCCGAGGACTGGGTGTGACAAAAATTTAAACCTATATGTCCTATTCTATTCTGTTAAATGTTTTGTCTGTATATGTTGTGTTGGTATTTCTGTGTGAATGAAAGTCTGTGTGTCTCTGTTTTTATCTGATAAGGTTGTAAATTTAGCCAGCCAGCCAGCAGGAGCAGAAAGGCTGAGCTGAACTGTCCTTGAAATTCCTGTTACTCCCTTTCTTCAACCCCTCCAGACTAGTTTCAGAGGGGTGGAGGGACAAGGAGGGAGAGAAAAAAAAAAAAAAATTCTTTTTCCCTCAGACCTAAGAGGCATGCTAGCAACCAATTAACCATTTCCTGCCTCACCCAAAAGAAGAAATTTTAGTGTAATGGGAAATAACAGTTAAGTGAATTCATTCTGGTCGTATTTGGAATTGTGAATAGGTGAAATGTGTCATTCTTAATTTAATGCTTCAGATAGGTTAGAATTTATTAAAGTTTGGTGGAAGTAAGCAGAAGATTAGAAAGTAAAAAAAATCTCAAGTAAGCAACTTAGAGCTGAGAGTTTTGGATTTAGGTTTAATTAGATCAATATATTTGATGCCAGACAATGTATTTAAAGTAAAAAGATAATAAGTTTAGGTTTTTCTTTTTCTTTGCAGGGTGGGAGGGCCAGAAAGGGGTGGCCTTGGGAATCCTGGCACAAATAAGAGGAGGGCAGAGACACCCAGCAGCATTTCTGCCAAAAATGTTAGCTCCATTAACAAAAGGATAGGTATTTGTTAGATGCAACATTAATCTAATAGATTGGGGTTTTAAAAAGATGTAATAGAAATTTGATAATTTGAAACTTAAAAAGAGCTGAATAGGTTAATGGCTTCTTTTAAGTTTTAAGTAAACTTAAATAAGTTTAAATTTTTAGGTAATCCATCTAAATATTGTATTAGAAATTGCATTGTTAAGCTAGTTTGTGAATTGGTTAAAAAGAGTTGTTATGAATTGTTTTTTTGTAAGAGTTTTCTTGTTGTAGCATTCTTATTAAGAAAATGAGAATGCTTTAAAAATGTACGGGTATGTATATATATAGGTGTGATTTTCAAGCCTGTTTCATCTGAGCATGTATTATGTTAAAAGTTTATTTCTGTTGTTGAAAAGGAAATTTTAGCTAAAATTGTTTTTGCCATGAATCAAGCATTTACTCTAAAGTTATTTTTGTAAAAGAAAGTTTATGGGCAAATATGAAAAGGCTGTGGGTTTAGGTCTTGTGATTTCTGTCAATTAGTTTCAAGGGGATTGTGATAAATTGTAAACTGTTCATAAGAGAAGACATATTTGCCGTATTAAGAAATACTTTGTAAAATCTTTCGTATGGGTTTTTGAAAGGCCTATCCAATTCGTATTTGTAAGTTACAAAAGTGGGAAGAATTTAGTTTCTCTAATAGGATATGAAAACGCAATTGGTGTCATCTGAAATTTATTGTTCGGGTTCATAGCTAAAACAATTTGTTATCACTTATGAAAATTATGTTTGCCATTTGTAATTCTAATGCTAAAACCTAAAGCTGGTACACTGTGTGAATATGTGGGGGAAAGAAGCAGTCCTCAGGCTAGTAACAAGTGCAGCCCCAGCAGCTGAGAAGATTGTATATAGAACTTGCTTTGGTGAGAATTTGAAAATGTATAAGAAATGATCTTCAGTGATTGGCTCTTTAGGGCAAATTTAAGATCTAAGAAGTAAATAAAATCCCTGGGGACATTCTTTCTAAATCTAATGGGAATAAATATTGTATCATTGTTACACAGAACAAAATTGGGATTCAAAGTTAGCTGTAATTGTATTTTATTTACAGGGGGATTCAAGGAAAGGAATCCCTTATAAAAAGTGGGGGGGGGGGGGGGGGGGGCAGGTGGTCTGGGAGCTCCAGGAATGGTCTTGATGGGAGTGGCCAGTAAACTGGAGATTTGGACTGATAGAATTAAGAGTGGGAAGTAGAATAGACTTGGGCATAGTGATAGAGTGGACCTTAGGAGAGCCGGTTCACGTGGAAAAACCAAGGAGTTTTCAAGGTGAGGTTTTCCAAGGCCTTTAGACAAATGGGACTAAAACTTTTTGGGGTAATGGACAAAGGTCCCAACTTGGAATGAGATCTTTACATGTTACAAAATGATGTAAAAGCAATTAGTATTAAAACAATTAACTGAATTAATTACTGAGACTAAATCAGAGGCATCTTCAGTTTGGGGAAAGAATTTCAGTCTAATTTTCTTAGAGGTAGGTAGCCTCTGGTAATATTTGGCATTGAAAGTTAAATGATTGTTTTGATTTGAATTCATTACATGAACATAAAAATTCAAGTTAGTGTTTGAACTTATCACATGTGTAGCTCATTCTTTTAGATTGAGCAGGGTTAGAAAGGGATAAAGTAGTTTGGGAAACAGATATAAATCTATTAGAGCAATGACTTATGATTGTTATTCAATCAGGAACTAGAACATGTATAGGAAGGCATGTAGGCTACTTAGACCTGCTTCAAAGATGTTCCTTGGCCAATGTGAAATTAGTCATGTCTGAAACTGATTATTGGAGCTTGCTATTTTAAGATTTTTGTGGGACTATTAACTGACTGTTCTTCTGAGTCTAACTCCAGGTGTGGATAGCAAGAGAGGTGGTCTGAGCCACTGATCCATGATGCCAATAAGCCTGTGCGATGCTGGTATGAACTGCAAAAAGGTGATCTCATGGGAAGGTCGGGAGAGCGACTGTTCAGTCTGGGCTGAGGTAGGATTTTCCTGACTCAATTTCCCCACTGACACCTGGCAGACTTGAAGCCTGGCTGAATGCCAGTTGACAACCTACTCCTGCCTGGAACTGACGTGAAGTAAGGGAGATGTTTCCCTGCAATGTCCCTACTCTTAGTGGCAAATTCCTAAAATCAGAAGTTTTGTAAGTAATAATACCAGATCTGTTGAATAATAGATTGTTGGTAGGGGAACATCTGAGGTTAAGTCTAACATTGAGCTAACAGGTTTAGGACTTTAGAACAACAACAATAAGTTAGGGTCCTCTAATTCTTAGTAATGGTGTGGAGATGATTAGGTTAAGGGCTTGTGAGGCTAGTATGCATAGTTATTATTTTGTCCTAGTTGGTTAATGCTAAATGAAAAATGGTTTGTAGACTATATTGTAAATGCTTTAAAAGAAGCATCACATGATCAGAAGTTGGAATTGTTTTATGATGTGATATGCACTGTGTTAAGAATGATTATTTATTGTATTTATATAAGTACTGGAGCCTGGTGTTGACTCCTTAGTGAAATCTCATCTTCCTAATGAGGGAATGAATAATGACTTGCTGTGAAATGTAGAAGCTGCATTTTAATGTGAATTTCTTATTTTTCTTTAAAAAAAAAAATGATAATTTGTCAAAGTTTCAATTTCGATTTTTGTAAGAATGATAGGATTGGTAATCTAAGATGGTATTAAGTTCAATTCTGTAGGAGAGTGGACATCTGGATTTCTACAAGAAGATAAAGAAAAGAAGATGCTGAGATGCTGTGCTGACGACTGTTTGAAGGAGCATCCAGATCAGAAGATTGCATAAGATGATATTTCTCCCCAGACTGCTGTATGAGATGGAACCTCTAAATGGACAGTTCATTAATTTAAATCTCTGTATCTGTACTTATGACAAGGGGACTGCCCCCCTGTAATTTGCTAATGCGTCAGTCAACTTTGCTTTCTTCCCATATTCATATAAAAAGGAAGATAGATGAAGGGAAGGATTCATAAGGGAAAGAATGTGAAGAGGTATTTATTGATTGGATTTAGGTATGGAAAAAGGAAAAATAAGAGGAGGGGAGGAATATGGGTAAGTTGAACCTTGAACTATCTATTCCCCCATACCAATTCAGAAAATGTTTAGCATGATTGGGAAGCCAGTAGACAAAGTTATGGAAGGTTATTGCATTTAAAATTTTAAAGTTGTTTACTTTCATTTATAATTATTGCTATTAGTTAATAACTCTCAAGCTTCATGCTTGGAGACACACTTTGTCAGTATTAAAGCTCCATTTGAAGCGTGTGTGAGAACACACAGAATTTGGAAAAGGATGGCCAACTTGCATACAGGCTGTGGCAGCCACTGCCCTCCTAGTAGAAGAAAGTAGAAAAATCACTTTTGGAGGCTGTTTGATTGTGAGTGTACCTCATCAGGTGCGATCTATCTTAAATCAGAGACCTGGGAGATGGCTGACAGATTCAAGAATTTTAAAGTATGAGGCCATATTATTAGAAAAGGATGATTTAATACTGTCCCAAGACCATAACCTTAATCCAGCTAGTTTTCTGTCAGCCTCACCCGAGGAGCCTGTAAATTTGGAACACTGCTGTTTGGATATAACTGATTATCAGACAAAAGTGCGGGAGGATTTACAAGAATCCCCTTTGTTTGAGGGAGTGAATTGGTTTATAGATGGGTCCTCCCGGGTGATAGAAGGAAAGAGACAGAATGGGTGTGCCATAATAGATGGAGATAGAAGTTCTCTAGTACAAGCTAGTAGCTTACCTAAGACTTGGTCAGCACAAACTTGTGAACTGTATGCTTTGCATCAAGCTTTAAAATTATTAGAAGGGAAAGAAGGATCTATATATACAGACTCTAAGTATGTTTGGGGAGTAGCACATGTTTTTGGAAAAATTTGGGAAGAAAGAGGAATGGTAAATATTAAGGGAAAGGAACTAGCTCATACCACCCTACTGACTAAAGTATTGAGTAGTTTACTGTTGCCCAAAGCAATTGCTATTGTGCATGTGAAAGGACATCAAATAGGGAATACCTTTGAGGCTAGAGGTAATCGCCTTGCTGATGAGGAAGCGAGGAAGGCTGGGGAAAAGGAACCTGGACAGACTGCAATGTTGGTATTAATTCCTACTTTGCCTCCCAATCTCCCCTCCCCATCCTATACTCAGGAAGAGAAGAAAAAGGCTCAAGACTTGGGAGCCAAGGAGACAGAAGGAGGGCGCTGGTTTCTCCCGGATGGCCGTGAGGTACTGACCAAGGCAGGGATGAGACGAGTCTTGCAATACCTACATCAAGGTAGTCATTGGGATGTCCAAAACCTGTGTGATGCTGTATTGACCAAGTTTGTGTCACCGGGCTTATACACACTGGCCAGACAATTGGTGGAGGGTTGTCTGATTTGTCGAAGGACGAATAATACTGCTCAACGCCACCCCCCCCAAAGGGGGCAGGCCCCCGGGATACAGACCCTTCCAAAGCATTCAGGTGGACTTCACCGAACTACCATCAGTGGGCAGTCTCAAATACCTGCTAGTCATAGTAGATCACCTGACCTCATGGGTAGAAGCCTTTCCCTTATCACGAGCTACTGCCTCCTCAGTTAGTAAGATATTATTGGAACAGATAATTCCACGGTATGGCATGGTGGAGAGGATAGATTCGGACCAAGGCACTCACTTTACTGCCAAGGTTTTGCAGTCATTAATAAAAGCACTGGAGATTACTTGGGAGTTTCACACTCCCTGGCATTCTCCTTCCTCAGGCAAAGTAGAAAGAATGAATCAGGGAAACAGCATCCAGGGGTTCCTCTATATGATGATCTAGCAAAAAGAAAGAGGAACATCGACACCTCCCTCACTCAGACTGGAAATGCAAATGGGTGGGGCGATACTTGGCCTCCTGAGAGGATAATCAGAGAGTATGGGCCTGCAACTTGGGCTCAAGATGGGAGCTGGGGTTATAGAACCCCTATATATCTATTAAACAGACTAATCAGACTTCAAGCAGTAGTTGAAATTATAACCAATCAAACAGCAAAGGCTTTGGACTTACTGGCTGATCAAGCCACACAAACTAGGGAAGCAGTACTGCAACATAGATTAATCTTAGATTATTTACTTGCAGAAGAAGGAGGAATTTGTGGGAAGCTCAATTTATCTACATGTTGCTTAAAAATTGATGATAATGGAAGGATAGTGAAAGAGATCACCAAGAATATCAGGAAGGTTGCTCATGTTCCCATACAAACTTGGGGCTCCCCTTTCAATACATCCTGGTGGTCCTGGTTTGAGGGGAGCTGGTGGAAGAGGTTACTGTGGTTTGGCCTTATAGCAATTAGTGGTATTGTATTACTTCCTATTTGTCTACCTTGTTTGATTTCACTAATTACTAAAATAGTTAGAAATTCTTTACTAAAATTTGTTAGAGTAGAAGAAAGGACTGAAGGAGCCATTCGACTGATGATATTAAAAAAGGAAGGTTGGGTACCTGTGGAGACGAGACATGAATGATCCTGATTGGGATGAGGAGATTAATAGACAGTGTGAGATTATGTTACAGAACTTTGGTTAAAACATCCGTGAGAAGTCTTCAGGCTGATAAAATAAGAGGAGGGATTGAGTGGGATAGACTTGGTGAAGACTCCTCAGACTGTGGTTTTCTCCCAAGGGTGAGGTGGGGCCTGGAGGCTCGGGGCTGCAGTGTTTTTGGAATAGAATAGTTCCATATAAGGTATAAAACTGTGTGGTGTACTGGGGTCTCAATGATTGGACAAAACTTGTGTAATTCCTCGATGTCTTCATTTCAAAGGGATTGGTTAGATCTCGTGTCTAGAATGTAAGACCATATCCTCAGCTAATGAGGATAATGGTCAGTGGGGGGGAGGAGGGACTTGCGTTAGGGTTTATAAATCACTGTCCTGATTTTTATCTTCGGCTTTCCTACTCCAGGTGAACTGCTGTGGGATTGTCCAGATTCTCGAGAATCGAATAAAACTCTTTTCTGTCATCACTTTGAGAGGCCTCTGAGTAATTGATTTATGTAGGGACCTGAGCCATCCCACACATAGTGATATTAAAAGCAAAAAATAGCTGACACCACATACTCTCATCAATAGATTCTGGAAGAGTCTGACCAAGATTTCTGTCAAAAAGTTGCACTTTGTCCAAGTACATTTATTTATTCTCAAACCCTAGAGAGTATAAACATTAAAGTACTTTTTTAAAAAAATTAATCTTTTCAACTAACATGAAATGTATTTTTTTCTCCCACTTCTCCTACACTGTTGGGAGGTGGGCAGGAAACAAAACAAAAGAGCCTTTTTAAATATGTTAAAGATGTACAATGAAGTCCAGATGCATGTCTTCTGGTAAATTAGGCTGGAGTTTGGGCTCTATTTATTGTAGAACAATACAGCAGTTCGTTTTTATGAAGCCCCTACACTCATCTCACTCTAAGGGACCAAGGACCTCAGACTGTTTTGAACTCATAGGCCACCTTCAAGTCTGGACATGCATCAGTCTGAGGATTAATATTCTCCGAAGACCAATCACAAACAACAACCAAAAACAGGGTAGGCCAAAACTCAGATTCAGGCTTGTTTATATTTTTTGTATTTGTATATGTTTTGTACTGTATCCTTTCTTCTGGTGTAGGGAAAGAGTAGTCCCTCACAGAAGTGCTACTTGCAACTTTTCTAGAGAAGACAGCCAGCGACACTTACTCTTTTTTTTCTATGTAAAAGCCCAATGCTTTATTCTATATAAAAATAGTCACATGTGCCCTGCACCTCTCTCCCTCCCAAGACGCCTGCACAAGTCAGTCTCTTCCTTTCGAGAAGGAAGGCAGCCACTGAGGGAGGCTGGATGGGGCGAGTCCTGCACCCTGCGGAAGGGCCCCTGGGCCGTGCTGGCCCCAAGCACTCTTCATCCTCCAAGTCTTCTGATTCCTTTGAGGAGTTGCTATCATTATCATTGTCCTCCTCCACATCCTTCCCTGACTCAACCTGCCACAGGTACTTGATGTTAACCCTGAATTCTGCCAGCTCGAACCCAAACAGCTTCAGGACTCGGGTCTGCTCAGGGGTCAGCCCATCGCCTTCTTTGCACACTTGGTAGTCTGAGATGAGGGTCACCACACCTTTCTTAAGGGCAGTGGGCAGACCAAGCTGCCTTAAATTCGGCTCCATCGAATGTGGGAACTGCTCCAGGCTGACGGTGAAAGTTGCTTTCCTACCAGCTCAGGCCTAATCCATTTCTGTATACTTACTGAACCACTCATTCACTTCTTCCTTTGTTCGGTTGGTGAACAAGAGGCCAACCTCACCCTTCAGCTTCTTGCTGACCTGGTGCAAGCTGTCTTTATATTCGTCAGCAAGACCTCAGCCCAAAGCCACCATCATAACCTTGTTCTTGCCAAAGAAAATCCAGCTGTGTTTCCAGGCACTTCTGATATCCTTCAGTTTGCTGTTTCTCATGTTTGCCACAGAGAAGATGAAAAGGTACTTGTACATGTCCACACATTTTCGAACCTCTTCTATCAGGTGCTGTTTGAGTTGTAGGCCCTGCTTGGTGGTCTTCATTAAGGAAAACTTGTCTTGCTTGGACTTAGGCATGATGCTCTCAACTCGTGGGACTTCCCGGCTGCGCCTGCGAGGCCTTGACACTTACTTTTTAAAGCGATCAATCCAGTTATTAAATTATTAAATTATCAATTTTTTCCTGTTCATTAGCCAATAATTTGGCTAATATTTTTTGAATGAACCAGTTCTCAGCTTCACCAGCATATCATTGTTCTAGTTTTCCCAAAGATATTCTAACATTGAATTTTATTGTCTTTCACTATCTTTGCCAAATGAATAGGAGCAAAGTGGTAGAACAGAGTTGTTTTAAAGGAATTTCTCTGATTATTACGTACTTTGAAGACCTTTTTTTGTAAGGTCATTGATCATTTACCTAGTCTTCTTTCAAGAACTCTTTTCATATCTTTTGACCATTTATAGCCCGGAGAATGGCTCTTACTCTTGTACATCTGGTAGGGTGATGGGACCTGGACCATGGAAAAGACCATGTCTCTGGAAGCAACCCAGTCACATGCAGGCCTGACCCTACAATTCCTCTGCTAAAGACTATCAGTGCAGGGTGCAGGCCCAAGGCCTCTGTCTCTAGCTCCTGGACCACACCACTGGCAAAACCTTCGTGCAAACAGAACTATCTCATCCCTTTAACAAAGCTCTCTCTGTTGACTCCCTGAGTTTTCTCATACATTCCAGAAGGCCAGACCACTGGCTCCTCCACCCAACGAACCTGACCCACCTCAGACTACTAGCACCTACTGACCACTCCTTAATCCCACTCAGATCACATAATTAGCCTACTTGACATTCCTTTCACTGTCCCTTTTGCATATAAGCATCATCATCATTCTCATTGGTTTGTAAATTCCATAAGGAACTTTGCCTACTTCATTGGCATTACAACAAACTTTGCTCCTAGATTAGAAGACAGTTTGAGTATCTGAATTCTTTCCAGGTGATGCTGCCCTGGAACCTGACATTTTGGGGTTCCCAGCAACCCTCAACCATATCATATTTATGAGAGACCCTTATATATTTTAGATGTCAGATTTTGACTGAGTTTACTGCAAGGTTTCCTTTTTTTTTCTTGGTTTATTTCATTCCTTCTTATTCTGGATTGATCACTTTACATTGTGAGGAGAAGTTTTTCTTTTTATATCATCAAATTTGTCGATTTTAGCTCATAATATCTTCTAATTGATGGATAGCTAAGAATTTTTTACTTCTCCACAGACATAAAAGATATATTTCATCTTATTTTTATGATTTAATTTTATGATTATATATTTTATTATATGTTATATATATTGTATATATTATATAATTTTGTTATTATTATTAATTTAATTTTATTATTATTTAAATTTTTATTATCATTGATCCATTTGAAATAAATTAGAGCATTTGGAGTAAGTAGTAAATTTACTGTCATTTTTTTCACCAAACTGCTATTAATTTCACTAAGAGTAATTGTTGAATATTAAATTCCTTCCTCAGTGTTTCATGATCTTGAATTTATCAAACAGTAGTATAAAATTTTCATTTCTTTCTAGAACGTGAGGTTACATGCTATTCTTTTGATCTATTTTTAAATTCAGCACCAGAGAGTTTCAGTAAGTACAGATAGTATACTTTGAAATCATAGGATCAAAAGATTTAGAGATGGAAGAGTCATTGATGGGAGGACACTGAGGCCCAGAGAGTTAAAGTGACTTGCTTAGGGTTAAATAGCTAGAGATGAGATTCAAAACCAGCTCAACCTGGACCCAAGTCTAGACTATGCCACCCTACCACTCATGTTGACTTCTCCACTGGATAAAATCCTTCCATTCTTTCAAAGAATCAGATACCAGTTTTTTCATGATTCTTGCCTCCCCCTTCTCCCCAGTCAAAATGGACATTCTCTTCCATTTCTCATTGCATGGTGTATAGACTTCATTTTAGCATTTATTGGAGGCAATTTGATGGTTTAAAATAGATAAAGCAATAGCCCAGACTCAAGAAGAACCAAGTTTAAATCCATCCTCAAACACTAAGTAATTGTGTGCAAGTCTCTTTAACTCTAACTGCTTCAGTTTCTTCAAGTGTAAAAATAAAAGCCCCAACCTCCCAGCACATATTAAATGAGATATTTGTAAAGAACTTAAAATACTTTGGAAAGTACTGTGTACAAAGTGCTAAAAAGTACTTTTTAGTAGGTACTTAATAAAATACTTCTCTCCTTTTTTATTGTCTAATTAGTACATACAAATATCTGTACCTTGGTTATCTCCCCTCCCAGATTGTAAACTTCCAGATAACAACTGTGTTGGATTTCATCTTTGTATTCTCAGAATACAGAGTGCCATTTTCTTCACTTCATACTTAGTAAATGTTTGCAGAATTGGACTATATGCTAGTGGAAAAACTCTACATTTTCACTGAAAATGAGTGGCTTGATTTAATGCCTTAAAAATAGATTAGCCTTCCTATTATGGAATATTGGCTTTTCTTTTCTCAGATTTGGTTAGGATTTTCTTCTTACTCCTTGTTTCTTTTGTCTCTCCATCTATAGGTCTATTTCTCTTAAATCTAACACAAGGGAGCATACATATAAGTAACCCTCACAGGCTGAGAATGTATTTGATTATCTGTTCACCATCTCTTTTCCCTTTAATATGATAAAAGCATCCTTATTGCTCCTGCCTTATTTCTAAAGTGCATGTCCAACTTAGAGATCCATAATAAATACAGAAATCTTAAATGAGATGCAAGTTTCATATATACAATAAAAAAAGAATAAAGGAACCATATTTAGAAGTCTCTAGCCAATTACTTTGGTTCTGTGAAGCAGCTGCTGTGTTTTGCTTCATCCCAAAAGCTTTACAGTTTGGTTAAATTCAGAATTATTAACAATTGCTTATTTAAGGAAAGAATGAGAACTGCTCTTAGAAGCACATGCAAGATTAGTAGGCCTAACACAAAGATTTCAGTGATTGATACATTGTCTTTGGTCAAAAGCAGCACAAATTATTGGTTTATTTTCTCCCAGATGTTATAAAAAGTATGGGAACTTCCAAATGATGTTTCAAGACACTGCCCAATTGGATTTGATGTAATTTGATCAATGCTTAAGTTCATGATGACTGAGAAAAATGACATGAAGTTTTTAAATGTCACACAACCTTGAAGTATGGACAGTCACTGTGGCATCGTGGATGGAGCTTCAACCCAGGAGCCAGTCTTCCTTATTCCTAATTTGAAGTCAACTTTGACCTTTGACACTAACTAGGTTCTTAACCATGGGCCTCTCAGATACTTAATCTCCCAGTAATCCAGGTATGTGGCTGATGTACATTAATGGAAGGAATAGAGAGTTCTATAGGGTTAGGGATTGGGTTAAGGTTAGGGATAGGCATAGGGATGGAGACAGGACCTGTGATTTCCTTTTGTATAGGGAACTTTAGATTGAGAAAACACCCTCCACTAAAATAGATTGCATCTTCTTTGCAATTTATAGACTTGAGGGATTTGCCTGGAGTAGTAGTTTTCAAAGTATGATCTAGGGACCCTTGGGGGTCCCTGAGACACTCTCTTTGAGGTCAAAATGATTTCCATAATCATATAAGTCATTATTAACCCATTAAAATACTCCTCCCTTTTCCAATTACATATCTGTGTGAGGCCAGATTTTCTTCATGTACTTCAACAAAAACAACATATGGCAACGTAGAAGGTAGAAGTAGGTGAGAATCCAGTTGTCTTCTATTAAGCCAGACATTAAGGAGATTTGCATAAATATGTAAAACAGTGCTCTTTTCACTAGATTTATTTTGTTTTATAAAAAATAGTTACCTGTTATAAAGATAAGTTATTTATTATTATTGTTTCAAGTAAAATATTTAAATTTTTAAAGTCAGTTTTATTTTTAATACTGTAAATATTCAAGATAAAGCCCACATAAACAAAAGCTTAATAATTCTTAAGAGTATAAATTTAAGAGTATTTATTGAAGAGCAGGAAATTGTAAGAGTAGAAATTTTCAAAAGTATGAAAAGATCTTGCAACCAAAAAGTTTGACAACCATTGGCCTAGAGAACTGAGAGGTTTATCCTAGGTCATATCATATAGCAGTATATATTAAATACATTAATGTGATTATACCCCATCCTAATCTGAAAAAAAAAAAACCACATAGCCAGACCAGGAGAATTTACCATTTATCTATTACTCAGTGATAGAAATGTCCATCTGCCACATTTAGTCCATATGTGTTATTTAATTTCCATGTACATTTTCTTTAATTAATTCCCTTTTCTGTTGAAAGGGCTATATGAATATTGCCAAACTTGAGTATAAAAGAGAGAAAACTATTCTTTCTTCTGTGTCTCCTTGAGTCTATGGATGCCTGTTTCCAATTTCTTCAAAACCTATACGACACCAAAGTATAGACCTTTACTGAACAGTTTTCAACAGTAAGGAATAAACTGGACAAAAGAAGCCAGAGTACACCAACAAAGCATATTCTGAAGAATTTCTGATGGTTGTGTTTCTGGACCTTCCTCACTTAATCCTTCGTCCTGGAGGAGAAGTGAGGCTGGTGACCTGCACAGCCCTCCCTCACTCAAAACAGAGTCAAGTGCAAGTCATGTAATTATTTCTCTGATGGCCTGGTTTTCTTTGGCAATGAAGGATGAACATGCACATGTCCTTGTGACTACATAGGTGAAGAGGAGTCCTCTAATGCTTTAGAGGTTGGGACTGGGAACCAAAGCTCTCTCCTCCGTTGAATGTTGACCATTACTGTTCTCTACCATTTAGAGGAAGTATTCAACTTGTTAAATGCAGAACATGGGATTTGGAGAATACAGGAAAGACAGAGTCCCTGACCTTGAAGCCATCTGTTCAATTATCTCAGACATCCTTGTTTCTATTTAGAGTACTCTTAAAAGATAAACAGTAAGACTGACCAAAGCATGAAGATATTCTTTTAGGAAGCGGTTTGCAAGAAGCAGGTAAAGATTTGGTTCATCAGCCTTTCTACATATGAGATACATAAGAGAGCACCATTGTTCTAGGATGGAAAGTAGGACATTTCTAGAACAAGTGACTAGCTAATTAAATCCATTTTTTTCAGAATGGAAGTACTTTTACTCTTTTTTCACTTGTGATATTGAGAGAAGCTTTAAGAAAATGATTTCTTTTTGTTGTTGTGAAGCAAGAAGACCACTGAGTGGTTTTAGTTTAAGACCAACTATAGGTTATTAACTTTTTTACTTAACACATACTAATCTAGAGGTCTCAGCAGGGCTCTCAGTCCAGGGCAAAACTTATGAATCTATTCCCTTCTTTTCTCCCCCAGCTCATTTCTATATGAGTGAAATAAGGTTTAAATGATCCAAGAATCTGGAAAGGAAAAGATAGGGTGGAGCCCTGATTTGGCAAATTAAACTGAATATCTAAGAGCAGAAGGGAAAGGGCCAACTCAGGATTTGCCTTGGTGATAAGGTGTTATGGGGGATGCAGAAGATGAATCCCCCCCAAATCAAATGGTTCACAGTTAGGGCTTTGGAATCTGTTGCTACTCACTCACAGCTAGCTCAGGTTAGCATGGTATAGAGAATAGTGCTGGGGATTTGGCGTCAGGAATATTCGAGTTAAAATCCTGCCTCTGACACTACTTGTTTGATCCTTGGGCAAATCACTTTATTTTTCTAACTTCAGTTTTAGTATAAAATGAGAATAGATGGTGGTGGAGTAAGGCAGTTTAAATTGAGACTAACAGGACCTGTGGTATTTTTGACACCTCACAGGCTGTTGTAAGGCTCAAGTAAGACAAGGTATATTATGTATACATGCACATATATGTATGTATAAAGCATTGTGCAAACTATAAAGCAGTAGATAAAAATTATAGTTATTAATTTTGTATTGTAACCTCGGTTTGTGTCTTTGAGGTAAATTTATGCAATAGGTCCTGATTTGTAGTAATTTTGAAAAGTCTGGTGCTTAGGTCCCCAGTTAGAGAGCCAGAAGCGTACTCTATTAATGGGTTGGGGTTTTTAACTTCCAGTCCTGTGCTTTAAAAAGTCCTCTCTCTCTCTCTCTCTCTCTCTCTCTCTCTCTCTCTCTCTCTCTCTCTCTCTCTCTCTCTCTCTCTCGCAGCTCCCACAGTTCTTCCACAGTCTCAAGTCAAAATGAGTGCCAGACAAAACCCCCCACAGTCACACAAACTGTTTCTATCAAGTGACCATCACTTCTCTACCCTTCTCTTTTCCTCTTGCTTTAACATCCTCCACAATCCATTTTTATTTGTAGTTTTTGCCCCCTCAAATCCCTATTTAAGGGGTTTCCTTTCTTCCCAAATCAGGAAGAACTACAAATCCCAGAGGGCTTTGTTGCCATCCTACTTTTTGCCCTGTGTGGTTGCATATATGTATGAATCTCAGGTCTTTTTCAGTACCTACTGAGCCACCTCATTCTCTCTCTGAATCCATTTTCTTTAGCTACTGTTCAGTGACCAGGTTCTTATAGAAATATGGGCCCTGGGACAATCTTCTGAATGTATTTTATTACTACTACTATTCTACCACTTTTAATCTTACTCTGGTAAAGATTTCTAGATTATAAGTGAAATAAGGCCAAATAACATTGAAGGTATGTAGGAAAAGAAATATCCAAGTTACCTTTGTAATACAAATATAGGGCAGAATTCAGGTGAAAGTTACATTGGAATGGGTTAGAATATTTTACTGATACCCACAGTCAAAGCCAAGCACAGCACAGGACTGCACAGTAATTCAGTCAAGCATCCCTTGTCCCCACAGTGCCATCGTGTTGTACCTGGTGGATAAGTGGTCTGGATGAAAAGTGGGAAGTGGGACGTGTTCTGTGGTCAAAGGTACAGAGCTTCCTGGTCATGGGGATACATAGTGTTTTCAGACTAAGGGTCTGACATGGCAGCTGTCATGTAATTGGTAGGGCAATGGTGTTGAGAAGCATGGACCAACAGCAAAAGAGAAATTTCTCAAAATTAACCAGAAAAGTCTACTCATAATGAGGTTTGATGGAATTATAATTATGCCATGTCAGCAAGCTTGCTGGACAGTTTCAGCAGCCAGTTCTAACTAGTTAGGGGTGCTTTAAACTTACCAGAATTATGCAGCAGAGGATAGTTTTAAGAAAATAGGACTACAATTTCCTCTGTTTATCCACCCCTTGGTTCCACCATCCTGGCCCCTGAGCATAAACTGAACAGGAAAGTCACTTCAACCAATCAGACACCAAATGACTGAGGTAGTGTCTGGTGAATACAGCTCAGGACATATTGAATCAACATTAATACTGTGATAATTAAGTGAGGATTAGAGTAGTTAATTGTTGAAAGCCTCTGAGTCACCCTCCCCAAGAGATTAGTCCAGACCAGAAGGAGAAATCCCATGGTTCTACCTGCTTGGAGAACCAGGTGGCTCATTTAGTCAAACTGAGAGCTGTTAAAGATCTTAGCTTAAAAAGGTCAAGGTTTCTACTGCATCCCGGGTCATCTCCAGTTGTCCTGATCTATATCTTGCCACTGGACTTAGACAGCTCCAGAGGAGAAAGTGAGAATGGTGACTTTGTGCAGCCCTCCCTCACTTAAATCAATTCACTTGCATATCATGTTATCACCTCCCTGAGGTCATGATCCTCTTTGAAAATGAAAGACAAACAGCTACAACAACAATCTCTAATCTTCAGGGATTGTCTTACTTCTCCATTGGTATTCACCTCACAGAAACAGATGTTGGATAGGAAGAGACACCTCTTTCACTAGCTCGAAAATTATCTAGGAAAATACATTCATCTAAAACCATCTATGTTTTGGAATGAAGGCTTCTTTCTAAGTTACCTATGGTCTTATCTGTAGTAGGGCTTATCAGTTGACTGATAAATTGAGGATCATGCATTCTACCCTCCATTCTCCTATCCAGGGTAGCAAGACCCTGACAAATCTGTGAAACTTAGTTTCTAAAACATTCTACTAGGCTGTAGAGACAGATCCTGAGTCAGCCAAAGTAATAAGGATTGAGGGGGCTCTTGTGTATAGTAAATGACCTGGCTATTGCACCTAAGGGTACAATCCTTATTAACGACTAGTGTGGGGGAGACTATGCCATTACAGAGAGAGCTGGGTCCTTTCTTCACTTTCCAGGATAGAGAATTTGCATTAAAACAGCATGCCCAGGCTGTTAGGGGAAGTGCCCTTCTTGTTCACAAAGTCTGAGACTAAAAAGTTATAAAGTTGGAAAAACTTGGTTGCATACTTAGAAAAGGTATATTCACTGCCATCGAAGTATTTACTAATGATGTCTAAAATGCCTTTATCCATTCTGTCTGCAAACATTTGTCTGCAAACCATCAGAAGAGTCCCTACTTGGAAGTCGTAACCTGCAGGTTAAATTCTCCTTTTGGTGGGGAGCACCAGAGGTGAAATTCAACAAAAAACCTTACACATGTCCACTGGTGTTTCTGGGGCCAGATGGCAAACACAGAACGCTGTAGGATTCCTGGATGAGGCAACTACCTGATGAGTTTCATTGGTATATTCTGGCTTTGTGTAGAGCATCCTGGGAGACCTAGGCCAGGGTTGCCCCCAGGAGTATTGTGATCCTTAATGCCACCCTAATGGTACCATGACCACATGGTCACAAATGGTGAGCCAGTGGAACAGGTTACTCAAGAAAACCCTCAGGAGAAAGAGGAGGTAGATGATAGTGTTTCTACCTCTTCCTATCAGTGTTCAGGTTCAGTCTGTGTTACCTATAAGGAGAGACAAGCTGGAAAAGAGACATGTAGAAGGCTCATTACTCTCTTCCCCATTACTTTTTAACTGACTCATATTTGAGGTCTGGTGGCTTCTAATTCTGCTCATCTGTTCATTTTTTCCTCTCCTTTCATTATCCACAGGATTTTGCCTGTCCTGGTCCACCATCTCCATAGAAATCCACCTATCACTCCGAGCTTTCTATCATATTTTTCCTCCCCCTCCCTGCCAATCAGTACAGGATCTGATATACTAGTTGCAGATTCCCTGTGGGTTCTCCCAGTTGCAGATAAAGAGATTAGGGAAAAATTCACACCTCTGGGGAAAGAAAACACTGTGGATGCTTTCCTTGTAAGAGTGACTAAGAAGGTGAGGGTTCAGAGCATCTAGGTGGGTGTCAGCACCCTCAGTATTTGTGGAACCTGCTGTAAACAAAGTCAGCTCCCTGGCTTACTGTGGTTTTGATGGGAGAAAAAGAGGGGCATCTAGATGTGTATTTATATAACCAAGAACAGCTGTCCTCCTGATTATGAGTTTTAGTATTGGTTTCATGAGCTCTTTCCCCTCCTCCACCTCCTGTGAATGGGTTTGCAAGGAGACTAGTGAGGGGGGACAGCCTCCTTCTTGCAATTGCTATTGTGAAAGTGAGGGGCAGCTAGGTGGTGCGGTGGATAGAGTACCAGTGCAGGAGTCAGGAGGACCTGAGTTCAAATCTCACCTCAGACACTTGACACTCACTAGCTGTGTGACCTTGGGAAGGTCACTTAACCCCAATTGCCTTATCCTGGGTCATCTCTAGTCACCCTGATGAATATCTGGTCACTGGATTCAGATGGCTCTAGAGGAGAAGTGAGGCTGGTGACCTCCACAACCCTCCCTCACTCAAAACCAAAAAAGTCAAGTGCAAGTCATGTCATCATTTCTCTGATGGCATGGTCTTCTTCTGCAACGAAGGGCACACAAACACACACACACACACACACACACACACACACACACACACACACACACACACACACACACTTTGAATGCCAAAAGTGAAGAATGCTCTTGGGAGTCTGTCAATCCAGCCTTTCAAGTTTTGCTTCCAATCCTGTATCTTTGAGGCTTGTGTGAGGTGATTGTGAATCACATGGGATGTGGAATGCCCATATGATACCTTGCTATTTTATCCATTTCTGGATAGTTGCTGATGTGAAAGTAGTCACTGTCACTAGAGCTATAGTCAAGGATTCCAAGTCTATAGCAGATATCCTTTCTTGGGACACTGATGAAAAATTAGCATCAGAATGGACTTAAGGTGTGACAGCCCCATACCTTATATAGTCAGATAGTCAATAAACATGAAATGCCTACTAGGTGCCAGGTACTATGTTAAGTGTTGAAGATATAAAGAAAGGCAAAACAACAGTTCTTGCTTTCAAGAAGGTCATAATCTAATGGGGGAGATAACTTACAAATAACCATGTACAAACACACTATATATAGGATAACCTGAGGATGTTCAACAGAAGGAAACACCAGAATTAAAGGTGTTCAGGAAAAGCTTCCTGTAGAAGTAGAATTTTTGGTGGGGCTTAAAGGAAGCCAAGATGTGGAATGTGAGAGAAGAGCATTTGGGCTATAGTGAGCAGCCAGAGAAAAATGCCCAGATTCAGGAGATGGAGCATCTTATTTGAGGAACACTTAGGAAGCCAGTGTCATTGTACTGCTGAGTGGGGAGAGGGGAAAGAATGAGGGAGGATGTAAGGGGTAAGAAGCTTGGAAGTGGGGAAGTGGGGCAAGTTATGAAGACCTTTTGATGCCAAACAGAATATTTTATATTTGATCCTGGAGGTGATGGGGAGCCACTGAAGTTTATTGAATAGGGGAATGACATGGTCAGATTTTCACTTTAGGAGGGTCACTTTGGCAGCTGAGTGGGAGATGAACTACATAGGTTTCCATAGCCGTTTAAATATATGAGAGACATCTTCAGAAGCTGCTGAGGATTCAAAGGAGCCTTCTTCTTTGTGTCAAAGCTGCTATACAGTCTTTTCCTGAGAGAAGTCTCAGTTCTTTTAACTCATAGCCCCAGTAGCTATCACAATTCTTTATGATTCAGGATTCATAGGTAGCCAGCCAGAGAAGGCCTTAAATAAAGTCTGTTGTTTTTTTTTAACAGTTCTTCTTACCGCGCACCCCCCCTCCCCCTGCTTCTTCTGACTCTCCTTTGATTCTGTTCCTTTAAAATGTTTTCAGTTCCTTTCAATTTCTTGGTCCAAGCAAGTCTTCCTGGGACTTTCACATAGCAAGACTAAAAGTGATGGTGTGGAACTAGAAATCTTTTATCTGGCTTTCTTTCTAGCCACTAAGTTGCTGTCATATAAGCTATATAGATTATATTTTAGACTGTTAGGCTAGTCAAGGTGATCGTAAGTCCTGAAGGAGAGTGGACAAGGAGAAAGGAAACCAGGCCAATAGACAGAATCCCAAAGAACAATGGAAAAACTGAATAATTGGGGAATAAGAAAAAATGTTATGGGAGGTGTATATAAGGTGAATTTTAGTGTAAGTAAAGTGATTTTTAGTGTGTGTAAAGTAAATTTTTGTTAGTATTTCTCAGAGTTCAGTTTCCTAGGATCCATAGCCATAACAATAAGCAGTTCCCAAGTACTAGATATGAGTTCCCACAGTTATGGTTCAAAACGTCTCCACCATGCTTGTGTGGCGTTATATAATGATAAAGAATATAAACATCCCCTGTGGCTGCGCAGTGAGATACAGGGATGAGGTGATACAAACTGGTGAGGCTATTGCTGGCAATGTGCCTTCTTTGTCTGTTGGCCTATAATACAGGTGGTCACTAGATAGCGAATGGGGAACCCTTAGAGTTGAATGCACAAAGGCTGTGTGTGCCTCAGCTGGTTCCCTTTGAGGCTTGGGGGGAACCTTAGGGTTGAGTGTACAAGCTGGAATGCTGTGCCTGCCTTCATCGGCCTCCATCAAGGCTTGAGGGGAACCTGTGTTTGCCTTAACTGGTCCCCATTAAGGCTTGATGGAATTTAGAGGAAGTACAAGTTGTGCCTGTCTCGATGGACCCTATGGAGAAGTAGGGATAGTTGCCCCCCCACCTTCTCACAGGAGCTGGCTAGAAGGGTGATTAGGGAACACTGGAGGAGTTTGTGCTCCTGTTATCAGCAATCCTCTTCTGAGAAAACTAGACTAGAATAAAGTAAGGTTATTAACCCCTTCTTAGTGTCTTTCCTTTCTGACCAAATCAAGAGTGAACTTGTGCTAGCAGCCCTCAAGTATGCTGTGTTTATCTCTCTTAGAGGAGATTTTTTGTTTTTGCTACATGTTAAGTCAGTGCAATTGTTAGGAAATTTGAATACTGGCATTACCCTTCTTTAGGATTGGGACACAAACTGATCTTTTGTAATACAGTGGCTATTGCTGACTTTTCCAAATTTGCTGGCATATTGAATGCAACACTTTAGCAACATCATCTTTTAGGATTTTAAATAGCTCATGTGTAGTTCCAGCTTCTCCATTACCCTGATTGTCAGAAATGCTTCCTGAGGTCCACTTCGCTTCATTCTCCTGAATATGTGGCTCTAGATCAGTAACCACCATCGTGATTATCAGTGATGTTAAGATTTTTCTTGATAGTTCTTCTTGCCTACTCTTCTTAATCTTTTCTATTTCTGTTAACCCCCTGCCATTTTTGTCTTTTATTATACCCACTTCTGCATGAAACATTCCCTTCATAGTACTAATTTACTTGAAGAGATCTGTCTTTTTCTATTCTATCGTTTTCTTCTATTTCTTTTCATTGATCATTTAAGAAAACCTTTTTTAATCTCTCTTTGTTATTCACTAGAACTCTACATTCATTTGAATATTTATCTTTCTCCTTTACTTTTCCACTTTCCCTATTTGTAAAGCCTCATCAGATAGTTATTTTGCTTTCTTGTTTGTATCGCCTGTGGCTAGCACAGACATTTAATAAATATCCCAATATCCTGGGTTGTGTTGGAGTAAGCCAGCTGAAGGAGTGGGGTGGGTTTTGTCCCTCATATTCTCCTCTACATGGAAGGAAAGAGAGGTTCCAGAGTTTCGGTTTCCTATAACCCCAGGAATATTTCTTTATTGTCAATTTGATGTTTATAATTAAGCTATAATCTTTATAACATAACCTAGTTCACTTACATCTACATGCTTAGAAACCTTAATGTAACTCTTAAAACAGATGGATATTACAATTTCTACAACTTTGACATGAGAATAAAAAGTGACTGCCAATAAGCTGAGGAAAGGTTGTACACCCTACAGAGAATAATCAAAACTTAAATTATAGCATTTTGATTAGATTCTTCAGATTTAGAAATTCTGAAGACATGGGTGCATCAAAATGCCTCTGCCTAAGTTAGGTAAGGCTCAGGATAAATCACTGAGTGATTTAAAAGTAGTCAAAGCATTTTCTGGTTCATAGATTTGCATAGTGATACTCCAGTGAATCTGGAGTCTCACTGATATGCATATTGCCTGCATCAGTTCAGATTACAATTCATCCATGTCTGCCCATATTGTGTGACTTAATGGAAAAGAAGTTTCAGTTCTTTTGCTTGAACAGAACTCTCCTCCACTATTTTACTAATAAATAAATTGAATTTTCATTTAACAATGAAGAACTGCTTATTTAATAATAAAATAATAGTCCATTGAGCCTTCTCTTTCCCCACTGAGGGGCCTTTTTTTAACTCTAGAGTGAAGATTTGAGGTCATGTAGCCTTCTAGGTCCTTGGGTGCGGTCTTTTGACTAAGTCCAAGTTTTACAGAACAAATCCTTTTATTAGGGGGATTTGTTCTGTGAAGTTTAGATTGAGCCAAAGGGCTACATTTGAGGAACTACAAGTCCAGATGCGGTCTCAAGGCCACAGGTTTCCCATCCCTGATCCAGACCCATGCATGTGCAGTGCTGGAGAGCTGGACTACATGAAAGAAGGGTCAAACTTTCTTTCTTTGGCCCTTTATGCTCTTACCTTAATAATCTGGGGAAAATTACTTAAATTTTGAGTTTAGCTCTAGGATATCCCCAAAGGGGACAGGGGAATCTATATTTGTAAATCAAATGTGAGATACCTATCTGTTTCCTCTACGTGAAAGAACAGTGTAATACTAAGACTTACAAGTGAGCATTGACAAAATACTTGTTTCTTAAAATTAAATTTTCTTTTTCAAAGATCAGATTTTTTTCTCTCCTACTTCCCTTTCCCCACCCTCCGCCACCCCACTGAGAAATTAAGACAAAATCTCTGTTACAAACATGTGTGGTCAAGCAAAAGAAATTTTTGCGTTGACCATGCCTACAGCAGATGTCTTCATTCTCCACTCTTGAGTCCATCACCTCTCTGTCAGAGAAAGGCAGCATGTTTCATTATGAGCATTCAGGAGAAATGGCTGGTCATTGTATTGATCAGATTCTCAAGTTTTCATACACACATGTAAGCACATACACATAGACATATATGTATGTGCATGCATATATGTACATGTATATGTGTACATACACACAGGCAGTTATTTAATCAACCAAGATTTTTTTTCTAACCCTCATCTCCTCCACCTCCTCTCCCCACTGAGGACGCACAGAAAGCAAAATTCATTACAAACATGTATAGTCACTCGAAACAATTTTTCACATTGGCTGTGTCCTAAAAATAATTTATCTCCTGCATTTTGAGTCCTTTAGCTCTCTACCAGGAGGTGGGTAGCACACTTTGTCATCAGACAAATGGAATCCTAGTTCATTCTTTCACTGATAAGTGTTTAACCTAACAGTGTATTGTCACGTTTATACACTGTAGCTTGTTCATCCATTCTCCAATTTATGGACCCCCCTCAGATATAGTTCAAAAAGAACTATAGATATTTTGTGTATCTTTCTATTTTTTTTTTTTTTTTGCTCAGAACTAATCATTCCCTTAACCTACCTTCCCTCTTATTTCCTCTCCTCTCTGCCCTCTTTTTGGTGATATAGGTTAGATTAGCAGGTAGGAGACATAGGTGACATTGGCACACTGATGACATTCACATTGGTGAAACTGGTGAATTTGTCAGTAGGTGGAACGTACAGATAGGTGAAAAAATTGACAATGGCATTTAGGTGACATAGTTGGTATTGGCAGATAGGTGACATAGTTAACATTTAGGGATAGGTATCATAGGCTTATAGATGACATGGTGACATTAGAACATTGGTGACATTTGTAGATAAGTGACATGTATAGATAGATAAAAATGACATTTGCATTCATGGGACATAAGTAGTATTTACCTACAAGTGACATGGTGGCATTTGCAGTTACATTAGGTGGCATGGCAGACAAAGTAGTTATCTTTGGGGAGTAAGGGTGGGAAAGGTATCCCACCTATGTGTCACCATCACCTGCTTCACCTTCTTTCAACTAGTAGTGCCTTCTCCTTGAAGGTTACCTACCACGTCTTTCTAGTCCTGGTCTCCACTATGTCTGGGACTGGATTTGAACTTGGATCTTTATGATTCCAAGCTTGGTGCTCTATCCATTCTGCCACACAGCTGCTTCTTTAATAAGGCTTTTCTTGTGGATAGAGCTTTAAATCCTAGAGAGCAAAGTATAATCCTCTCTGCTTCAACTATCTACTTTTATTCAATGAGTCCATAGGTGAGTTAGGGGGTGTAGTAAAGAGGTGTACGAACTCAAATATGAAAAACTTGGGCCCTATGAGTTTGAGTGAACTTCTGGAAAGATTATCTACTGTTACAGTAGAAATTAAGGTAAATTGAGAGACAGAGTGCTAAGCATGATTAACTTATTGATTAAGTTAACAGTGATCAATTAATTGAATCAATGACCTCTCAAAATGACAAAAGACCCTGAGTGAGGGTTGATAGTGTCTTTTATAACAATTAGCAAGATATCAGAGCAAAACTCAAGGGCTATGTGTGTATTCTGATTGGCCTGACATTACATCATGACAATCCTGATTAATTGGGATTTTAGTTAAGCAGTTAAGAATCTCCTCAGCTCTTTCCAATTATGTCGTCTTTGGGATGAAGGGAGTAATACTCAGGTGGTGGGATTAGTCTGCCCACGTGGGTGTAGTCTACTATGGCTTTGAATCAACTTGAATTTGGGATAAGTGGGTAGTGTGTGAGTTTTAGAAGGTAGATAATGTAAGGGTGGAAACTCTATTCACAACATAATAGACCCTGATTGGAGGTAAAGACAAAAAAAAAACCCCTGACCTTTAGGCAAGTGTCCCTGGGATGTAGGTGAAGGGTGGAGTTACTAATGCTGCTAAGCCTTTCCAATTACTAGGCATGACAGAATATTAAATCCATGACAGCTTAACTTTTAAAAATATAAGTAAAATCAATTTTCAATTTTACACCACCCAGAATTATAACTAGTGAATATTCCCATTCGCAAATTTTTCTCTCCCTTTGATATAGACTATAATTGTATGCAACACTTGGTTTCTCCTGTGTATGTTTCCCTTACAAATCAATTTCTTTCAAGATTTGAAGTTTCTTTTTGAGAGTTCCTTTTGCAGACCTCTGAAGTTGTTGGTTTATCTAATGTTTTAAGTACTGTTACTTATATTACTATATCCTATTACAGTATTGACATTGAGACTTATATAGGAAGGTTGGAGTTTGTTTCACTGAAATGATGGTGCCTAGTTGAGAAATTTGTTTTCTTTTTTGCTTAGACTTGGATAGTTTGCCTTAATGTGAGATCTTTAAGTACAGCAAGTCCAAAAGGTAAATTTTGCTTGCTTGCCAAGAAATCTCAAATAATCAAGCTTTGGTGCATAATTATTTTTTAAAAGAAGCTTTACATTTCCACAGGGCTTATTTGACCTTGATTGCTATTTTCTCTGAATCTACTTGTTCTATTATTGGGTGAGTTTGGAATTTCATTAGGATTGCTCTACACACAGAGGTTCCCAAACTTAGAAAATTATTCAGCGCCCCCCCGGGGTTATTTTTTTTCAATGCCCCCCAATTGCACTTGTAGCTACTACGGACCACTCATCATTCCAGTGGTGCCCCCCTAGCCCATAGCAGTATTGCCCACTTTGGAATCCTATGCAGCATTGAACCTGAAGTCAAGAAGATTTGAGCTCAAATTCAGCCTCAGACACTTCCTAGTTATATGACCCTCCCCTCCCCCCCCCGTACCCTTAACATCTGTCTGCCTCAATTTCCCAAACTGTAAAATGGGCATAATAATTTCACCTACCTCCCACGGTTGTCCTAAGGATCAAAGGAGATGTCTATAAAGTACTTACATGTCAGTGCCTCACACATTTATTCCTTTCCCTTTATCCCCTTTCATCCCTTATAATATTAGAGACCCATTGGGAGAAATTTCTGTTGAGGAAATTTTCCTGGACCTTTGATCACCTTTGTACAGGTAGGAAAAATTTGGGTGTGCCCTAGATATTCAGAACATTTTGTCCATATCCCAGTTGGATGGTCTTATGTGCTGATGGAATCATATAAGAGTTTTCACTCAGGATGATTTCTTTTTTGCAAAATTTAGGATTTTATTTTATTTCCCCCCAGTTACATACAAAAATAATTTTTAACATTTGTTTTTAAAACTCTGAATTCCAAATTCTTTTCCTTTCTCCCTCCCTCTCCCACCCCTCATTGAAAAGGCAAGCAATTTGATTTAGGTTATACATGTGTTGCCATGTAAAACATTTCCATAGGAAATAAGTCATATTGTGAAAGAAAACATAGACCAAAAAAACCCAAATCTCAATAAAAACAATGAAAGTAAAAAAAAAAGTATGCTTCAATCTGTATTGAACACCATCAGTTCTTTCTCTGGGGATGGACAGCATTTTTCATCCTAAGTCCTTCAGAGCTGTCTTGGATCATTGTATTGCTGAGAATAGCTGTCATTCACAGTCAATCATCTTATAATATTATTGTAACTTTGTTCACTGTACATTTCTCTTTGCATCAGCTCATGTAAATCTTTGCAGGTTTTTCTGAGAACATCCTGCTCATTATTTCTTATAGCACAATAGTATTCCATCACATATCGTAATTTGTTCAGCCATTCTCCAATTGATGGACATCCCTTCAATTTCCAATTCTTCGCCACTAGAAAAGAGCTGCTATAAATATTTTTGTACACATAAGGTTTTCCTTTTTGTTTTTTATCTTTTTTTGGGATACAGACCTAGCAGTGGTTTTGCTAGGTCAAAGAGTATGAAAGGTTTTACAGCCCTTTGGGCATAGTTCCAAATTGCTCATTCAAATGGTTGAATTAGTTCACAACTTCACTAACAATGCATTAATGTCTCATTTTCCCCACATTCCCTCCAAATGATTTCTTACTTTATTTTGAAGGGGAGGTGATACATTTGGAATTTCAGTCAACTCCAGGTCCTCAAGTACTAAATTCCTTTACAAAAAGACAGTTACATATGGTATTCAAAGCTCTAAAGGAATTGACAAGATTTTCTCCTGAAATAGGAAGTTGATTTTCTTTGTCTTTTTCTTTTCTTCGTTGCCTTTCTATTGGGAAAGCCCCAAGATGAGTCTGCATTAAGTACAAGGCAAGCAGTAATCCTTGGTATACTTCACAAAGAAATCTTTGTTGAATCTGCCTTATTCTATATTTGGGGATGTTAGAAGTGAGCCCGTCTAACAAGCCCCCAACAGTGAGAAACATGCTCATCTAAAAAAAGAACAATGCCTGTTGTGAAATCAGGAAAGCCTTTATTAATCTTTACATCCATACCCCCTGAATGGCCCAGTAGCCTCCCCAGTAAGGTTTCAGGAAGACTATAACATGTGCAGAAAGATGGGGCTTCTTATACTGTTTTCTGAACTTTGGATCTCCCACGACACTGTCCCCTGGCCAGGTGACTCCATGTTCTCCTCTCTGATAGGCCCTTCCTCACACAGCTCCTTGAGCCTGTGTAATAATTTATGACCTCTAACCTGTCCATGCTAGGTCACAACTCTTATCACCTAGGAATGTGGACAACAGAACTTTCTTACTTCCCACAGGGACAATTGTGATTTTTCACAATACACAAAACATCGACTGTTTTGAGACTTTTCTGTATGGTGCTGGGGATGCAAATGAAAGAACACTATTTTTGCTTCATCATCCCCCAGAGGATTATTCTGGATTAAGGATATGGTCAATGTGTTCAGAATGCGCCCTAGCTTATTTGTTTAGGACTGCAAATTTTTCAAATGGGGAGGGAGTGGAAATGGTCCTTTGCAGGGGAGTCTAATTGTGAATAGCATATGCACTAAGTGCAACAAGGACTCCCCACAGAGGAGACTCAGGACATATAATGGTAATGCCTTGGAGAGACTTTGGAGTGAAATGGACAGACTGAGACAAGCACAGGCAAGAGTTAATTGAGAATTTGGGAGAGTCTTTATTAGCTGGCGGCTGTCCACTAAGGAAGCAGCCCTGAACAAATGTGTGTGTGCCTTTTAAGCATCTTAGCACTTCCCGGTACAGCCTTGCGGTTCCAATAGTACACATTTTTCACAGAACAGTTTTGACAGGGGTTCCTAGGTACTGCTAGGCAAGGGGGCACAACAGAGAGGGGGGGCCCAAGCAGCTGCTAGGCAAAGGGGTACAACAGAGAGGGGGGCCCAGGCAGCTGCTAGGCAAAGGGGTACAACAGAAAGTGTAGCCACTAACAGTAAGTGGCTACTAGGCCCAACCCTGCCTAGAAACTCAACGGACATTTCTCAACCCAGGGGCTCTGGGGGGGAGGGGAAATAATGTCTACTTCAGGAGCATGTGTAGATATTCTATAACTGGTTCTCTAACCATGTGATCAGGAGAAATCTTTTCAACTGGCTGCTTAGTTGTAACTGGTGTTGCTACCTTCAAAAGTCACTAGGCCAATCAGTCTTAGGCAATCTCTTCATTCTCTCTCTCTTTCCATCTTTTCCTCCTCATCCTTCCCCATCCCTCCCTTTCTCATTCCTATCTCTTGGTGAGTGTCTCTAGTTCTTTCTCTTTTTGTGTCTCCATTTAACTGTCTCTCTTTGTTTCTGTCTCTGTCTATCTCTCCTTATTTGTCTCTCAGTTTGTATCTCTGTCTCTCAGTTTAATCCTTTGATTTGTCTATCTTTTTATCCTTTTATTAAAGATTACTTATTATTTCTTTGGTGAAGTTTGGATTTAGTCAAAGGCCTGCACTAGAGTGGTGATCATGTCAGAGGAGAGAGTGTATTCTAGGGATGTTGCAAAGGTGAAATCAAGGCCTTGGGGACTCCTTGGATATGGGTGGGGTGGGGTGAGACAAGAACTCATCTAGCAGTCATTCTGCCTCTACATGTAAACTTGGTGGGACCAATGCTATATAGAAACTGTACTCACTTTCCCCACAGACCATGATGGGATAGGAGAGAATGAACCTCAAAGTGCTGGAGGAGGACATGCTTTTGCTTTTGCAATTGCTTTGTCTCTGAAATAAATAACCCTTGTAAAAAACTAATTGACATTAAATAGTTAAATAAAGCTTGGGTGCTAGTCAGTCACTGACACTTAATAGTGAGTAGGTGGGAATACAGTATGTAGACATTGTCACCAATAGCATTTGAGATATACCTTACTCCTCAGGATACACCAAGAGCCCTGAGTGGGGGAGATGTAGTAGCCTGGTTCAGGAACAGTGAATTAGAACATACTTTCTATAGACATTTCTAACCATATTACTACCCTACTCTTCAGAGTCCACTTCAAATGGCACATTTTCCCTGAAGCCTTTACTGATTCATTCATTCAGTAATAACCTTCTACCTAACAGGGCAGTTAAGAGGCACAGTGGATAGAGCACTGGGCTTAGAGTCAGGAAGACCTGAGTTCAAATCCAGCCTCAGACATTAGCTGTGTGACTCTAGGCAAGTCACTTAACCTCATTTGCTCAGTTTCATCATTTGTAAAATGAGCTAGAGAAGGAAATGACAAACTATTCTATTATGTTAGCCAAGAAAACCCCAAATAGGGTCACAGAGAGGCAGATGTGATTGAAATGACTGAACAACAACAAATTTATATTTGACAGTGCTGAACAATAGCAACTGTGAGGGACACTACCACTGGAGACTCAAGCTGATCATGTTAGAGAAAAGACACCCTTCAACCCATTAGGATAAGATGTGGAGGAGGACATTGAAAGCACAGGAATGAATGAGTAAAGGTGTAGGGATTCCCAAGAGTTCAGTGTATGTTCAGGAGACAAAACTGTCTAGTTTGTTTGGAGCCCAGAATATATAGAAAGAAGTAATAGAAGACAAGGCTCATTGGGTAAGAGACTTCTTTTTTGTCCTAGTGTAGTTTGGTTACTGTGAATAATACCATCTCCTCAAGCACCTTCTGTTTATGTCCCTTGCCATATATTTGCCTATGTCAATACTTCTGGGTTTTGTGACATCCTCGGTAAAGGAACCCCCTCCACAAAGGTAGACACTATTCCTTCTCAAGTCTTTCTAATTCTCAGTCCAAAACTATCCACACAGGGCTTCTTAAACTTCTTCCACTCAGGATTCCTTTTTGCATTTTGGCAGCATTTGTTGGCATTGTGTGTAGCCTGAAGGCATGTGGAGTGCAAAGTGCACATGCTGTGTGCGTGTCCAGAACCAAAGTTGAAGTGAAGTTGCATGATGCAACTTCATGGGCTAGCACTGCCAGAAATGTCTCTGATTCATTACTTGTTTGATTTTTAATTAATTTTTGGTCTTTGCACTTTCAGAAAACTTTTGCTATTGCCAAATTTTTCTTGACCCCATATGGGGTCCCTGACACATTGCTTAAGAAGTGTCTTCCGTGCTATTTCATCTCTAATGAAAAGATAAAGACAAGGACAAGCAGCCAGACTTGCTTTTCATCATGCTTTAATCTTTCCAAATCTCTTCACTTTCCTAATCCACAAACCTGTCAGGCTTCACCAAAACAAGCTAATTTCATCTACTTCAAAGACAGGTTTAAGAGTCATTAGCTATAATGAGATCTTACACTAATAAAGCTTTATTGCACTTATAAAATACATATTTTATTAGTCTGCTGTAAAGTATTTTCTACTAAATGAGAGAACTTGAATTTTACCTATCTGAATAAATCAAGAAGGCACATTTTGCTTGCAGCATCTTTCATGTTTATGTTGTTTGTTGACATACTCATTTTCTGAATTGCAAAGTACTTTGTTATCATTAAGGACTGTGATAGGTTACTAATTTTTGCAATCATACTTAGCACTAATGTAGCACTTCCAAATATTAATGGAACCATATTGATGTTTTACAACAGCCCTGGCAAGTAAAAAACCATTTCAATTGTTCTGAGAACACCACATGACCTTAAGAGTGGATGCTTGAGTTGGTGTATTTTCAATATAGAGTAGGAGGGAATGGTGGTTACAGAAATGCACTGAGGTGGCACAGAGGATAGAGTGCTAGATGTGGGGTCAGTCAGGAAGACCTGAGTTCATGTCTGGCCTGAAAAACTAGCTATATAACCCTAGGTAAGTCACTTGATCTTTCCTAACCAGTTTCCTCAGCTTAAAAATGGGTATAAGAGCACCTACCTCCCAAGAAAATTGTGAAAATAAAATAAGAAAATATTGCTAAAGTGCTATGTAAATTCTAGTTCCTTTTAATCATTTTCTTCTTTATATCTCTATGTGTCAATGTGTAAAGGAAGAATAGAAAGATTTGCTCACCTAGTTAAAAAAGAAAACTTTCTCACTCTTTTCACTCATTTGAAATTTTCACCATTATTGCACCAGTAGCTCACTCTTTCCTAAATCTTCATTATATTTGTTGTTCTTCAGTCATTTTTAGTTGTATCTAACTCTTTATGACCTCATTTAGGGTTTTCTTGGCAAAGATACTGGAGTGGTTTACCATTTCCTTCTCCAGCTCATTTTACAGACAAGGAAACTGAGGCAAACAGATTTAAATGACTTGCCCAGGGTCACATAGCTAGTAAGTGTCTGAGGTTGGATTTGAACTCAGGAATATGGGTTTTCCTCACTCTAGGCATGGAGCCTTGTCCACTGGGCCACCTCATTATTTATTTTATACACCTTGGGTATATATTAATATATGTTCATGTTTCCTCTCTAATAGAATTTAAACTCATTGAGGATAGGGAGTATTTCACTTTATCTTTGTATCTCTAGGGCTTACCACATATGCCTGACATTATAATAAGTACTTAATAAATATTTTTTGATTGATGGATTGATGAAGACTTAGTCTCTATGAAAGTCACTTTTGAAATGCAAAGAGAGTTGACACAAAAAGTCATTTGCAGAGAGGAAATGGGGCATAAGATAGGTAAATTTTGAAGAAAGGAAGGTGAAGTATGAAACTTGGGGCAATACCTGGAAAACTCTGTCTTAATAGTATTATTTTAATGGATATCTTTGTCTAATGACAGAAGATGTAACAGATTGAGTATCTTACTATGTCAGTACCAAATAAAATTGTCTGTAGAATGGATAACTTTGTAAACCTCTCTACAGATAGCTTTTAATTTCTATATTAAACGTGTTGCTTTCATTAAGCATTTAGGTTTTTTCTTTTTAGTTGTAGTAGTAACTCATGAATGGGGAATGTAGGGGTCCACAATTCCTTGGGGTTATTTAGGGAAAACAAGAAGTAACTTTCAGGAATATTGTTGGTTGTGTGTCTTTTGTGCTTCTTTCTGCTAAGTAAATTAAGCATTCCTTTTCTCCTCCTCCACTTCAACCTTTCTGGGCACAGAAGGTCAAGAGTCCAGTGAAGTAGGAATTATCTCAGTGGCCTGGTAGTTTCTGGAAATAGGTAGTTTTCTCAGAAGCTAGCTCCAAAGATTAGCCTAGAGATTACCAACAAGAAGACTGGAAACCTTTCAAAAGCTAGTATGGAGATTAAGGTGAAATTTCAAGTGACTTGAAGAGAATGTGTTATGTTTGTGTTCCTGCTAGTTAGTATCAAATCATATTTATGTATGCCGAAAGTAAAAGTTTGTCTCTGTTCTAGAGAAAGCTGAAGGGCTGGAGGAAACCTATTCAGGTTTCCAGAGAGAATTGTGTTTCTTGAAAGAATGGAAGAAATGCTTCAAGAAAGAAACAAGAAAAAAGGATGGAAAGTGGTAGATGAGCATTTTCATTCTATTCAAGAGGATGGCAGTGGAAAAGTGTGAAACAGAAAAAAGGATGGAAGGAAGCAAATAAGCAAAGATTCCCCTGGAGGATTCAATCCTTCTTAGTCTACAGATGTGAGGATTGTATATTATTCTTGAAAAGACCATGGAGGTGAATAGTCAAACAGCTATAACAGAATCAGATCAAATGAGAGCTTCACTTAAGTTCTCAAGATATATATTTCAACTCTCCGACTTGTGTTGAACAAAAAGAATAATGAAATGGAGAATGATGCTGAAGCCCTGGAGGTGTTGCCATTTCTTCTGTTTGATATGACCTTGCCTCACTAGGATTCCAATGAGTAAGTAAAACTTTTCAAACTATGGTAGATGAAAGGTAGCAAAGTTTGGGAAAAGCGAGGAAATACTCTACTTAAAAACTACCCCATTCTTTTCAAAGTACGTATACATAAAAAGTAAAATGTAAGAAGTCTTTGGCTTGAGATAGAAAGAAAAGCAAAATGAGTTGGTTGAGAAGTTGCACAAAGTGGATAGTTTAATAAGTCATTAGAGGACAGCAAGATGAGACTGGGGGAAAGCTAATCTGAGAGATTCTGACTCCCTTTCTGATTTAGATACTTATTAAATAGTTCCCACTCTTCCTTATTTATAAAATGGAAATAATAATACCTGTGCCCTTTATCTTCTGAACTCTTGAGAGAAAAGTGCTTTGTGCCACTCAAAGTCCTAAGTGAATGTGAATAGTAATTGTTATCAATTAACTACCACTTAATTAACAAGCATTTATGAAGTACCTACTTTCTGCCAGTCTCAATGACTGGAGTAGCCACTGGAGATGAAAAAGAAAAGGATGAAATAATTCTTAAAGAGTGTACATTTGAAAGGGGGAAAACAAGTGCATCTATTAGAAGATAAAGAACTATGAAGAAATATGAAAATAAATACAAAGAAGTTGCATTTATGTATAGTTGAAGTGTGGGGTGGTTGGGGGTAGAAGGTAGGGGAGACATTAGAAGTTGGATGGATTCAGAAAGGCTGCATGTGGAAGTTGGCTACTGTTGTTATGTTCATCCTTCATTTTCCAAAAAGACCATGACATCAGAGAAATGATGACATGACTTTCACTTGACTTTGTTTTGAGGGAGGGAGGGCTGTGCAAGATCACCAACCTCACTTTCTCCTCCTGAACCATCTGGATCCAGTGACCAGATAGACATCAGGATGACTGGAGATGGCCCAGGATGCAATGGGAGACCTTGGTCTTTTTAGGCTGACCTTTTCAGGTACTCACTTAGAGGGAGGTAACGCTCATTGAGAGAATAGGCCTCTTTAAGAAGTAGTCAGGGAATCGTCCTTTTAATGAACAAAAGAAAAACAACTAAATGAAGCTGGGAGGGAAAGAGAAACTGTTACTATTGATAATCACTGTAAGCCAGGCATTAAGTGGAGGTTGGGCAGGGACATATTGTTGTCCAGTCTATGGGCTTCAGAGTGCACTGGGTTTAAGGCTTTGGAACAGGATGGAAGGAAGGATGGAATTTAGCCAGTAAACCCCAAAGGATGGAAGGAGGAGACAGAAGGGAGAGTATGAGCTGGGTTTCCCAACTAGCTGGGTCCCCACTCGGGCAGTTCCGTCTACTTGGCAGATGGTTATTGAGAGAGATCTTAAATAAAGAGAGAGATACTGTGAAGTGATGGTGAAGAGGGAGTGCATACAAGACACACTAGATGGCTTGTGTAAAGGCATGAAGACAGGAGAGGGGATGTTATGTGTGACAAAAAGAGAGACCAGGTTGCTGGATTGCAGATATGGGAGGGGTAGTAATTTATAGTAGAGCCAGAAAGATAGTGTGGAGCCAGATTGTGAAGGGTTTTAAGAGCAAAACAGAGGAGTTTCTGTTTGGATTGAAGTAATAGGAGACTTGAAACAGGAAGGCCAAATGAGGAGGCTGATACAATAATCTAGGTAAGGATGAAGGCTTGAATTAAGGTGGTAGTTGTGTTTGTGGAAAGAGTGAGTGTGGAATTATAAATGATAAGATTTAAAAACTGACCTTGGCAACTGATTGGCTGTGTTACAGTGTCTATGGATTGAGAAGTCCAAGATAATGACAATATTATAAATCTGGGAGGCTAGAAGGATGGTGGTATCTTCAATAGATATGGGAGATTTTAGAAGAGGTTTAGATTTTGGGGAAAAGATAATGAGTTCTGTTCTGGACATGTTAATTTATTTTTAGAAATGATTAGGAAACAAAAAATCATGAGTTTAGTTACCTGAATATAGGATTTGAGAATAGGTAAAAGGGGGGGGGGAGGCAAACCAAGATGGCAGAGTAGAAAGACGCACATACTCTGGCTCTTCCCCCACAGTCCATAAAATACCTGTAAAGAATGACTCTCAACAAATTCTAGAATTGCAGAAACCACAGAACGACAGAGTGAAAAAGATTTCCAGCCCAAGGTAGCCTGGAAGGATGACAGGAAAGGTCTATCGCATGGGGCATGGAATGGAGCACAACCCAGCCTTGACTGTGTGGCACCAGGAGGAACAGGACCAGAACAGGCCTTGGTGGCAGAATCCCCAGCAGCAGCTGTGGTTCTTAGATCCCTCAACCCACAAACACCAAGGACAACTTCAAAGGTCAGTGAGAGGTCTTTTTCAACAGGGTGAGAAGGAAGCAGGGTCCTCCCCTAGCCCCAGCTCCATTTGTAGAGCCCTCAGCCTAAAGCCCCTGGGGGAATTGAGCCTCTGATCTAGGTCTCAGCCCTGAGTGGTGGTCCTGCCCTCTGCTCAAAGCCCCTGGGAGAATTGAACAGCTGATGTGAATCTCAGCCATGAGCCAGGCCTGGGAGTGAGGAGGGGTGGAGCTGGAGGTGGTTATGGAGAGGGAATTCTACTACTCATAGATTCTGGGCAGAAAAATTTTTGGTTGCTCCCAGACCAGTGTGTAGGTCAGGAGAGGAGTGCCTTGATTGTGCCAACTTGGAAGAACCGAGAACTTACAGGTTCCCTGACTATGCCCTCCTTTTGACAAAGGAATCAAAAGTCAAATAACTGGCTGGGAAAATGTCCAAAAAAGGGAAAAAAATAAGACTACAGAAGGTTACTTTCTTGGTGAACAGGTATTTCCTTCCCTCCTTTCAGATGAGAAAGAACAATGCTTACCATCAGAGGCCTCCAAAATAAATATGCAGTGGTCTCTGGCCATGGAAGAGCTCAAAAAGGATTTTGAAAACCAAGTAAGAGAGGTGGAGGAAAAACTGGGAAGAGAAATGAGAGCAATGCAAGAAAATCATGAAAAGCAAGTCAGCAGCTTGCTAAAGGAGACCCAAAAAATGCTGAAGAAAATAACACCTTGAAAAATAGGTTAACTCAATTGGCAAAAGAGATCCAAAAAGCCAATGAGGGAAAGAATACTTTAAAAAGCAGAATTAGTCAAATGGAAAAGGAGATTCAAAAGCTCATTGAAGAAAATAGTTCTTTAAAAATTAGATTGGAACAGATGGAAGCTAATGACTTTATCAGAAATCAAGAAATTACAGAACAAAACCAAAAGAATGAAAAAATAGAAGATAATGTGAAATATCTTGTTGGAAAAACAACTGACCTAGAAATTAGATCCAAGAGAGACAATTTAAAAGTCTATCTGACTATCTGAAAGCCATGATCAAAAAAAGAGCGTAGATATCATCTTTCATGAAATTAACAAGGAAAACTGCTCTGATATTCTTGAACCAGAGGACAAAATGAATATTGAAAGAATCCACCAATCACCTCCTGAAAGAGATCCAAAAAGAGAAACTCCTAGGAGTATTATAGCCAAATTCTAGAGTTCCCAGGTCAAGGAGAAAATATTGCAAGCAGCTAGAAAGAAACAATTTGAGCATTGTGGAAATACAATCAGGATAACACAAGATCTAGCAGTTTCTACATTAAGGGATCAGAGGGCTTGGAATATGATATTCCAGAAGTCAAAGGAACTAGAATTAAGACCAAGAATCACCTACCCAGCAAAACTGAGTATAATACGTCAGGGAAAAAATGGTCATTCAATCAAATCAAGGACTTTCAAGCATTCTTGATGAAAAGACCAGAACCAAAAAGAAAATTTGACTTTCAAACACAAGAATCAAGAGAAGCATGAAAAAGTAACCAGCAAAGAGAAATCATAAGACACTTACTAAACTGTTTACATTCCTACATGGAAAGATAATATTTGTAACTCTTGAAACTTTTCTCAGTATTTAGGTAGTTGGAGCGATTATACACACACACACACACACACACACACACACACACACAGAGCACAGGGTGAGTTGTATAGGAAGGGATCATATCTAAAAAATAAAATGAAGGGGTGAGAGAGGAATATATTGGGAAGACAAATGGAGAAATGGAATGGGGCAAATTATCTCTCATAAAAGAGGCAAAAAAAGCTTTTTCAATGGAAGGGAAAAGGGAGAGATGAGAGGAAAAAAGTGAAGCTTCAATTTGGTATGAAAACCTATCTTATGCTACAGGAAGAGGATAAGCAGGTTTGGGGGGATGATGGAAAGGACAGCAAATGGCAAGAGGGAGCAATTAGAAGTAAACACTTTTGAGGAAGAACAGGGTCAAAAGAGAGAATAGAATAAATGAGGGGCAGGATAGGATGGAGGGAAATATAGTTAGTCTTATACAACATGACTATTATGGAAGTCATTTGCAAAACTACACATATATAACCTATTCTGAATTGCTTGCCTTCTCAGTGGGGATGGGTGGGGAGGGCAGAAGGGAGAGAAGTTGGAACTCAGTTTTAGGAACAAATATTGAGAATTCTTTTTGCATACAACTGGGAAATAAAAAATACAGGTAATGAGGTATAGAAATTTATCTTTCTCTGCAAGTCAAGATACAAGATGGGGATAAGGGAAGGGAGGAGTGCTAGAAGGGGGGGCATATTGGTGGAAGGGGCAATCAAAATGCTTGACATTTTGGGGTGGAGGAGGGTAGAGATGGGGAGAAAATTTGGAACTCAAAATTTTGTGGAAATGAATGTTGAAAACTAAAAATAAATAAAAAAACTTTAAAAAAAAAGAAATAAAAAGATAATAGGTAAAAAACATGGTAGAGGGTCAAAATAACCTTTCCAAATTGGGAGGGAGGGTGAGGGAGACAAAAAAAAAAGACATGATGCTTGATTGTCTACCATATTGTCCTTTGGGTTCCATTTAAGCCACAATGAGACTTAATATAAAAGTTTTTTGTTTTTCCTTCTGGGATTATATGGTTGGTTGTTGTTCTTCATTCTTGAAGAGGACCAAATGACATCAACATGATAAAGTGAAGTTTCAATGTGTATGACTGTGACTGATCAGACCAATATGAGCTCAGCATGCTTTACCACAAATTGGGCACAGATAGTCCGTGTGAACATTTGGGGTGGTAACTCCAAATTTGTGCATCCTACCTTTCCTTTGTGCTGTTTAAATTCTGCTTTGCTCATAGAGCAAGCACCGTTTTTGATGTAGGCATGCTATGCTGAGCGGTCCTGTGCCAGTGTCTCCCACATCACACAATCAAATCCAAGATGGGATTATATAAAGGGCTAGAGAAGGTTTAAGCCAAATAAAAACTATCTTGAAGGCAGGAAGTGTTAGCTAAGAGCAATTAGAATTAGTAATTCTTTAAAAATGACTTTGCCTTCGATGACTAGTTTTATGGGACATGCTAATACTTATATCCTCTAGCAGTCAGAGCCAAAAGAATCCATCAGTTGGTTTTTGGTGCTTCCTCTTGATCATAAGGCCAACCTCTCAGGCTTCTTTTCACTGAAAGAGCCTGGAAGTCTGAGTTTAAATTCTCATTAGGCTGAGAGGACAACAATATTGGATTAAGTTAAGAAGTAATTTTAAAACACATTAGTCAGAATGCACCCATCTCTAAATCTTGCCTTAAGTGGTATTTTATGTTACTATTAGCATGCAAACATAGGTTATTAGTTTTGATCAATGTAGATTTTGCTACTTTAATAAAAGGTTATGTATATGTAAGAGAGGGGTGGCCCAGAAAAGAGGCAAAACATATTGAAATGTAGAATAGTGTGTTTTTCTCTCTGGGTCATGTATTATCTATGCCAAAGGCATATTGATTGTATCTCAGCTAATCCAACTCATCCCTAGAAGACTTGGTGGAAGTTTAAGGGATATATTTTTAATAGGAGTAATTAGCTTTGCTTTCTGTTACTGATTTGTGGGTATGCCTTGTAAAGACAAGCTATTTCAATGATGGCAGTGCCAATATGCCTCTTCTTACTGCACTATCTTCTTTTTCTTATCTAAATAACATGATAAACTAGTTCAGCTTTATACTACTCATTACTCTCAAATACTTTCCTTCTTGTCCTCTTGCTGTTCATGTTTTACAGAACTCTGACCCAAGAATTACAGATATCATCTGCCTCCTTCACTCTTATTCACATGTTGCAGAATGGAGTTGGAGAAAGCCATGTTAATTTGCAGATTAGATTCCAAACACATTTAGATTATCTAATAGCAACTGGGCTTTTCACAGGCATAAAGACAATCCTTCTATTGCTCTCTAATTGGTTGTCTATCCTACTCACCACAGTGGCCATTTCCCAACTGTCTCATCTCTAATGAAACTTCCCATGGAAAACCAACCACCTACCCTCTCAGCTGTGAACCTCATATTTCACTGAAAAAAAAACTGAGGTAATTTGCAAGAGCTCTTTGTCCTGTCACATCACTCTGAAATCACCCTCTCTATCTCCTTGGCCACACTGTTCCCTGATGAAAAGGTAGTTCTTTTTGAGAAGGTTAAATCCATTGCATGTATCCTTGATTTCATTGCCTGCCATTTTCTCTGGCATGTTCTCTGGCAATGTTCCCCTCCATTGTAGAAGCTCTTTCTTACCTCTTGCGTGTGAGATTATTTGTTACATTTAACCTCCCTCTTTCTCTTATTCCTAGGACATTCCATTCAATAGTAAATTTTATTTTTTTTAGGTATTCTCCCTTCATATTCAGCTCACACTTTTCCCTTTGTCTATGTGTATACACACATACACATACATATACATACCTACATATATATAATATATACATACATATATTCCCATGCACACCTACATATATACATTGCTTCTAACTACCCTAATACAGAAAAAAGTCTCATGAGTTACAAATAACTTCTTCCCATGTAGGAATGTAAGCAGTTCAACTTCAATGAATTCCTTAAGGCTTCTCTTTCCTGTTTACCTTTTCATGTTTCTCTTGATTCTTGTATTTGAAAGTCAAATTTTCTCTTCAGCTCTGGTCTTTTCAATAAGAATGCTTGGAAGTCCTATATTTCATTGAAATTCCATTTTTTTCCCCCTGAAGTAAGATACTCAGTTTTGCTGGGTAGGTGATTCTTGGTTTTAATCCTATCTCCTTTGACCTCTGGAATATCATATTCCAAGCCCTTCAGTCCCTTAGTGTAGAAGCTGCTAAATCCTGTTATCCTGATTGTATTTCCACAATACTTGAATTGTTTCTTTCTGGCTGCTTGTAATATTTTCTCCTTGACTTGGGATATCTGAAAATTGGCTACAATATTCCTAGAAATTTTCCTTTTGGGATCTATTTCAGGAGATGATTGGTGAATTCTTTCCATTTCTATTTTACCCTCTGGTTCTAGAATATCAGGACAGTTTTCCTGATAATTTCTTGAAAGGTGATGTCTAGGCTCTTTTTTTGATCATGGTTTTCAAGTAGACCAATAATTTTTAAATGATCTCTCCTGAATCTATTTTCTAGGTCAGTTATTTTTTCAATGAGATATTTCACATTATCTTCTATTTTTTTATTCTTTTGGTTTTGTTTTATAATTTGTTGGTTTCTCATAAAGTCATTAACTTCCATCTGCTCCATTCTAATTTTTAAAAAACTGTTTTCTTCAGTGAGCTTTTGAACTTCCTTTTCCATTTGGCTAATTCTGCTTTTTAAAACATTCTTCTTCTCATTGGTTTTTTTGGACCTCTTTTGACATTTGGGTTAGTCTATTTTTAAAGGTTATTTTCTTCAGCATTTTTCTGGGTCTTTTAAAGCAAACTGTTGACTCACTTTTCATGATTTTCTTGCATCTCTCTCATTTCTCTTCCCAATTTTTTCTCCACCTCTCTTACTTGATTTTCAAAATCCTTTTTGAGCTCTTCCATGGCCTGAGACCACTGTATTTTTTTTGGAGGTTTTGGATGTAGAAGCTTTGACTTTTATGTCTTCCTCTGATGGTATACTTTCTTCTTCCTCATCTGAAAAGATGGAAGAAAATACCTGTTCACCAAGAAAGTAACCATTGTCTTATTTTTTCCCCCTTTTTTGGGCATTTTCCCAGCCAATTACTTGACTTTTGAGTCCTTTGTCAAGTGGAGGGTATACTCTAGGAACCTGTAAGTTCTTAGTTCCTCCAAGGTGGCACAATCAAGGGAGAGGAGATTACTCCTCTCCTGGCATGTGCTCTGGTCTGGTCTTTTCTGCCCAGCATCTGTGAGTAGGATTCCCTCTCTAGAGCCTCCACCAGCTACACCCCATCAGTACTCCTTCTCACCCCAGGACCACCATTTAGAACTGAGACCCAGATCAGCTGTTCAGTTCCCCCAGGGTCTTTAGGCTGAGGGTTCCAAAAATGGATGCTGCTGCCACAGAGGCTGCTACCTCCCTAGGGCTAGGGCTGAGGATGACCCCTCTTTGCTCATGTAGGTGAAAGAGCTTTCTTACTGACCTTTGAAGCTGTCTTTGGCATTTGTTTGTGGAGAAATCTGGGAACTGCAGCTGCTACCCATGATTCCACATCCTGAAGCCTGCTCCAGTACTGTCTGTGTTGTGCCACATGGCCAAGACTGGGTTGTGTTCTGCTCCAAGCCTAGTGTGATAGACTTTTCCTGTCAGCTTTCTAGGCTGTCTTGGGCTGGAAATCTCTTTCACTCTGTCATTTTGTAGCTTCTGCTGCTCTAGAGTTTGTTTAGTGTCATTTTTTTACAGGTATTTTATGGGTTATGGGGGTAGAATTAGAGCAGGTCCATCTTTTTACTCTGTCATCTTGGCTCTGCCCCCTGCCTCATACAATTTCAAACTCAAAATGTTTAAAATGAACTCAGTTTCTTTTCCCCAAATCCTTCCTCTGAACTTACCTATTTCTGGTGAGATCACCACTATCACCCTGGACTCCCAGATTCAAAACCTTTGAATCATCCTCAACTCCTCATGGTTACTCACCCCATACATCTAATAAATGACTAAACTTTTCTGGTTTTTACCTTCACATCTGACTCCTTCTTTCTACAAACATAGCCACCACCTTACTTCAGCCCCTCAGTGAAGAGGCAATGGCCTCCTCACTACTTTGATTTTCATGCTCCAAGTAGTTCCTTACACAAATCCCTAGATTTTATAGCTGTCCTATATATAACCTATATTCTGAAAATAAAGGTCTTACTACTTCATACCTCTGTTCAGTAAACTCTAGTAACTTCCTATCACCTCCAGGATCAAATGTTAAATCCTCTGGTATTTAAAGCCCTTCAAAACCTGGCCCTTTCTTACCTTTCCAATTATCTCACACTTTGCTGCTTTCCATACACTCTACAATCCAGACACACTGATCTCCTTGCTGTTTCTCAAGCATGAGATTCCATTTCCCATATCTGTAACTTTGCACTCACTGCTTGTGATGCCTGCAATGCTTTCCCTCCTTGCCTCCACTTCTAAACATGCATGGCATCTTTTAAGACTCAGCTCAAACATTAATTTCTGCAGGGGCCCTTCCTGATCTGTCTATACATTTGGGCCTTCTTTAAGGTTACTTCTCTTCTATTCTGTACTTATTTACTTATATGTGTTATCCATTGGTATATAATCTTTTTGAAGGGAGCTAATGTTTTTGTATTTTTGACATTCTTTATGTTGTCTATTGCAGGGGTGAGCAACCTGCAGCCTTGACGCCACATGTGGCCCTCTCTGTCCTCAGGTGTGACCCTTTGACTGAATCCAAAATTCACAGAACAAATCTCCTTAATAAAAGGATTTGTTCTGTAAAACTTGGACTCAGTCAAAAGACTGCACCCAAGGACCTAGAAGGCCACAGGCTCTTTACTCCTGGTCTAGTGCTTTGCATAATGCTCAGAAAATAGTAAGCTCTTAATAAATCTTTGTTGATTGATCAGTAAAATAATATAGCATATAGCAAGAGAAGTAAAATTAAAGAGCCAGGATTCCAGATATGTAGCCAAATTTTTTTCCTAGGAAATTAAAAAAAATTTCCATTGAATGTAAGTGGAAAAAATTTAAATCCAGAGAAAAGAAATACCTCTGGAGCAATAAGACAATAAAATTGAATTTGTTTTTATAGTTTTGATTTTGGGGAATACTTGAATAGTACATAGTACTATTCTATTCTACCGACAAAGACATGTGAGTGCTGGACTGCACCTTGAAGGGAAGAAAATAGATGAAACCTGGGAAAATAAAATTGATCATTAACTAAATTAATGGAAAGAATATTGGATTTGATCAGTTACTTTAAGATCTTGACTTTTCCACTATTAGATATATGACCTTGGCCACTATACCTTAGCTCTCTGTAGTTGTTTCCTCATGTCTAACTGAGAAGATGAGACAAGATGATCTTTAAAGTCTGTACTATCTTTACAATTTTATGCTTCTGTGACCTCAGGGAAACTTAATTTTTATTTATTATTAATTCTGTCAGTCTATAAACATTTATTAAGTGCCTACTATGTGCCAGCCACTGTGCTCAGCATAGGAGAAACAAAGAAAGGCAAAATATAGTTCTTACTGTCAAGGGGCTCACAATCTAACAGGAGATGCGATTTGCAAACCACTATGTACAAACAAACTACATACAGGATAAATTGGAGATAATCGACAGAGGGAAGGCCCCAGAGTTAAGGGAGGATCGGGAAAAGCTTCCATAAGAAGGCAGAATTTTAACTGGGACATGAAAGAGACTGAAGAAGCCAAAAGTGGAGTCGAGGAGAGAGGACATTTTAGGCATGGGGGACAATCAGTGAAAATGCCCAGAGTTAGGAGATAGAGGAACAGCAAGGCAGTTACACTTTGTAGATCATAGACTTTGTGGGGAAGTTTTTTTTTAATCACCAAGATTAATGTAATTGATTTTTGATCCAAGATCAATTTCCATCATAGAAATAGAAGGATTCCTAATATCACCAGATGAGACAAAGTTAAATAAACACTGTTTCCAAAGTCCCCCAAGTTTTGTTTTATTTTTTTGTATCCTTCCCTGGTATCTTGTCCAACTCTTTTCATATAGGTTCTGCCCTCAGAAAAGAATCTGATAAACTCATTCACAAGGTGTTACCTTTCATAGACAATGATTTATCAGGGAGCAAAGCCTCTCTTTTAATAGTCAATAGAGAGAAGCATTCATGCTAAAAGACAGCTATCCTATAGAAGTAGGAGTGGTAGAAGCTTGGAGAAAAGAGATTACTGTATCTTGTGAAAGAGAAGGAAAATAATTCCCTGCATAGTGTGACAAGAATGTTATCTTTTTGGTGAGTGGACTTCAAAGTGTTCAGAGAAAGGATAGGTTGGATCCCATGGCCTAAAATACAAAAGGGAATATCTTTTGGATGTTGGGAGAGTTGGAGAGCTCTTAATGAAATTCTGAGAAAACACTTTGCAGAGCCCAGGAAAATACAAAGATGTATCTGGAGATCAGTAGTAAGGAGATATGATGTTGATAGTTATAACTAATTACGTATGGATTTCTGCTTATGAATCAGCTTTTGCTTCTATGTTGGAGAGGAATGTAATAACTTGCAATTAGGGATAGTTAAATGGATAGTAAAGATCTTATGTCAAAAGGGGAGAAGTTCACCCTGTATGCAATAAAATTCTTCCTTTCTCACCTTCCATGTTAGGGGGAAAGGGAAAATCAAGTATAGCTCTGTGCCATGGCAGCAAGCTACAAGAGTTAAACAAAATGATTATGGACAGGACCTTAAGCTTTTATTCTAGCTTCAAACATGTAGGAAGGCCAAATAGAATTTTACAGACTTGAAGAGATTTATCTATTTTGCTTTCAGTATCAGACAATTGTCATCCATTCAGAAAGTTAAGGTGGTCTCCATTCCAAGGGATGAGGTGAAGGGGATGGAACTACTCCATAGCTCCTTGAAAAAATAGAATAAGTGAGCAGAGTCAAGATGGCAGGGACTTGCTTGATCTCTCCTTCTAACCCCTCCAAATACCTGTAAAAAATACTCTAAATAAATTCTAGAGCAGCAGAACCTGCAAAATGACAGAACGAAACAAATTTACAGACCAAAACAACCTGGAAGGGTGACAAAAAGGGTCTATTGCATTGGACTAAGAGAGGAGCGCAGTTCAGTGTGGGCTGTGCTGGCTCTAGGCCTGAGTAGGCCTCAGGGCACTGAATCACTGGCAGCTGTGGCAGTTTGTAGACTTCTCAACCCCAAGATGGGGGGTTGGCCAGACCCCAACTCAGATTAAAGAAGGCATACTTCTAGCCAGAATGATGATCCTGGGACTACAAATTGGAAAACAGTAAACAATAGTGAATGAGGCTAAGATAATGGGTTCATGGATTCCAGAAGCACAGTTTATTGTGTATCTACCCTGCTTCTGGTTATTGTCTCCTTGTTTCTTCTTGACTTTTTGTCTGTTCACCTTGTTTGTCAGATTTGTTTTCTGTAGGCCTACTATCCTTCTCCTGTAGATGCCTGTTTGCTTAAACTAGATGTCACCCCCAGTCTGATGTGCTGTGTCACCTGTGGACCTGGCATCAACCAAGCTCCAGATGCCAGGTGAGGAACTCACCCCTTGAATGGGACCTCTTGGGGCAGGGGAAGTAGCTACCCTTACCCCAAGATTTTGGGGTTCAAGAGGGGCATGATGGGGTATTTGTGCTCAAACCCCACCCTAAGTGCTTATTTTGTGTGATTCTGAATTGTGCCACGATATTCATGGCTGCCATGGGCTCTGTGAATTTTGCATTGGTGCTACAACACCTCTCCTTTGATCATACAACCTTAGAAGAGCTGAACATCTGCAAGTCCCTAGAAGTATACCTGAAAACAGCTCCACAAAAACTGTGAAACTTGGTACAGTATACCACCTCCACCCCCACTGGAAGCAGAGAACTACCTTGACAAAGAGCTCAAAAGTCAAGTAATTGACTGGGAAAATGAGCAAAAAGTGGAAAAAAAATCAGACTACAGAATCTTATTTTGGTGACAAGGAAGATCAAAACACAAGCAGAAGAAGACAACAAAGTCAAAGCTCCTCCATCCAAAGCCTCCAAGAAAAATATGAATTGGTGTCATGGAAGAGCTCAAAAAAGATTTTGAAAATCAAGAGAAGTAGAGGAAAAATTGGGAAGAGAAATAAATAAGAGTGATGCAAGAAAATCATGAAAATTGAGTCAATGGTTTGCTAAAGGAGACCTAAAACATGCTGAAGAAAATAACTTTTTAAAAAATAGAATAACCCAAATGGCAAAAGAGGTCCAAAATGCCAATGAGGAGAAGAATTCTTTAAAAAGCAGAATTGGTGAAATGGAAAAGGAGGTCCAAAAGTTCACTGAAGAAAATAATTTCTTAAAATTACAATGGAGCAAATGGAAGCTAACAATTTTATGAGAAATCAATAAATTATAAAACAAAACCAAAAGAATGAAAAAATATAAGACAATGTGAAATATCTCATTGGAAAAATAACTGACCTGGAAAATAGATCTAGGAGAGATACTTTAAAAACTATTGTATTACCTGAAAGCCATGACAAAAAAAAGAGCTTAGAAATCACCTTTCAAGAAATTATCAAGGAAAACTGCCTTGACATTCTAGAACCAGAGGGTAAAATAGATATTGAAAGAATCTACTAATTGCCTCCTGAAGGAGATCCCAAAAAGAAAACTTCTAGAAATATTGTAGCCAAATTGTAGAGTTCCCAGGTAAAGGGGAAAATATTGCAAGCAGACAGAAACAATTTGAGTATTGAGGAAACACAATCAGAATAAAACAAGGTGTAACAGCTTCTGCCTTAAGGAATTGGAAGGCTTGGAATATGATATTCCAGAGGTCAAAGGAGCTAGGATTGAAACCAAGAATCACCTACCTAGCAAAACTGAGTATAACTCTTCAGGGGAAAAAATGAATATCCAATGAAATAGAAAACTTTCAAGCATTCTTGATGAAAAGACCAGAGCTGAATAGAAAATTTGACTTTCAAATATAAGAATCAAGAAAAGCATGAAAAAGTAAATAGCAAAGAGAATCATAAGGACTTACAGAACTTGAACTGTTTACATTCTTACATGGAAAGATAACACTTGTAAATCTTGAGACTTTTCTCAGTATTAGGGAAATATTAGGAAGTATGGACAGAGGGCACAGAGTCAGTTGAATATGAAGGGATGATATCTAAAAAATAAAATTAAGGAATGAGAGAAAGGAATGTATTGGGAGCAGGAGAAAGGAAGAAATAGAATGGGGTAAATTATCTCATAAAAAAGAGGCAAGAAAGAGCTTTTGCAATGTTGAGGAAGGGAAGGAAAGGGTGAATGAATGAACCTTACCGTCATTGGATTTGGCTCAAGGAGGGAATAACAAACACAATTGAGTATGAAAATCTGTCTTACCCTACAGGAAAGTAGGGGGGAAAAGAAAACGGAGGTGATAGAAGGGAGAGCAGATGGGAGGCAGGGGTAATTAGAAACAAACACCTTTGAGGAGAGAAAGGGTCAAAGGAGAGAATAGAGTAAATGGGGGGCGGTATAGGATGGAGGGAAATATGGTGTTTCACAACATGACTATTATGGAAGTGTTTTGAATGACTACACATGTATAACTTATATTGGATTGCTTGCCTTTTCAATGCAGGCGGGTGGGGGAGGAGAAAGGGAAAGAATTTGGAGCTCAAAGTTTTAAAAACAAATGTTAAAAATTGTTTTTATATGCAAATGAGAAATAAGACATACAGGCAATGGGATATAGAAGTCTATCTTGCCCCACAAGAAAATAGAGGGGAAGAGGATGAGGGGGTGTGTGATAGAAGGGAGAGTAGATTGGGGGAAGGGGTAATCAGAGTGCATGCCATCTTGGGGCCAGGGGAGGAAAGAGATGGGGAGAAAATTTGAAACTCAAAATCTTGTGGAAGTGAATGTTGGAAACTAAAACTAAAATAATTAAAAAAAGAAAAAAAATGTATTGTAGAATAAACAAAGTAACAACAACAACAAAAACAGAATGGAAGAAGTGCCTGAAGGAGGAAATCAAGAAGAAAAGGGACGTGAAATGACCCAGGTGAATTTTCATCCGGATCAGGAAATTTGAGAGTGGAATAATGTGACTAAGGGATGGAAAAGAGGAACGAAAACTTCATATGGAGCCAAGTAATAGGTGTGAGGCTCTTTTTAGACAGAGAGGAGGTAGATATCAGGAAGGAACAGTTTCTTACTCTCCAAGAAGCGTTGATGATTTTCAAGAATCCAGATGAGAGGTCATCAGCACTAGTCAGAGGAAGAGGGTACATATTGTGAGCACTGGTGGTTCCCTGATGAAGGAGAATAAGACAGTTGTGACATCAGTAAGCAAGAGAAAAATCTATTTTCCTGTAGCATGTATTTGACGATGTGATAAAGAACACTTGTCAAACCTGAGAACTGTTATTCATATCTGGCAATTCATGGGAGTGTGAGTGGTGCCACCAGAAGAAACCTAGAGATCGTTATTAAGAATATAAAATCATGGGCAAATAAAACATTTTAGAGTATAGATGGCATTTTCAATACTACAGACTGTGGTTGGGGATTCAGAAGAGAAAGGCAGATTTAGAAGGTGAATATCTGGCCAGAAAGATAGTATCTGAGGAATTTGGACTTCTGGACCACTGCTTACAAAACAAAAAGATGAGCTCTTGTTTAGGCATGGGTTACATCTCACAAAAGCTGGTTAAAACTGCCTTTGTAAGATGTACTGCAGAGGTATACCCTAAAAGTTGTAAATCTAATCAAGAGGTCTGTAAATTGAAAAGGGAGAGGGAGAGAACTATCCACACAACTCTGGCATGATAACACAGGTAACACAAGCAGAACGAATAGAAGAAGGGAAGACAACATCTGATAAGAAAGCCAATAATAAAACCATTACCTCAGATATCTCTTAATGCAAAGTGTGAATGCTTAACAAGGCATTTACTAAAGATCTGAATTTAAGGAGGCAAATTGGACCACAAAAGTCAACCCTATAGATATAGCAGTATTTAATTATATTTTCAATTTTTATTTTTTGCTATTCTGAACCTGACAAACATCAATGAAAATGAACATTTCTATAAACAACAGAAAAAGAAAACTCTGAATCGCTATGATACTGTTGAACAACATAAGAAATTCACACTTTAGTTTCAGAGCTGTCCTGTTTGTCTGGGTCTTCTTTGTGCATTGAAAATACTACACTGAAACATTTTTCCTTCTTTTTTTAGTCATCATTATAATCTCCTCTCCATCATTATTCCTGCCCTTGCTCAGGAAAAAAAAAGCCTTTCTTGTACCAGATAAGCATAGTCAAGCAAAACAAATTTTGTCCATTTTTCTTGTCTGAAAAAATATGCTCCTCATTCTTGTCAATCACCTCTCTGGCAGCAGGTGGGTGGTGTGTTTCTTCTTTAGTTCTCTGGAGTTGTGGTTGGTCATTGCATTGATCAGAGTTCTTAAGTTTTTCAAAACAGTTTTTCTTTATCACGTTAAATTCAGCACATGAATTTTTTTTTTGGTTCAATTTACTTTGAAGCACTTCATGCAAATCTTCTCAGGTTTTTTTGCATCCATCCATTTTAATCATTTTTTTATGATGCTGTAATATTCAATACATTCATATGCCACAATTTCTTCATCTGTTTCCTAATAGCTGACTACTCCCTGTAAAAGCAAAAGACCCTGACATACAAAGGAGAGCCTGCTGTACAGATGCTTTTCTGAAAGGAAAGGAACTTTTGAGAGGTCAACAATTACTTTAATCAAGCACATGTATCATTCACTTAGTTCAGGTAAAAAGTCAGCACCGTGAACTTCAGAGAAAATGCAGAGAAATCAAAATCAGCAGGCATGGTTTCCAGCTGTCTGAGATAAGCAATACATATATCATAGATCAACAGACAGATCCAACTGGCTGACCATTACATACCTACATACATTGTTACTAGAGAGAGAAGAGCCAACATCTGATTTTGGCTGCCCAGAGTCTCATCTGCCCAAAAGAGTACTTCTAATCAATAAGCCCTAAAGTAAAACCTCACCTCAGAGTACTTATACATTTTTCAGAGCCAGAGGGCATCACAACCCTTGAGATCCAGTGCCTCCTTAGAAAATGAACAAAAGGTATGGGCCTTCCCACAAATCTTCCCTAATCAAACTCCCCTTAATGGGCAGGCCAGGTGTCATTAAGAAGCAAAATTATATTAACAATAAGCAAAAATACATTATCGATACATTCCCTTAGTTTCTAGTTCTTTGCTACAACAAAAAGTACTCCTGTGAATGTTTTTGTACATAGTTCTCTTTTCCATCTTCCTTTAATCTCTTTTTCCAAGAACATTATATGACTAGTAGTGGTCTCACTGGGTCAAAGGGTATGTACAATTTAGTGACTTTATGGGAATAGTTCCAAATAGATTTTTAGAATAGTTAGACCAATTCACAGCTTCTTCAGCAACATAGTATTATGCCTTATCTCTCACATCTTCTCCACTGATTGTCAATTTCTTTTTTTCTATCTTTGCCAATCTTATGGGTGTGATATGAAACTTGAGAGTTGTTTTAATTTGCATTTCTCTTATTACTAGTGATTTGGAGCATCTTTTTATATAATTGCTGGTAATATGTATTTCTTCCCTTGATAACTACCTATTCATATCCTTTGATCATTTATTTATTGGGGAATGGGTCTTGTTCTTAATTTTCTAAATCAATTGCCTGCATATTTTTGATATCAGATCTTTATCAGAAAAACTTGCTGCCAACATTTCCCCTAGTTAACAGTTTTCCTTCTAATTTTAATTGCATTTATTTTATTTGAACATAATCTTTTCAATTGTACATAATAATAATAATAATAAACTTCTATTTTGTCTTCTGTGATTTTCTCTTTCCATTGTTTGGTCAAGAATGCTTCCCCTATCCATTCTTGTGAAACGTATTCCTCCTTTCCTTTCTTCTTTTACTCTTAGCTGTGTAAAGCATTTTCTTCCTATTCCTTTAATTTGTTGTCTTTCCTATTCCTTTAATTTGTTTATGAAATGACCACATATAGATAGATATGTACACATTTATATCTATCTATCTCTCCAACTGGAGTTTATTTTGTATGTGGCATTAGATGGTCTATATCAAATTAGTGCTAAATCACTCTTCAACTTTCCCAACAGTATTTGTCTGTCAAAAAATGAATCTATATCCCAACAACTGAGGTCTTTCTGTTTATTGAACAGTAGGAAACTATGTTAATTTACTTCTGTATGCCTTGCTAGTAATATCTTTCACTATATATAGTGAAACTATAGCTAGTACAAAAATAGCTAGTACAAAAATAATTTTGATGATTACTGCTGTGTAGGATAGTTTGAGATATAATATAATTAGGTCAGAGGAAAGTCCATTCTAGGCACAGGGGCCTGTCAATGCAAAGGCATGGAGAGAATAGATGTGGTGTCATGTTTGAAAAACAACAAAAAAAAGATGTTTGGCTGTACTATAAAGTATAGGGAAAAACATAATTTATGATGAAGCTGCACAGATAGGTTGGGGACAGATCATAAAGTGAATTAAAAAATAAACAGAAGAGTTTATATTTTATCCTAGAGATGATAGAGAGACATTAGGGTTTATTAAGTAAAGGAATGACATGGTTAAATCTGTATTTCAGGAAAATCCCCTTGGCAGCTCTTTGAAGTTTGAATTAGAGTAGGGAGAGGTAGAAGGCAAGGAAAAACAATTAGGTGAGGTGAGACCAGTCCAGGTAGGAGGTAAAGTCCGCATACATAGAAAGAAAGTGGAGCTAGAAATGGCAATTTTCAGAAATGTTTGAGTATGTGGTATGAAGGAATGAGTTGCTGAGGATAATACCAAGGTTAAAAACTTGGAAAACTGGAAGAATAGTGGTATTCTCAAATGAAGGAAGTTTGATGGAGTGGAAGGGAGAAAGGAACAAGTTTCTGTTAAGTGCAACTATATACTGTGCTAAGTATTTTACAATAGTTCAGCAGTCTCATTGACCAGTTCTTCCTGTACCCAAGGATGTAGTTTTTCTGGGCAAAGTGACTTGAACTCGCCAGAAACATCTAGGTAATATCTCATTATGTCCTATTTGTCTTGGATATCAACTTAATGTAAGACATTTTTAGACACTAAAGTTTTTGCCTAATGTTTCTAAAATCTAGTCACTAAGTTTTGCCCTTTCCGGTTTCAGTATCATTCTTGGCAGTGGAAATATGCAAAATAAAAGTCCAGCAGCTCTACCTTCTCTCTGTCATGAATTATATTGTTATACATCCCAAGTAGATCTCTAATCCTTTCTCTGCTCCCCCTTTCACAAACTATAGCTTTAAACAACTCCTACTTGTTATCCTTAGTCCTTTTCAGCAGTCTGAGCCCATTCTGGACATCCTTTTGCTCAGAATTCCTGACACTGTTCTAGGAATTTTGTGTCACATTTTTGTATGCATCCTCCTTTACTTTGAACTTGGTTTCATTTTTCTGTAAATATGTTTCTAAAAACCTAAATTGCTGAGTTCCCTGTGCATTCATATTAATGACTTTAGACAACTCTAGTTTTTCTTCTATGTCAGAATAGTTTCTCTTTGTGTCTTCAGAATTTAATTCTTTGTAGCATCTGTGAGTTAACATGACCTCCACAAGAATACTTCAATTGTTCAAGTAGTACAAAGTTTGCTTTGAATGAAACTTCCTCAGTGTTGATGTAATATCTCTGAATATAATCCACAGTGGGTAAGGTCTTCCCAAGACTCCACTGTAACAGCTAGAGCCTACTGAACAGTAAATGTAACTAAGGGAAAAGGACCAATCAATAGCCTCCTAACTGTGCAAAGGGCAGGCTGATCCATTTTGTTTATAGTGGTAAGAAGAAGCTCTTGGTGGACAGGACATTTAAATTCAAGCTTCTTCCTTGTTCAAAAAAGTCTCAGGAAGATCGGAAGGTATAGAATCTGGTTATTGTCTCTTTTGTATAAATGCTAAAATTACAAATAGAGATAAGGTTATAAGAAAAATTAACAAAAAGACAGCAGTGAATATAGGATCACAGAGATGAGATTTGCAGTGCTGGTTTTCACTTGTGTACAACAGTCAGTGCAAATAAAGGGAAGGAAATCAACAGCATGGAGTTTTGTGGAACACTGACAATCACATAGCAAGCTATTGAATGGCGGAAGAGAACCCATTATCCTGCTAGTCTAGGACAGTTCCTCTAGGGGATATGTAAGGAAGTCAAATATACTCTTTTTAGAAAGACAAAGAACTTTAGAAGGTAAGATACCTTTTGTGCCAGTTATAGAGGTAGCTAGCACCATGGCTAGCGATAGTAATGCATGATCAGCACCAAGGTGGAAGAAAGCAAAGCACTGGGTGGCTTGGGGTGGCATTACTGAGGATTTTAAAAAGGGGGATATTCCACAACTGTATTCCCTACTGCTGCAAAGAAGAGGGAGGAGTTTTCTTTCTCTTATATCTTCTTTGGGGTCAAGCTTAGTCATCATAATTTCACAGCATTTAGTTTCCAATATTTGGGGATTATTCTTTTCATTTAGTTGCTGTAGTAATGTTTATGTTGTTTCTTGGTTCTCCTTATTTCACTTGTCATCAGGTCATATCAGTCTTCCAGTGCTCCTCAGTATTCATCATATTCATCATTTCTTACCTTGAAGGACTTTTTTGAACTGTTTAGTTTTTCAGAAGTGTTTCTCCTCCACCCTTTTTGTTCTTTGTTATATAGAATAGCTTTCTGGGAGGGGGATGGAGAAGATATGTAAAAAATAAAAAGATGTAAACAATTTATTCTTTAAAAGAAGATGATGGGCTACCACAGATGCTAGAAGTCTGACTTTTGTTCCTTTGGGTAATTTGGATTACTTGCAAAGCAAGAGCAAGATATAGGTGCACCTACAACATGTAGGAAGGAAGACACTGCATTTTCTTGGTTTTCTGAGGATTATTTTTCCTTATATGGGTTTGTGTCCATCTCTTTTCTGGTGTATTATATAGTGAGGAAGGAACCAGGAGGAGTGTTATCTGTGTGTCCCTATCCTGGATATCTGCTGTTTTGTGACCATGCTTGGTACCATCTTTGCACTGGCAAAAGGTCAGTTCCAGTAAGAATTGAGCTGAGTAAGAAGGCATTTCAAGGACAGTTTGGGCTGGATTTCTAATACTAGTGGTAGGAAACCAGGGGACAGGGACCTATTTAAGATTACAGATAATAATAGAATGGTACTAACTATATCCTCGGGAATGATGAAGATTTAATCTCTAGTGTGGGAAAAGAATTGAAATTGTGTCAGATGTGTGCAAGAAAAATAACAGTTTAGAGAAATGGCCAAAGCTTGGAAAAAGTCAAGGCCATTAAAGATTGAGAAGGCTGATCTAGGTTAGACCCACTATTACAGGACCAGGAGTTCAATATCAAGGTCAGCAGCAGGACACTTTGATGGAGGTTGGAGGAAGGGAAAACAGTGACTAAACAAAAGGTAGAGAACAGTGGTTAAACAAAAGGTAGAGAAAGGAAAAAAAAAAACCTACCAAAGTAAGTACACCAAAAGTAGGTCAGGAAATGGACCAATTTGGGTCAAGGTTACTGGAAAAAGAGAAATTCATGTGATTTACCAATGAATTTGGGGAAATTCTACAATACCTTGGCTCTTTAAATTTAATAGGGATAAATATGAAATCATGTTTGAGTCCAAAAATCAGTTTCACAAATACAGAATGTAGGAAGCATAGGTAGACAACAGTTCATCTGAAAAAGACTGTAACCTCAATATGAGCTGAGAGTGTATATAGTACCAAAATAGAGAATGAAAATCTTTGGATGCATTAGGAGAGGCACAGTATCCAGGACTATAGTGATAGTCTCACTATACTCTGTACTGGTTAGATGGCACTTGGATTATTGTGTTCAATTTTGGGTGCCACATTTTAGAGAAACTGAAAAATTAGAGCAGGGGTTCATGATTTTTTTCCCCATGGATCCCTTTGGCATTCTATGAAACCTGTAAGGACTGCTTCTCAGAATAAAATATAGTTACTAAAATAGTAAAAAAAAAAATAGAAAGGAAAACAAGTTCACTGACCCCAGGTTAAGAAACCTTCAAAGACAGAATTAAGAGGGCAATCAGGATAATGAAGGGTGTTGAGATTATGTCTAACAAGAATTAGCTGAATTAGATTAGAGAACTGAAGATTTGGGGCGGGGGAAGATTTGGGGATTTTGATAGGGAGAGGAGCAGGATAACTGTATTCAAGAATATGAAAAGTTGTTATATGGAAGAGGCATTAGACTTGTTCTCCTTGGACCCAAAGAGAAGAGCTAGAAATGTAGCATCTTTAGGCCTGATATATGGAAAATGATCCTAACAAATAGTGATAGGTTCCTGGGGATTGTTTTGGGAGGTAGGGGGTTTCCCCTGAAAGAAGTGGTACCTAACCTTCTTATAATAGACATTTAAAGAGCTCTCTATCTAGAATAAGTGAAAGCTAATAGAAGGGGGTTGAATTATAAAAACAAAAGTACACAATTAAAGGCTTGATTTTATTTAAATAAATATAGTCAAGAAACTCTATCTATCATTATACTCTTAATGACTAGTACAGTCTCTTATAATTATTAGGTGTTTCACATTTGTTCAGTGAATTGATTTAAGCTGAATTTATCAGAATTGCTGTAGTCAAAAATTTTTCCCAGCCCTTAAAATTTAAAATTTCCAACCTTTAAATTTTTATCTCTAAAATGCCATTTCATTTTGATTCCTGTACTTAGGACAGAGCCTTGTTAGCTTACATTAACGGTAAAGAAATCTGGTTAGAGAAAAACAGGATCTTTCCATCCAGAGAAGTTCCCCAGAAAGTATAGGATGGACTAAATGTCCATAGGATGGATGAAAGTATAGGATGGCTTCAGGGAGAATACACAGCATAAGTTTTTAAGCTGTTGTTGAAGAGACTGATGACAAGTACTTCTCTTTAGCCCTTGTGCTATAAGCCTCTGAAAACCTTAGTGCCTTAAATTTTCTGGCGCAGTTCCTGATTTGCCCAGTGCATTCTATGATCGTAATTGAAGACTTTGACTACTTCTCTCTGACTTTGTTAGCATCATCACTCTCTTTCCCTGTGATCCTGACTAAATTGGACTGCTTGAACCTGAGTATACTATTTCTTGTTTTCTGAGGAAACCCTAGTGACTTAGAAAAACGACCCTTAAGTTCTTTGATCACTAACCAGTTTTGCCAGCTGGCCTGGGAGGGAGAGAATTAGAATTTAATGAAGAAGTTCTGACATACTTACTGTCAAGTTTGTTTAAGTAAGATTTTACCTTCTTAATTAGCTTTTATTGAAGCATTCCATTTTGATATTGGTTCTATATAAATGCAAGATCATTTTTTTTCCTCAGAAACTCTCTTCTATTTATGTGGTGCTTTAAAAATATTCACAATTCTTTTACTACCTTTTTTGAGTCTCACAACAATTCTGTAGATAGGTAGGGTAAATGTTAATATTCTCATTTACACAGATGAGGAAACTGTGGCTCAAAAGTGATTTGCCCAAATTCATATAGCTACTGATTAGTAGAGTAGGATGTGAATATTTCTGTGAAGACCAATGGGAGTTGAAACAGAAGTGATATTATCAATAGAGTATGTTACAAACCACTTAGAAAGAAAGGAGAAATAAACAAGGAATTTAGAAAACCTAAAAGAAGCCTAGCACAGAGGCATGATTGTCATCTTTCCCCTTAAACCACCCCATTTCTCAACTTCTTTATTACTACTGTGAACAAAATCATCCTTCTGGTCACCTAAGTTCAAACCCCAGTTTTATCATGGCTCCTCTCTCGGTCATCCTGTAAACAGCTGCTAGCACTTGTCATTTTTTTTTCCTGCCAGATATGCTCTTTCTCATCTTAAACAACCACTATCCTGGTTCAGGTCCTCATCATCTCTTACCTAGACTATTGAAAGTATCACTGTCCACATAGCTGCCAAAGTAATCTCCCTAAAGTGTAAGTCTCACTGGGTTACCCTACCCTACTCACTAAATTCCAATGGCTCTCTATTGCCTTTGGTATTAAATGTAAATTGTTCTATTTGGTATTTAAAGCATTTCACAATCTGATCCCTTTCTGCTTTCCTAGTTTTTTTTTTTTTAAACATATTACTCCCCTTCAAATACACTCTGTGGACCAGTCATATAGACTTACTTTCTGTTTCGCACACTCTTCTGCTTCCTGTGCCTTTACATTGGCTGTCCCCCAGGCCTGGAATGGGCTCCCTCTTATACTGTGTTTCTTCGAATACCTGGCATTTTAAAAAATTCAGCTGAAACATCAGAAAGCCTTTCAAAGTCCCTCCTTCTACTGGAGCCCTCCCCTCTAGAGCTATCTTACATGTACTCAGTCTTTAGCTTTATATCTACTGATTTATGTATCTGTTGTAGCCTTCATCAGAATATAAACTTGCTGAGAGTGTGGGATATTTTTGCTTTTCCTTTGTAACTAGTGCTTTTCAGTGATTGGGATATGGTGAGCACTTAGGTTTTTTACTTTCTTGATTGCTGGATAATTTCATCTAGACCGCTATAGGAATTTTCTTGGTGATAAAAATCAGAGTGCTTGACAGTTTTTCAACTTTCCTTAATGACAATTTTATCTTTTAAAAGGTGGAGAAAACACCAATGGGAACTGATATTCAGGATCTGTCTCACCAACAAGGAAAAATTAGTTGCTATAATATGAATAATGGGAATCTTGTGGAGGAAATAACTCTTCCTTCTTATAATTTATGTTAGAGGAGAAGAAAGCCAGGTGCAGTCTGATATGTACTCTAGATTTCAGGAAAGAAAATTTCAAGTAGTTCAGAGAAAGAATAAATAGGATTCTGTGGCTTAGAAATTTAATAGGGAAAGTCAGTCTAAGAAGAATATAATTCTCTCAAAAATGAAATTCTGAAGACATAAAGAGAAAATATTTCCATGGGGAGGAAAGGGGGACAGCTATCTAAAGAGATTGATATAGATGCACAGGGAGCTTATCAACACACAAAAATTTTCAAAAGCTATTTCCAGAAGATGGAAAGAGGTAATGGGCAGGCAATGGAGGATAAATACAAAAGCTTTGCATAGTCCTGTAAGAATAACATTAAGAGCACCAAAGTTGGGAAGGAAAGTTAAGAACAACAAACAGTACTATTTTAAGTTATATCTGGGAAAAGAGGTAGATCAAAGAAAGAATAGGAATGCCATGAGAGGTGGTTGGGATAATGATGGATAGATAATTGCTTAATTATTTATTTCTTTTTCTCTGCCTAGAAGAATGGCTTTTGAGGGGAGGGAGCTGGAAAGGATAGAACAGAAATAGCTAAAAAGTGCTGATCCCCAGTTTAAACAGGCGAATACTTGAAGAGCACCTAGGTTCCCCCAACGAGGTCGTTACTAGACCCAGATGAACAATGTCCTTAAGTAAGAAATGAACTGGTAGAAGTTATCTGCTGGTCCACTGTCTGGGATCAAAGAAAATGGAGAGATATCATGGCACTGGAGAAGGCCAAATGTTATCTTGGTTGCCATTAAGGAGAAGAGAGTAGAATTAGGAAACTCTCAAGTCAAAGAGCTTGACTTCAATTGCAAGCAAAGTGCCTTTTAAAGAGATGACTAATGATCATCTAGAAAAAAAAAGTGGTAGGCACAAAAAATCACCATTGCTTCACTGAAGACAGTTCATGCCAGACTTGCTTCATCTACTTTCTTGAATAGGATTTCTAGGTTAGTAGGTTGGGGAATGCTATAGATATAGTTTACCTGGATTAAAATAATCATTTAGCAAAAGTTTATGTTATACTTGGGGAAGTGGAGGAGAGCTTGAACCTGACCATATCACGTAGGTGGTTTTCAAACTGGCTGAATAGTTGCATCCAAAAATTGTCATTAATGGGTCAGAGTCAGCTAAGAAGCAGTCTCTTAGGCATCTGTACTTAGATGAAGGCATAGATGACATGTCTATCAGATGCATGACGCAGAGCTAGAAGGTGTAGCTGCTAACACATTGAATGACTGAGTCAGGATCCAAAAAAAATTCTCACAGGCTAGAACGTTAGAAGAAATCTGATGTGATGTTATTTACTAGGGATGCGTGTAAATTCTGTTCCCAAGATCAATTCCACAAGTACAAGAAGGGGGAGGAATGACTAGGCAGCAGTTTGTCTGAAGAAGAACTGAGAAGTTTAGTTGACCAAAAGTATTATGAACCAGTAGTGTGACATGATAGCAGAAATGCAGTATTAAGAAAGGCATAATGACTAAGATTGGGAAGACTATAGTACCACTGAATTCTGATCCATACCATAGCTTGAATATAATATTTAGTTCCTGGTATTACTTTGGTGGGGGAAAGGGCACATTGATAATATAGTATGAAAGAGAGTAACCAAGATAATGAAGGGCATTGATATTATGCAATATGATTCTTGGAAGGAATAGGGGAAAGGGGATTAGATTTGTTTTATTCTGGCCCAGAAGGCAGAGCAACATATGGAAGTGCAAAATAGGCAAATCTGTTCTGGGTTTAGGAAAAAACTCCACAACAATTAGAACTGTCCAAAAGTGGAAGGGGGCTCTCCTTTGTTGGCGTTCTTTAAGCAAAGGCTGGATACTAGTCACCTAGGCAGTAGAGTTATTTTTCTTTATGTATTGCCTGGCTTAAATGACCTCTAAGGTCCCTTCTGTTTGTGAGATTTTACAGTCTAGAGAACTCAAGTATTTTGCTCCCCACCACTTCAATGCAGTCTCACAGGTTATGGAGACTATGTACCTCTCTGGCAAGGGTAGTTTGGAGTAATTTCCATATATACTAACTTTCAAATAAAATCACTCTATATTTTTAGATTTGGAGGCAGAGAAGAAGGAAAGAAGGAAGGAAAAAAGAAGACAACCTATATTAAGCACTTAGTCAATAAACACTGTGTCAACTATGTGCCAGCTACTCTGCTAAGTACTTTACAAATATTACCTCATTTAACCCTCACAAAAACCCTGGAAAGTACATGGTGATCTGTTTATCTATCTGTCTATCTATCTATCTATCTATCTATCTATCTATCTATCTATCTATCTAGATAATATTTACAAATCTAGATAGATACAGAGATAAATGTATACATTTTATGCTTCAGGAAACTGAAGTAAAAAGAGGTTAAGTGACTTGCCCAGGGTCACACATCTAAAAGGTATCTGAGTCCAGATTTGAATTAAAGTCTTCCAGACTTCAGACCCAGCACACTATCCACTTAACCACCTAGCTGTCTCTAATGCTAGGTACTGATCATCTGACCTTATCTAGAAGGAGACAATGACTTGAAGACTCAAGAAGTCTCCCAGAGTACCTGACTTCTTAATTTGAAGAGGAAGCCTGTAATACAAAGGTTATCTCTGGTTCTTGACCCAGGTCCAATTCATTTTATATTGTTACTTTGGATCTTGTATCTTTAGCCTCACAAGTATTTTTCCTTGCAGGTCCATGACTAACCTAATTATTGGCATATATTTGTCACCTTTGTGGGAATTCATCAGTTCTTCTTAAGTCTGGAGAACCCTTATCTAGTCTCTGCTTTTCATTACTTCCTTTGCTTGGTCTTCCTATTACTTGTTTTTTTCTTTTCTTGGTTCCTCCCATTCGCTACCCTCCATCCTCATGGGAAACTGCACATATGATTTGTCCTTACTTGTATATATTGCCTTGTAAATATAATTATCTCTTTGAAAGTTCTGACCATTTCAAGGACCAACCATGATTCCAGAGGATTGATGATGAGGCATGCTATCTATCTCCTGAGGAATTTAATTAATTAAATTTTCTAAATTAAATTAAAAATAAATACAATTATTATTTGAAAAGAAACGTGCATATGTTGGATATGTTCAGTTAGAGATTAGGCTCTTTAAGGACAGGAACTACATCATCTACTTTTGGTTCCTCCCATAGTGCTTTGGATATTCCATAATGTCTATCTGAGTTCTCAGTTTTCAAGTTCTCATGGCATTTTAAAGTTGGAAGACACTTTAGTCCAATACTTTAATTTTACTGATGAGAAATCTGAGATAGTAAGAAATGAAGTGATTTGTTAAAGATCATATAGCACACTAGGGTCAAAGCCAGGTCTTGAAAATAAGTGTTTTTGGACTAAGTGACGATGTATGTTTGAATATTCTTCTTTTGACACTTTGCATAGAATAAAACCACAGTTTTAAGGGAGACCAACTTCTCAGTGAGGTACAAGAAGAGCTCATTCTTGTGAAAGCAATTCTCTCTTCTTTTAGAGATGACCAAGTTCTGGTACAGTGAGAGTAAAAGAAACAAGTTACAGACTTCAGGATGCTTACCTGCTTTTTCTTTTTCTTTTGTTTTCAGTGAATATTTTTGTTTTAGCTGTTACCCTCCCTCCTTGAAGAAAAATAAAATGCATGCAATAAATTTAAATACTCAAATAAAATAACTTCTTGCATTGGTCATTTTAAAAAATGAACCTTGTGCTAGCTCGAGCTATGGGTAGGTTTCTGAGATAAGAAGCTGCGCGTTCTGAGCTACAGTAGGGCTAAAGGATGAGTGGGTGGCTGGGGAGAGGTGAATGGGAGGAAGAACAGGCTGCTTAAGAAGAAGCAAATGGGCCCAGGTTGGAAAAATGGAGCAGATCAAAGCTTTTGTGTCAATTGGAACTAGAATCAGGCCCATGAGGCACCACTGCACTTCCAGCTGGGTTGAGATAGAGTCCTAATCTTGTCAGTAATTCATTCTCTCATATCTATGTATGTGAACATGTATGTATGTATGTATATGTATAGGTGAATACATTCACACAGACACAGACACCCTAAGTCTATCAGTGTATCATTTCTCTTTCAGAAGCTAGATGGCATATTTCCTCATGACTCCTCTGGAATCATGGCCTTACCTCCTTTTTTCATTAAACCAGGATGAATTTTTCATAGTACAGCTCAATATTAAGTAAGAATTTAAGAGGATACCAATGACTTCCCACATAATCACATTTGCCCTTCTGATAAAACCAAATTTTTCCTAAGCAAACAAGTATTATTTGAGTCCTATGGTGCCATTAATGGCTTCAGCATTATACCACATGAATTCCTTATGTTATTTTGTCCTCACGACTTTATGTGCCAAGCTTTCAGAGTCTCTCAGTTTCACAAACATAATCCATAGACCTGTCTTTCCTGAGATGCAATGACTTATTGTTCCAGATTGCTACAAGATCCTCCATTAATCAGCAACTTAGACTGAGACATCATATGACCCTCCTTGAAATAAGAAAAATCCTGCCAGCCACGGTTGTGACTACATCTCCCCAGAAAATCAACAGTGTGTCCTTTAGATGGTGCCAAGTTTGTTGTCTTGGGGGCTTGTAATGGATGATAGAGGGTTTAAAGTGAAGAAGAGGAGATTGCAAAGTCTTGGGAAACATAGACTTGGAAACCATTTATGTCAGCAGAAAAATTGCTGCTAAAATGGCCTTAACTAAGCACAGAGGAAGATTGTGTGTGTGATTTACAAGCTTCAAGTTTAGATTGAAAAACAAACAAACAACTGTTTTCTGGCTCATTTTTATAAAACATTTAGTATGCAAATAGCTAAATTATCATTGTGGTTCAGATAGTTCTGGATGGGTAAAGCTAAAATAAGCTCTGTTTTAAAGAGCATACATTCATGGAGTCTATCTCTGTTAGTTTACATACAGCTTCCCTTTCTCTTTTTTTACTTTTTCCCATGGAAACTTGCTTGTTTAGACCCATGTATTATTTGGATCATTCTTCAATAATATTGGCCACTACAGGTAACCATTTATGTCTTATAACTCATTCATCTGTCACTGTATTCCACACATAAATTGATTTTAATTAATAAAATGTTTTCTGATTTTTCTCCTTTTTCTACTTAGATCAACATGCACTTAAAGTGTTTTAAATTCTGTCTCTTCTAAAGATGTACTTTTTGTGGGATTTCATATCTTTGGGAACTATTAATAGGGTAGCAAGTCTCTTACTTTGTGGGCAGCAGTATGAATCTGCCACAAACCAGCCTTGAATGTGATATGTCATGGCTGTTGAAAGGCCTAAAAGATATGAACCAATGACTTGCTTTTCAGTTCACCTCTGGCTAGAAAGGCATTTGAAGCATCCAATACCATTGTGAAGTGACAACGCAAACCCTTTTCCTAATTGGTAGAATCAGCACAGGAGGCAAGAATCAACCTCAATTATAATTTGGTCTTGACTTAGGGAATCCTGATACCAACTACTGTACTGAATGGTCTGTAGAACCAAGTTTCCCCCGTGAAGTGCTGTAACCTGGGGATGGACACCGAAAATGAGACCCAACATTTTGGCACTGGATGCATCATTTGGAAAGGAAGGTATCCACAAGGCAAAATTTCTTTAAATTCACTTTCTATGAGAGACTAGAAACTGGAAGGAGGGCAACAAGCATGAAGAACGGCAAAGATATGTTAAGATTTCTATAATAAACTATTTTATCAGTCAATGCTGGTGGAGCAATGATGGTGGATTCTAACATCACATTCCCTGATGGGCTGCATGAGGAAGGAGAGGTAGCACTAGAGAAAAAAAAGACGGGGAGAGCAACTTTGCCAGATCAAGTATACACAGAGGAGGTGTGTGTTTGAGGCAGCATACTTGGAGGACATAGAGGAATCAAATCTCAGGATAGCTGAAAGAGGGAAAAGTCCATAACAACTGAGGGAAAAAAACCAAACCCAGATCTTACTAATACAGAAGAAAGTGATTTTGTGAAGCTATCAGGAACTATCAAGTCATATGCCTGCTTTCTCATCCCTACAAAATCCTCCTGAGGATAATTTGCACATGTATCAAGGGCATACTTCCTGAATATATCAGAAGGAAACAGTCTGGGCTTTGCAAATGATATCCTACAACAAACTTCATCTTTACAGTCACACAAATGGCTGAAAGATGTAAAGAATCTAAGATCCAGACATGCTGTTTAACTTAAAAAAAAATTTTTATTCTGTAGAGCAAAATTCAGCCTTAAATGTTTTCCTCTAGTAAAGCATGTGCATTTATTAAGACTATAAAAGATTCCCAGATAGATTAATAAGAGATAACTTTCTTCAACTATCCTCTGATTATTAATATCAAGCAAGATAGCAATGGGGAATTTCTCAGCCCGTGCTCCTGGAGAGCCCAGGAAGAATTTCACTCACCAGTTAGATCCACCAGTGGGAATGAAGGGAGGCATCAAATAACCTAAGAAGGCAAAAGAAAATGATCTATTAGAATGCTAAGGAAGACTTCGAGCTGATAGCAGCTTTCAGTTTCTTAGGGTAAAGACTGAGGAGCTTTGGTTTACATTTGTGTTTTATTTTATTTTTCTCAATTACACGTAAACAAAAAATTTTAGTATTCTTTTTTTTAAAACTTTGAGTTCTACATTCTTTCTCTCCTTCCCATCCCCTCCCTACTCTCTGAGAAGGCAAGCAATTTGATATGGATTATTCATGCGCAGGCAGTCATGCAAAACGTTTCTATACTAACAATGTTGCAAAAGAAAATTCGAAGATTAAGTTTTTATAACTTTTCAGGCCAGTAATGAGCAGCATTCTCTGGCAACTTCAGAAAGGTAAGTAGAACCTTCTCCAGGAGAGGTAAGGGTAGAGAAAGGAATAATCATTAAAAGGAGAAAAGTGGGGATATTTGTAATGCAACAGGAAGAATTTATTGGAATGAAAAAAACATTCTTTGTTCCAGGGCAAGAAAAAGTGAATGTGACCAAATACTTTTACTACTCTTAGAGAAATCTGTTTAATTTAAGAAAGCATGGGTGAGGTAACCCTTAAGAGAAAGCCTTAGGCATCCCTTACTGAAGAATAACAAGTAGCTTAACACTAATGGATGAGATTATTTGCTTCACCAGGTCCTTGTGTAGTCTTTCATATTTTTGTTTCTCCTTCTCCATAAACCAGGAGACATCTTTTCACCAAAGGTGTTTGTCACTGTCAGGGAGAAGGCTGAACACAGCATTCAAATGGCAGGATTTTTAAAATATTAAGATCCTTTAGACTTTCCTTTCTGGTGATGACATTTGATTGCACCAGGTCCTTGAGTACTGCAGCTCCCCCTAAATTCGATTCATAATAACTCCAAAGACTTGGACCTAACAGACTGCATAAGAAGAACTAAAAAAAAATGTCCATTGTCCGGACTCTGATGTGCAGTTAGGTGCATAGCTCACAGAGCTGGCACAAACTTTTGTATAGACATTGAAAAAGCATAATTTACTAGAATCAGACTTAAATAAGAGGAAGAAAGTGGGTTATGTTTTACTTAGTAAAATATGTAGCACTTCTTTACATTTTTATTAATCTTTTGTTTTCATGTTATTTAAATTTTCCTTCTATCCCATGCCATCTCATATATGCAGTGTTCTCAGCAAAATCCCACCATTTTAACACCAAGTTTCCTTAGATAATCTAATGCCAATGTTATCATTGAAAGAATATTGGTGGTTCAAAGATGAGTTTTTGATTCAGGGAAATTGAAGCTCATGAATGGAGGTGGAGATTGAGCATCTGTTCCCTTCTTCTTGTACCTAAACTAAGTTATTTTAATACTGTCCTTTTAGGACAAAGGACAACTAGATGGTACAGAGGATAGAGTGTCAGAAAACCTGAGTTCAAATCCCACCTCAGACGTACTAGCTGTATGACCCTGGACAAGTCACTTAATCCTGTCTGCCTCAGTTTTCTCATCTGTAAAATGAGCTAGAGAAGGCAATGACAAACCAACTCAGTATCTATGAGAAAAACCCTAAATGCCATGAAGTGTTGGACATGAACAACAACTTTGGGACAAATGTCCACAAAAGGCAAAGCATTTTTTACAATTTGCATACTGAATCGCTTTTCTTCAGAGATTAAAGATCTTAGTAGAATTGTTTGTGTTCAGGTAAAAAATGAAATGCTTTGGTAGAGTTCAATAAAGAAGACTGTCAATAGCCATCTTGATTAGCATGGCATCCCTAGTTCAATTATTTCTCACAATCATGAACAATTAATTCAAAGCAAGTTTATTCTTTTTAAAACAAGAAGCTCATAATGTTCCTCACTGAGGTCTTCTGATTCAGTGGGTAATTGTTCTGTGGTTTCTGTACTCCCCAAGGAAGGCTACTTTAAAGGGATTTTCTTAAAGAATTTCAAATTTCCATGTACATTTAAGATAGTGGCTTTACAACAAGGAGATCCCCCTCAAGTTTTTTAGGAGAGGAGTAGGAGTTTCCTTGTCATAAATCCCAGGCTGTAAGTTCCCAGAAAAAGAGGGCTTTCAATTCAGCAAGCATTTTTATCACCAACCATATGCTGGGCACTACGGTAGATGCTAGGAATAAAATAAACATTTTCAAAAAGAAACATTTCCTGCCCTCACAGAATTTACATTTTAGAGGAAATTTTACTTGCATAAATATACATAAATCTGTGAATGGAGGAGGTCTAAGAACACTTCTTAGAACTGCAGGCCAAAGGCCTTACTTACGTAGAAAGTGGCACTCTAGCTGATCGTGGAAGGAACCTAAGGTATTGTGGCATACTGGATAGAGCCCTGGACTTGAATTCAAGAAGCTCTGGATTTGAATCCTGCTTTAGACACTTGCTAGCGGTGTGACCTTGAACAAGACACCCAAATTCTCTGGGCTTCAGTTTCCTCTTCTGTAAAATGAAAGTTTCCTAATCTGAAAAATAAAACAAAATGATACTTGATGACCTCTAAGGTCCCTTCTAGATTTAAATCTACTATCCTATGATTCTAAGAGGGGATGGTAAGAAGGGAGAGCATTACAGGCATAGGCAGAGGATAACCTGCGAAATGGCAAAGAAGAAAGAGATGGAATATATTTTGGTGAAGGAGAAGGGAGGAAGGCAAGTAGACGAGGATATCTGGCATGTAGAGTGTGTGAAGAGACATGGTCAGGAGTAGACATTGTTTTAATTTTATATCTTGGGGAATGATGATCACAAAAGCACAGGTTTAGAGGTCATGTAGTCCAACTCTTTCATTTTACAGATGAGGAAACAAGCCCAGAGAAGTAGGGTCATATAGCAGATACCTTTCCATGGCTCTACTGCATCTCCTTCTAGGGAACTTTAATTTGAAACCTCCTTTTCCTAGTATGGTATAAAATCAGAGTAATTATCAAACAACAAAGGCAGCAGTCAAATATTGTAGGTTTTAAATTTCCTTTTATTTATGCTATTCAAGTCTCAGTCCCATTCCTCCTGCAACTTTTGGTTAACTAAAAGCCTGTTGTCTGTTAATATTAGCCTCACCTAACAAAACCTGACTTAGACAATAATAGTGTTAAGGGAAGACCGGCATTCGTCTGGAAAAAAAACAAACCCAAAGGGGAATTTGAGCTCCACATGGTTATTGAGTTATTGTTTAGCTCCCCTAGTTAAGGGTGTAAGGATTTCCCTGATGCCAATTTTCTTGATTTATCTTGATGACGTAAATCTACCCCGTCAATGAGCATATTGTTTTTAATCACTAACCTGACTTAGTTTATCCCTTGTTTCTCTTTAACCAACTTTGTTTTCTTAGGGGATGTATGAGATAATGATTTTCCTTAGCAAAATTTGTTCAACTTTTATGATATTGAAGGAAGTATGGGATGCTGCTGCTTTTTTCTTTAACTTTTATGACCTAAGAGGAACGTTCAATATTGTAATATGTAAAATAATCATTTCTGTCGTTCAGATGTAATTTTGTCTGTAAGAAGGCTTTCTAAAGTCTTAATGGGATTCAGAGGTTATTTTTCTACTCCTCTGAACCTGCACTTAAAGAATAAAATCTAACTTTTTACTTCTATAATTTCTATACTATAGTAGATATATTTTGACAGCAGTTACCATATGAACTCAATAAAAGAGATATTACTCCCATAACATAGATTTCCCTCTCTTTCCTCATAGTTTGTCTGAACTATTAGTTTTATTTAATCTCAGTTCTTCCAACTCTCCTTCTGAAATCTTTTGTTTTTACAGGTAGTCAAACCATGATCTGTACCAGTCTTCCCAGTCCAGAGCTGCTATTACTTTCTTTCAACCTGTCTTCTCATATAAATGGCCTCTTACTGTGTTTAATCTATATTTTCATACCTTTGGTAGCAGTTCACTGTTGTTTTTATGGTATTCATGGAAATGCAAAAAACCCAGCATTTTTTCCAAGATAATGAAACTAATTACCTTGTATTACCTGTAACTCACTCTCCCCCTTGAATGCCTCCTAGAGTTTAGGTTGAATATATTTCAAAATGGGCTCCTTGGGTCTACTTCTTTGTTAGCAAATGGTTTCTCACTTAAAAGACATTTTACCAAACCCATCCCCAGCATTCTCATATTTCAGCCCAGAGCCCTGCTGGCACTGGGGATACTTGATGAGGCAACACAGTCTGGAAAGCATTTAGACTATTGTATTAAAGTGATTTGGTCTGCAGGGCACGGACAAAGAAAAGAAGGTGTATGAAAGAGATGAGATCCCTCTGAAATGCATCAAGATGAAAATAATATTGATGTAAACAAAGAGATATTAAGAGAGTTGTAATAATAAATCCTTTATTACAGGTATTGATGTAAACAAAGAGATATTAAGAGAGTTGTAATTATAAATCCTTTATTACAGGTGTCTTTCCACTTGCCACCAACAGAGTATAAGTATCTTTTAAATACATTCTTTTTTAACTGTTTAGTCTGTCACTGTCCTTTAAACAGTAACCCCTGAAGCCTGGCTTTCTTCACTGAGATAATAAGAACTTTTTCCCCTCCTCCAGCCATGTGAGCTCCCTGTTAGCTACTGACTCAGTGCCACACCACTGTACACATTCTCCACATTCTTTGTTTTACCTTTAATGCAAAGACCCTTTATTCAGAAACCTGAAAAACAATGGAAACCTTTGGTCTTAATGTAATCTCCCCCCTTTCCTTCCCCCTTCTCCAAACACTGACAAAAAAAGAAATTAGAGATTGTCAGTGCTGGGATTTCATTCCACTCTGAGTGTGCTTGTCTTTGTTTCTGTCATTCTTCAATCTAATAAAGTCGCTACCAGTCTCCAGGAAATGTGCAATTGGAATATTGGTGCTTTGCTCAGTAGCAGCAGCAGCAGCAGCAGCAGCAGCAGCAGCAGCAGCAGCAGCAGCAGCAGCAAGGAGAGCTAATTGACAAGGCAATATGACCCGGTCTTTTTCACACTCACACACAATGGTTTATCTAAGAAAGAAATTGTTTTAAAAAAACCCTAAACAACACTCCCCAAAGCAAAAACCACCGTCATTCATCCATCCCTCAGATCTATCCTTTAATTATGTGTGATATGAATTTGCTGATTCCAGTAGAGTTGCCAACCTCTGGGGCAGGAATCTCCCAGGAAAGGTCAGCCTAAGGCAAAATTGTGAAGTAATTGAAGTTTTCTTTTGGCTCTCTGCCCGGTTCTCTTGATCTGATAGATCCCACCTTCTATAAACCCAGTGCCATAATGTGGCATCTGAAAATCCAGAGCTAACTCCTAAATCACACAGATAGAGGTGCTGCATTCCTTCCTCCCTCCCTTTCTCTGCTTCCCCTACATTCAAGTGAATTCAAATAACTATTTGTTAACAGCTCACTAGGTACCAGGCACTATGCTAGGCCCTGGAAATACCCAGTTATCCTTGCCCGTGGGGACCTTCATTCTACTGAAGAGAAGCATCCTGTACATAGATAAGGAAATGAAATAAAGACACATGTATGCACACTATATACACATATAGTCACACATAACAAGTTATAAATTGTGTATCTATGTGATACCTATGCATACATATACATGTGTTATATGTAGGTCTACATGTGTAGATCCAGATTCAAAGTAATTTCATGGTGGTGGTGGTAGAGTGGGAGAACACAACCCCTGAGATCAGGAAAGGTCTTGTGTAGGAGATGACATCTGACTTGAAACTTGAAGGGACCTAGGGATTCCAAGAGATGGAGGTATTTGGAAGACTATTCCAGGCAGGGAATGTGCAAAGAAAGGAGGGAAAGAGGAAGCTGTTGAAATGTGTATACATAGTGTATGAGGAGGAGGAGGAATGTGAGATCTGTTTTGAAAGATGGGCTGGGGCCATACTGGAAGAGCTTTAAATATGACAGGAATTTGTATTTTTGTGTGTGTGCGCTTTTGTTTTGGAGGTTATGGGGGGGTTAAGAGATTTGCCCAATATCACACAGATAGTAAGTATCTGAGGTCGGATTTGAACTCAGGTCCTCCTGCTCTAGGGAGGGTGTTCTATCTACTACACCACCTAGCTGCCCCCTGGAATTTGTATTTTAGCTTAGATGAAAAAGAAAGCTATTGCATAGGGAGGGCAGTGCCATGACCAGATTTGAGAAACACCAATTTGGCAGCTGAATGGAGAATGGATTAGAAAGGGGAGAATCTGAAGATAGGGAGTGGTTTGCCATTTCCTTCTCCAGCTCATTTTACAGCTGAGGAACTGAGGCAAATAGGGTTAAGTGACTTGCCCAGGGTCACAGCTAGGAAGTTTCTCAGTCCAGATTTGAACTCAGGAAGATGAGTCTTCCAGATTCCAGGCCCAGAACTCTATCCACTGCATCTAGCTACCCCAAGTAATCTGTAATAAAAGTTTATTTACTGCCTGACTGATTCTAAAAGCAACAACAACAGAAAACAAGGGGAGTGGTCAGCCTGGTTAGGGAGAGAATCAGTAAGAAAAGTGTCACTAAAATGCAGGGAGGAGAGAATATTCAGGAGGAGGTGCCTGTTCTCAGCTAATGGGATCATGGAGTGTTCATGGTTGGTCTAAGTTCATCTAGAGCATTTAAACTGGAATCTATGGTAAATATCATACCTTCACTGTGGAGGCAGAAATTTCAGAGTCTATGGAGGCTTAGGTTAATAGCATCTAGGTCTCAGGTCGGTCTTTTAACACCTCCCAAAAGTTAGAACCAATGTGACTTCCTACTCTACCAATAGGGCCTGACCTATTTCAACAAAACTACCTCCACAATAAGAAGAGTTGACTTCTATTTAGTGTTTTAAGGTTTGCAAAGTACTTTATAATTATTCTCTTATTTGATCTGCACAACAATTCTTTGAGGCAGTTGCTACTATTATTATTCCCATTTTGTGGATATGGAAACAGACTTAGATTGTAACTAGCCCAGAATCTCACAGGTAATTTGCTTCCACTACCGACCTTCTTGGCTTCCTTTAAGGCCCAGCTAAAATCCTTCCCTCTACAGGAAGCCTTCCCCAACCCTTCTTAATTCTAGTGTCTTCCCTCTCAATTATTTCCCATTTGTCTTGTATATATGTTGCTTTGTATATGTTTGTTTACCTGTTGTCTCCTCCATTAGCTTGAAAGCTCCTTGAGCTCTGAGACTATCTTTTGCCTCTCTTTGCATCCCCAGAACTTAGCACTGTGCCTGGCACATAGGCACTTAATGAATATTTATTGATTGATAGTATCTGGCAGGATTCAAACCTAAGCCTTCCTGATCTCTTCTCAGATTTGGTGAGAGGTTATTGCAGAGGAAAACAGAAGGTCTAAGATCTACACATAGTTATCAAGATGGTTAGGAAACACATGCTGTGCAAAAAGCATTTTGTGCCTGACCACTGTTGATAATTACTGGCATAGTAATAACAAGGCATAATGGGGTTGAGTATGGAGGATGAAAAAGCCTAAACAAAGCTAGACCTTGATAGCCATGAATATGCTGGCACAGTTTGAATCATGAAATACAATAGACTTTCCACATGGAAGACAGAACCAAAACATTTATTCAGATACCAGATAGCCCAATCCATCATAGCAACAAAGAAATCCACACACAATGACAATGCAGAGGGCAGCACCATCCCCAAGCCTTCCCTCTGTTAGGCTTCCCTTAAACAAATCACAAACAAACTTTCCCAGCTTTCCCCAGCTCTGACTGCTCTCTAACTTCCTCTCAGTTCTGCTCTAGCTCCTCCTCTTCCTGTTCCATCTGACTTGACTTGTGTGACTCAGGCTTCCATGTGACTCAAGCAGGTCACATGGGCCTATTAATGTTCCCATCAAGAAGTAAAATTGCATTAACAACAAGGAAAAATGCATTATCAATATACCTTGTTATCAGAATATGCTATTTGTCTGAATTATACCCCCCCATTCTGCTGAAAATGGAATAATTAAATCTGACAGGATTACTACCTCCACTACCACCCCCATTAAATTGTAGATTGAATAATAAAAAACTGACTCAATTAGCTTCACTATGCTTAGGCTGAGTACTCAAAACCCTGTTCCTCACAGAACTCTTGAGTTACACACAAACCCACAAATATTGCAGTCAACACAGAACTAGAGACTTTCCAGATCAACTTTTCTATAGAGATAGTATCATACAAATGCCACAGAATTCTGCTTTGTATTCTAAGCAGGCCTGAAAAGATTAGATAAGCCAAATAAACCGAAAGAGGAGGAAAGTGCTGCCCATAAGATTTCTTCCTTAGTTTGCTAAAAAATTTCATTTCAGTGTGGCTACTCATTCAATTTGACCTCCCAGTCATGGGGACTTGATGGCTCCTCTCAAGGAAATTCCCTAGCAAGAGGGACGATGAATTCTTCATCTATAGCATAAATACTTGACCCAAGGAGTCAGTGACAATATTGACTACTGTTCAGAATCCTTCCATCTATACTTCACCTAGACCATTTACTTGGTTGTCCCTGGTAACCTCTGACCCACTTGGACTCCAGAACTCTGCCTTTTACTCTTTTTCTTCTCCCTTGTTTAAGACTCCTCTGTCTTAACTGATTGCTGATTAATTTCCCTGGGAGAACTCCCCTACCTGCTAGGTCAAATATGCTGAGTTTCATAATGCTACCTATGGAAATAGAGAGGAACAGGACAACCACTCATATTCAACCCAATTCAACATGTATTTATTATTATTAAGAGCTCTGTGTGGGGTGGGGAATATGGGACTTTTTTTTTTCTGGTCATGACCTGTGATTTCAGGTTAGACACTTTAAAATCTTTATTTATTTATTTACTTATTTTTTAGTTTATGGAGTAAAACAAGCATTTTTATAACATAGTATAACAAAAAAAGATGATTGCACATGAAACTGCAAATCTGTTATGTACACCTTACTATTCCTTGTAAATATATAATAAAGTTATCATGTAAATTTTTTTTTCCCTTCTCTCTCCCTCTTCCCCCTCCTCTCGTGGTTACCATTAGGCATGACTATATATGTCTGTGTTTTACACATATGTGTAAAATCTTCTATATATACTTCTATCAGTTCTTTTTTTGGATGCAGACACCATCTTCCTTCATATGTCTTTGCAGTTAATTTGGATATTTATAATAGTTAAAATGACTTAGTCACTCAAAGTTGTTCTTAAAACAATATAATTTAGAGTCAAAGAATTGCTAGGGGAGAAGAGGAAGGGGGAAGGCATACACTGAGATACTGTCACTTACCCAGGAATACTAGGATGTGCTGCAGCCAAATTTAGCCATTTTACAATCATTAAATTTTCAGTACAGGTATTTAAACATTTTGGACATCAGCAAGTGTTTTAAATCAGGGTTTGATTTATTGTTTTCTTGATTAATTAGTCTTAGGAAGTGATGGAGAAAATGTTAATAATGCAAATTAAACTTAAAAATGTGTCAGGCATACATTTTCCCATTTGCTCCCTTCCCCCATCAAACCTGTTAAACTTTTATCAGCATGCCACTGTAAAACCACTAACATTTTCAGTCCATCAGAGGAAGGGCTCTGAAAAAAATCTAGGCTTTTTTGACTCAGGCCAGCCCTCTATCCACATTACCTCAGAGTTAAAAAGATGAAATAGAGTATTGTACCTGGTTTCATGTAGTTTGTAATCCAATTTGAGACTGGCCAATATAGTTCTGGAGCAAAGGTCAGATCAGTCTGGCCCAGAGAAGTACCTGTTATCTTCCACATTATGGGAAGGCAACTCTTTTCAATTTCATTAGCTCAGGATTTGGTGATCTTAGATGATAGAGGTGGGTAGCTCTCACCTCTTTCTACTACATCATACTTCCTAATGTTCTAAGATTATGACTTAGATCATGTAATCTAACCATCTAATTTTACAAATGAGCAGACTAAGGTCCAAGATCACACAGGTAGTACACATTGAGTGTAATAGGAAGCCAGAGTCTATGATTCCAAATCCAATTTTCTTTCTAAGGTATCGTTGCTATAGAGTCAGCCTGTGAAAATAAAGCCAGGTTAGAGAAAAGAAGACATAGAAGGAATAAGGGCAAAATACAACAGAAATCAAACAGAAATCAACGGTTCATATCTGGGGATAAAAGCTCTAAATTTGCCATATTTAAACAATGATCAAACTTACCAGGGAGAGTGTAGTCACCCGCACATTGTAGGTAGGTGTTCTATCAATGTTTGCTCATGATGAAATATTTTTACTATTTATTTACTGTTTACTTTGGAGTCTTTAACAACGTAGACGTAGTTGCAGCAGAGGAAAGAGAATATATGAGCTAGAGACAGAGAACATGCTCAACTCTTAGCTGCTGCCATGGCCAGGAAAAGACCCAAGGAGTACCCCTCCAGGGTGCCCTCTTGGAGGAAGCCCAGTGACTTGGACAGTGGGGAAACCTGCTTCAATGCCACAAGGAAGGCTATTGGTCCAAGGAGAGCCCCTCCAGGGCTTCCCCCACAGAGGGAGCCCTAGGAGCCAATGCCTGTGGGACCGTGTCCTTGTGACCAGGAGGGACAATGGAGGAAGAACTGTCCCCAAGGTTGGAAAAGCCACCCCCCAATACCCTGTCCTCCAGTATTCTCAAGACTCAGAATGACAGGGAAGCATGGGGCTTGGTTCCCATTTTCCCCATCTCTCTTTCACTGAGCCCTGGGCAAAAAATGAGTTTTCTGAAGGTTAGGTTACCCACTTTATCATGGCTAAGTTCTCTGTTTTAACCAATTACTCTGGCCTTATCCACCTCTCAACTCCTCGGGTCATGGGCATCAAAGGGGAAATTAAGGGATATCTCCAGACATGACCCCTCCCCTGCCTACTTGAGGAGCTGTTGTTTGAACACTTCTTCCTCTTACTCTGCCCCCTTGCTGTGAAGGGACCTGATGGTGAAATTGGGGAGCTAATTTTCTCTAGTTAAGCCTCCCATTTCCCTTTTTCCTCTGTTTACCAGACCTCCCCCTGTTCCCCTGGAAGTGTGGGAGACAATTGAGCCAATTATTTGAGATCAAGGAATTCCTGGATGAGCTACTCATGCCACCCCAGTCATTGCTCACTTCCAAGACAATAAAGTATTCCCCCATTGGCATCTATATCCAATTAAGCCAGAGGCCTGGGAGGGACTGCACCCATCAATTGCTACTCAAGGCCCTTACTCGCTCCCTCCAGAGTGGGGCCCTCTGCCAGGCTAAAGCTTTTGAGACTTTGAAAACTAAATTGACCACCACTCCAACATTAACTCTACCTAATCTAGAGAAACCTTTCACTCTGTATGTTGACAAAAGGAGAAAACAGACTTTGGGAGTCTTAACCCATTGCTTAGGACCTGATCCCAGGCCAGTTGATGTTTTTATTGACTCAAAGTATGCTTTCCATGTTCTACATGCCCATGATATCTGACAGCAAAAAACTCCCTTATCAAACATGTCCTTTTCCTTTTATGTTTTGGCCTTGCCATAGTCATCTTTAATTTCCTCCAGAGAGACTGTTTTTTATGCCAGGGAAATTGTCATTTGTCTATACTCCTTTTGTGCCTGTTTGGTCCCCAACTTGCCTGATTTTTCTCCTCGGCGGTGAAAGCCATCAACTTCCAAATGACAACTTAAGCTACATACTTCTTGAACAAGGATTCAGAGAGGCAGAGATAGTCATTGCCAGCAGGAAGCAGTTTCAGAAGCTGAGACCTTCGCCCTTTACCCCAAAAGAATTTAGGTCCCATTTGTTCGAGGGGGGAGTGATGGGGTACATCAACAAACTGGCTATCAAAAGGTGATCAATAAATGCTTATTGTTAACTGATTTTGAGTCTAATAACTATCCACTTCATTGTGCTCACATAAAGGGTAAATATCAAAAAAAAGAACTGAACTCACATTCTTGGACTCCCATACTTGTTTTTTTTTTCTACACCATAATTTGATTTAGTTTACCTCAATTTTTAAGAGGAATTTTCTATATTCAGGATTATGAAATCACAGATCCATTTGTGTCTTTGAGTGCTTTTTGGAAAAAAATCCACAAATGGAGCAAGGGGAACACTGATGAAAGAAAATGAAGGCAACAGACAGGCTTTTGCAGATGGTATTCTATAGGAGATAATGTCTTTTGTTGTTGTGCAGTAGTGTCTGACTTTTTGTGACCCCACTTAAGGTTTTCTTGGCAAAGATACTTGAGTGGTTTGCCATTTCTTTCCTCAGCTCATTTTAAAGATGAGAAAACTGAGGTAAACAGTATTTAATGACTTGCCCAGGGTCACATGGCTAGTGTCCGAGGCCAAATTTGAACTCAGGAAAATGAGTCTTCCTGACCCAAAGCTCAGCATGGTGCCACCTGGCTGCTTATTTGCATCTTTATAGTCACAAAATTGTTTAAAAAGTACAGAGTTAAAGACTCCTTTGTGCTTGTTGTTTGTAACTATAAAACGTCATCCTAAAGCTTTTCTTTCACCTATGTGTCTTCTATGCATAAGTCAAAATCATACAAGATGCTTTAAAAAATTGACCAACAGAGAACTTTTGACAACCTTTTAATTATTAATACCAAGCAAGGCATAAAATAGGAAAACATGCTTATTAAACACATTTGCCCTGTTATGAAGTAACTCCGACAGAGTCCAAATTGAAAACAATAGTGAGTAGATAGTGAGACCCTCAGTATTCTTCCATTTGTGGATGACGCTGTAAGCCCTGGGAGGTGGGACATTGTAGAGAACCTTGAGGGGTTTGAAAGAGCCCCTTATCAAGAGTTCCCCTCCTCCAAGGGAGAGTAGCTGACTTGAGAAGTTAAGTGATATATTGTTCTCAGGTGCACATACTTGAATTCGGGTGTTGAAGTTCCAGGAATCAGGGCCCCTGCTATACAGGATAACATTCCGATAAAGAGGCCTTGAGGCCTCCCTTTCTTCTTACCACAATCTGTTCTGTTTCGTGCCTCAATTGCTACCCCTATGGTTTTTTTTACTATTTAAGCACCCTGACCCCCTAATTTATTGGCTCAGTATGTCCAGAATAAACTCAGCTTGTTCAGACTGCTGTGTCCCACCTGTCTTTTCATCCTCACTCTGTGAGCCCCATAACTGCCCCAGACCTGCTGAACTGTGCTGGCTGCAGCAGGACATTCTTATAAATGAGATCCATATTCATTAAAAATAGTTTGTCCTGATTATACAAAGAAACAAAAAACCCCAAACCAAATGTAGGAAGAATTACTATTGTGCTAGTCAGGCGACCTATGGGGTTTGTGCTCTAGTATTACATCTGGGACAGATACCACAAATAGACAATGAACTTGAACCAGAATTAAACAGAGGTGGGGAACAGGCTGGATTGCCTCTGGAAAACTACATAGTTTTTTTTTTTTAATTGTATATTTACACATTTATTCAGTATCAGGGCAATCAAAACACCTTGTATTATTGACTCCACCCCTTTCGGAAATCTACTCCCCAAACCAGTCCCATGGGTCAAATACTATTTTGCATATATATTGGGATTCGAGAGGAGACAAGGTTCGGATAAATAGCAGTGGAAAAGTAGATATAGGCCTAAGGCTCATCTTTTTAAATAACAGTATTCTTCCAATGATATATAGTTGCAAGTCATGGAATCCCACTACCTCTGAAAAATTAAAGTTAAGTATCACCCAAATGGTAATGGAGAGGTGCGTAATGGGCGTGAGCAGACTGCAACACAGAATAAGTGAGAAATTATGCAGAAAAAGTGCTGTAAGAAGATTATACTATCAGAAAAATGTATGACTGGGGAAAAAAGATTGGCTAATCATATAGAAAGAACAAAGGATAACTTATGGATGTTTTACATGTTTCATTCATATCTCCACAATGTTAAGAAAATTAATGGAAGACTTATCACAAAACGGGAAGACCCTTGTGGCAAATTTATGGCAGAACATCTTGTCTCACTTAATGAACAGGTCCAAATGGGTTATTGAACTGCATTACTCGATTGAATGTCTATATTAAGGAGATCACAAATCCATCAATGACTGAAAATTGAAGATAATTTTTCTGAAACCTTTGGATGGAAGAAAAAACGGCATTTATGTGGTTTCTGCTATATGTCAGGCACTGTGCTAAATGCTTTGAAGATATTATCTCTCAACTACCTTGGAAAATGAATCAGACAGAAGTTAATTGACTTGGCCAGGATCACAGCAAGAAAGTATCTGAGGCTGGATTTGAACTCAGATCTTCCTGATTCCAGACCTAGGACTCTATGAACTGTGCTATCTAGTTGCCTCTCACTCAATCTAATTTTTAGTTCTTGCCTTTGTTTCCACTGCTGTCTTGAATTCCTTGTATTTTATCCTTTCTCCATCAGTGCTTCTATCGATCCCTTTTTGGCCCTGAAGTTTCAAGGGAGTGGTGGTTACTGTCGTTGTTCAGTCATTTCAGCTATGTCTGACTCTTCATGACCCCATTTGGGATTTTCCTGGCAAAGATACTTGAATGGTTTGTCATATTATTCTCCATCTCATTTTTAAGATGAGGAAACTGAGGCAAATAAGGTTAAGTGAGTTGCCCTGGATCAAAGGTAATAAATGTCTGAGACCAGATTTGAACTTGGGCAGATGAGTCTTCCTGATTCTAGGTCCAGCCCTGCATTCACTGAGCCACCTAGGGATATATAAAATTACCAGTTCTTGTATTTGCCTGTCTGGAAGTTCTTAGCTAACCCTTAAATTCTTGGAGACTCATCTAAAAATTTTCCCTTTAGCAACATCCCTGATTTTCTTCAAGGCTCAAGTTTATGTACTACCCCATGTATGGGACCTTTCCTAAACACTACAGGTGTTTCTTTATCCTGGAGATTATATTGTGTTTGCTTTCTATGCAAACATATATACATACATCTATCTCTCCATCTGTATGTATGCCTCTCTCTCTCTCTCTCTCTTTTTCTTCCTCTCTTTCTTCCTTTCTTTCTTATCTACCATGTATTTGAGTACATTTTGTTTTCTACCAGTAAAAAAGTAAACTCTTTGAGGATAAAAACTATTTAAAAAAAATCTTTTGGATTCCCATGGCTTAGTATAATGCCTGGTAGATGGTAGGGACTTAAAAACTTTCTGGGTTGCAGTTCCCAACAACTTTATTCTCCTTACCAGGAGCCATTTCCTTTCTATTTGCAGGTTTTAGCTGTATGGATGCTTTTCCTGACTCAACCTACCTGACTTACATGACATCAAGAATGAAGAGTAGACTGCTTTCAGCTTTTGAGGCCCCTAGCTTTTTTTTTTTAAAGATAAATAAAAAACAACATGATGCTCCAAATGACATATGATTTGGTTTTTTAAAAAATAATATACTTTTCTAGCCTTTTCCCTTTCTGATTTAGTGCACGAATTTGTCTAGATCTATGGTTTCAGTGGTATAACTCCGGAAACTCTCAACCATGGCAGGTAATGAAATTCCTTTGACTAAGGCAGATCTGTAAGTACACCTCAACAGCATCTCCCAGAGAGAAGCTGAGGCACTAAAAGATGGGACTTACCTAGGATTACATGACCAGTGTGTGTGTCAGAGGTAGGAATTCAACCCACAACCTCCTGCATTCTCTGTCTATCAAGGCTGGCTCTCTGTCTACCATGCCATGTTACCTCTCAATGTTCTAATGTTATCAGTGGGAATTCTAACTTCTGTGTAGTGCCACTAAGTACGGTAAGACAGATGCAATGTCAGTGTCCCATAATCTAATGATGATTCTTTATAGGCCATTTTCTCTCTTCCCCATTCCTCTCTGGCCCTGAGTACATAGAATCAGTTCCTATTCAGGAATAAAGAAGGCCTTCAGATATGTAGGGCCTTCCAGGCAAATCGTCTTTGGTTCAGTCTGTCTGCCTGAGGACCATTCATAATCAACTGTTCCTACATTAGTGGACTGAAACTGAAGGATGAAATTTCATAAAGAGTAAGCCTTTCCTGGGAAGAAGGGTAATAGCTCAGACACAGTTCACTGTGGAGATTGCCGCCCAGAAAGTCACAAATGGATCCTTGAAAGTTGCCACAGCAACGCTTACTGATTATGACATAGAAGCAGAGTGGTCATGATTGTGGGATGTGTAAATGCTCTTCTGATCAAGTTTCTTATTTCCAAGGGGAAGAAAAAGGCAGTCAGCAGAGTGAAAGAAATTCTAAACAGGGAAGGAGATTTAGGCACTTAGGAAAATGGTTTTCCAAATGGCTTTGTTATTGAAGAGTTACCAATAATTAATAAATAATTCAACAGAACCTAGAGGTCTAGTTAAAAAAAAAGGTTCAAAATGAAATCATTGGAGATTTGGGAAGTGATTGAATCCAGAATAACATAACTACTTTTAGGCAATGGAGATTGTCTTTAATTTTGATGCTTAGGATGACAAGAAGGAGACGATGATTTAAGTTTGGTGAAAGATGATTTTTCTTTAAGCTCCTTCTAAAAACTTTTTTTTGAGATCACTTGTCATTTGACTCATTGATAATTTGCAGTTATAATAAAAATAATTAATTCATAGTAAAGTATGAAGTAGTAAAAAATATGAATCACAGAATATTTTAAAAGATTAAAATATTTTAAGCTTCTAAATACATATAGAGTGTTAAAGATTCTTAAGATCTGGAATCTTTCTGAGAAGTTAGACCTCTGCACTTGAAATCTAGAGACCATAATTAGTAGACCCAAATACCTTGCAATCTTCACAGTCATAATAGGCTTTAAGCTTCTGACTGGATTTTAATAGAGCAATAAAACTGGAATGTACAATGGATTCCTTAGAAAATGAATTGGAGTTTTCATTACGACTGGATATAAGGATCTGTGATTTCTTTGGTTTAGGAACTGTTGGTTGATATAGATTGCAATATATTTATAACATATATAACCTTATATAAGAATATATTCTTGGAAACTTGCCAAAGGCTCCAGAAAGATTTAGTGAATTACCCAATGTCACAAAGCTAACATTCTCCAGAGGCAGGATTTGAAACCAAGTCTTCCTGACTTATTCAACATGTTACCCATTATGTCTTTCTAAGCTTTTTACTAAAGATTTAAGAAAAATATTTACACAACATGTAAACTACCTCAAGAATTAACAAATGACAGTGATAAGAGTTTTAGTTAAACAAGATGAACTTGAGGGAGTTGATAATGCCAATAATCATATTTTGTACTGACAATTAAGGACAAATTTTGGACCACATCTTTCTTATAACTTAAGCCATTCCTACACCTTAGAATGTTTTCTTTATGCAGGTGACTCATATGTCTGTATCTCTATTCTCGGCCTCTCTTCAGAGAGACTGACTGAAATCTTGTGGTAGCTTATAGGAAATCTCTCTATGAGTTTATATCAGTCAATTAACAGATACTCATTAAGTACTTCCTGTGGGGAAGCACAGTGTTCCTTCTGGCACTTCAAATTAAACAAGCTCCAAACTGTGCTTCCTCCTGATTCCCTTATTATCTGCCATTGGTACCACTCTCCTACTAGTTATCCAGGCTCAAAAGTTGAGTATTATCTTTGACTTCTCTCACCTCCCTCATCTGATCAGTTGCCAAGACCTGCTTATCCCATTCCCTCTCTCCAATCTCTTTAATATTGGCCCATTCCTTTCATCTCCATTATCACTACTCTAATCTAGATCCTTATTATCTTTCCCCTTTACTAGTGAAATAATCTTTCAACTGGTCTCCCCATCTTTAGCCCGGAGATTTCATGACTTATCCTGAAATTATTGTTGTTCAGTTGTTTTTCTGTTGCGTCCAACTCTTTATGACTCCATTTGAGGTTTTCTTGACAAAGATGTGATTTGCCATTACCTTCTTCAGTTCATTTTACAGATGAAGAAACTGAGATAAACAAGGTTAAGTGACTTGCCCAGGGCTGTATAGCTAGTATGAGTTGAGTTTGAAGTATTACAATACGAAACTATTTGTTTGCACTTACCCTGGAGTCGGGAACACTCATGTTCATGAGTTCAAATCTGGTCTTTCAATGCTTGAGTCCATGAATTCATTCCAGACCAACCTTTCTAATATTCTGGTCTTGGGGTGGGAGGGGGAGAGAAATCCCTGAACCTCTCAAACCACATAATTATGAAGGTAAAGAGGAGAGAAATTTACAATTTATCTTAACCTTAGGAATAAGATAGAAAGATGTGGGCCAAATGATATTATTATTAGATAGATTCAGAGCTGATTGATGGCTGACCCCAAAGAGCAGTCATTAATGAATTAATAGCAAATTCAAAGGAGGTTCCCAGTGGAATATCAGAATATATAGTTGGACTTGTGCTGTTTTAAGATTTTTATCAATGACTCAAATGAAAGTGTGGACAGCATGCATATGAATTTGCAGGCGACATGAAGCTAGAAGAAATAGTGAACATGTTGGACAACAACCAAAATTCAAAATAGCATAAAAGCCTAGAATGATAAATTGAATAGTGACTGCAATATGGTGATGACTGTTCAAGGAGAGAGAAAGATATGTATAGATTTAGAAACAAGTACTCTTTAAGGTATTTACTCTTGCCAGGCACTCTGCTAAATGCTTCATAAATCTCATTTGATCCCCACAACAACCCTTGGAGGTAGTTGAATGATTATTTCATTTTACAGATGAAGAAATTTAGGCAAACAAAGATTAAGTGATCTGCCTAGAGTCACACAGATATCTGAGGTCAGAGTTGAACTCAGCTCTTCCTGACTTCAGGTCCCAGGGCTCTATGCACTATACCATGCATCTGTCTCAAAATCAATATATTGTAGAAGTAGAAACAACCAGACTTGGGAACAGATTGGATATGTTAATGTTTTATAAGACAGGAGTCAAGAACAACAATGAAATAGGGAAGGTAAGTGAGAGGAAGGTGGTGTCATCACAGCAAAAGAAAGGTGGGAAAGGAAGAATGCTTTCTTTTATTTACTTATCTCTCTAGTTTTAGTTCCTAAGCTGGAGGTTTGTGCCAGGGTTCGCATCTAGTCACTCCTATGCTTTTGGGTGGGCTACTAGGTCTTGCCTTGGGGCCCTTTGGTTTGTGAGTTGAATATTGATTTTTAATACTATATTTTACTAAGACTTAATCAAGCTAGATTTAATATTCTCCCTCACTGTTCCTTACCCTTTTAAGCTTACTCAGGTAACCTCAGGTCACTTGGATCACAATTCTATTCTTGGGGCTTGTATCTCTCTACCCTGGTCTTTTGACTTGTGCCTTCACCTTTGTAACTTTACCACACATGCACTTTCCAGAGAAATTTGATTAATCTAAAGGTCAATCTCAAATTTAAAATCCCATTACCTACAGACTAATCCCATCACTTGAGGACTACTCTCCTCACCTGAGAACTGATCTCAACCTCCCAATGATGTAATGGGGAGAGATGGAGATGACACTCATCCCACCCTTCATTGAAATCTAGTTTGCTCTGTTATCTTGTTAATAACTATAAAAGAGCCTATCATCCTTACCTTTGGGTCTTTGAGGAGTCATTAAGCCAATTTATTGGCTACTGCCCACCTAGCAGGATGTGATCAATGGATTATTTCTATCTTTGGCTTAGGTGGCACAGTGCATAGAGTGTCAGGCTTGGAGTCAAGAAGATACATCTTTTTGAATTCAAATCTGGCCTCAGATACTAACTTAGTTGTGTTACGCTGGGCAAGTCACTTAACTCTAGTTTGTCACACTTTCCTCATCTAGAAAATGAACTTGAGAAGGAAATGGCAAACCATTCCAGTATCTTTGCCAAGGAAACCCTAAGGGGTAATGAAGGTAGGAAAGATCTGAAAATGACTGAATAACAAAGCTTAGCTAATAAGTTGGTCATTGTTGCCTCAGTATAGCTTTATTTCCATTGTGACAGGTTTCTTGCATAGCTGCCTGATGTCCACCTACCTATGGTTAGGTCCTTAGATCATTAAAGTTAAGAGCCCTCTGTGGTGTCCCAGGAAAGATCTCTAGGGACTTCAGAGCCCCTAAACAACTGGACTGTCACTGCCTGAGAGCTGCCACATCTTTCTGGGACCTTCTCAGGGATGGGTCTTTTATATTAATGCCTCTAGACATAGACCCTTGCAGATGACATGTGTCTTTGATTGTTGGGCTGGGAAACTGGGCCTTGTTTGACTGTACTAGTACTGGCCTTGTTGGCAACCCCTTTTCTTAAGCCTGTAGGATTCTGGCTGACTTTTTTCACATACACAGTTCTTTGGTGGAGGCAGAACAAGGGAGTGGGGTTGCTGGAAAAAGTCACTTACTACAATTTATCATGAGATTTTTTGATTGTTATTCAGTCTGGGGGGAACTTCAAGTTTTTGTTGAAGTAGGTGTGGGAGAGCTGGGAATTCTGCCTCTGTTCCGGAAGCCATCCTAGCTAGAAGTCTTTGGTATTATCTTTGTACTGAGTCACCTAGGTGCTGTAGTGGATAGAGTACTGGACCTAAAGTTAGCAAGAGCCGAGTTCAAGTCCAGCCAGAGGTGACTGTGACTCTGGGCAATTCTCTTAAGCTCTGCCTACCTCAGTTCCCTAATCCTAGACTGGGGAAATAATAATAGCACTCACCTCCCAAGGTAGTGAGGATAAAATGTAATGGTATAGACAAAGTGATTTCCCAACCTTAAAGCATTGTGTAAATCTTAGCTATTTTTGGTATCCAGGTGATACAGCAGATAGAATACCTGACCTGGAGTTGGTGAAAACTCATCTTTCTGAGTTCAAATCTGACCTGACACTAAATTAACTGTGTGACCCTAGGCTAGTCACTTACCTTGTTTGCCCTGTTTCCTCATCTGTAAAATGAACTAGAGAAGAAATGGCAAACTACTTCAGTGTCTTTACCAAGAAAACCACAAGTGGGGTCACAGAATTAGACATGAGTGGAAAAATAACTGAACAACAACAAATTATTTTTATTTTATGCTGGGTTGTTAGTTGTAAAATCTCCTTTAGATTATAAGGTTTATGAGAGTAGGAAATATGTTTTCCCCAGTCCTTAGCTCGTTGTTTTTCATATAGTAGGGGCTTAATACATGTTTACTGAAGTCAAGTAGGCGAATAGTAAGAGAGATAGCCTCTCCTTCAGCTCTAAGGCTGAGAGAGTAGGGGAAGAGGGAAATTCTTCCTTGATTAAATAATTTTCTAGAACTCCAGTAGAAATAAAAGAAAGTACTTGGGGTTAAGTTGTAAACTAAATTCATTTTCAGTGTTATATGGTCAAATAAGTATGTGTTTGCTAAGTTCCTTTTCATTGTTATATCATCAAATAAGTATGTGTTTGCTCTTCCATGAAATCTTTCTTTCCTGATTTTCCAGTGTGGGTTGCTTTGACTTCTGTAATAATCTTGATTTATAATAATGCCTCTCTTCTCCTAGCATTATTACCACCCCAAGAAAATGTATTTTTTTTTCACTTTAGGAAGAGATATATAGAGTTCAGAAAGAACGTTACATTGGATCCCGGCTGCTAGAGAAAACAGAATTTACATGTAGCAATCTGGGAAGTTTCCAAGGCAACATCAGATTCTTATGACATCCTAAGAAAGGTCACAATTGTGGCAGGCATGTCAATACTGCTGGTTAAGCCTTGAGAGGTCCTTTTTGGTTAGGATGTGAACATCATGGCCTCACCTTTGGATTCCAAAGCAGATTCGACACAAGAGTTCTTAAAAAAACAATACTTTTATTGGCTTCTCATCCTTTGGCAACAGCACACTCATATGCAGCTTGTTGATTTGGCTGAATCCTTTATTCAGGAACTTGGTAAGTAACCCAGTCCTCAGGGACTATGTCTCTCTCTCCAAGACACATGTATAACCCTTATTGTAGATGGGAGACTACTTGACTAGATCCCTCTTTTTCCTTTGGCCTCCATGGGTATATTTCTTAGTTTAAGGTCAGGAGGAAGAGAAAAGAGTTTTCTTTCTTAGCTGGGTCAGCTCCTTGTTGCTGTTGGAGCTCATTGACATTCACAAACTGAGTGCTGACTTCTCTCTCTCTAAGGTTTTCTTTTAAAGGGACTCAGAAAAAGAGGATTCTTAAGGGTTAAAAGTCTAAAAGATTTGTAGCGTCTTAGGCATTAGGGCTAATAAATTTTTTTAAAAGTAAATTGAGATGCCCACATTTTAAAATAATTTACATATGTTTTAGATTGTAATTTAGAGTCTTTGATGCTAGGGTATATTTAAAATACTAAAAAACATTTCAAACAAAATGATCTTGAGAAAAAATTGTCCTAGAATCTGCAATAACACATGATCTTAATGTCTAATATAGGGGTATTAATAGGAGTAATTTTGGAAAAAGAATTAACTTGGTGGGAAGGAAAGGATAATCCCATGGAAAATTTTGAAGTGGTAAAAGGGCATAATCCCTAAGATAATCAAGGAGCTTGACATGGCCATTTTCATTTCAAACTTTTTTTTTCAAGTTTGGAAGATAATTGCATTGCAGTAGAAAGGGAGGTGAAGACTGGTTACTTAAACAAGGACAAGGTTTAGGAGATACTCAACTTTAGGAAATAAAAGAGATGGAAGCAAAAATTTTTGTGAGAAGGAAACTAATTGTGAGGGTGTGAATACAAAGACACTGTCATTCTCAAATCTCTTGAAAGAAAAAGAAAAAAAGGTGTTTTTTTTAAAAAGAGAAAATAAGGTTATGGAAATTTTGAATGCATTTTTATTTAGCACATTACCATCTTCAGAACAAAAAGGATTTGGAAGTGGTTCTTTATTTAAAGAATGCTTGAGAAGTATTGTATTGAGAAGTAAAGTAGCTAGAGAAAAGGTGAGTAACTGTATAGGAGGACAGGGTGATGGGTAGCAGGGTAAAGGCCATAAAAGGTATGGGAGAAGTACTTAGAGAGCAGGAGAAAACTGCTACATGGAGAAACAGTTGATGGATGTTTGACTCAAGTAGTCATAGGGGAAGAAATGAGCAAGATGAAATGGTATATGGTACCATCAGATAGCTATGTGGTATAGTAGACAAAACCCTGGGCTTAGAATCAGGGAGATGTGAGTTCAAATCCAGCCTCCCCTTCTTCCTAGGTATCTTTCCCTGGGTAAGTCAATTAACCCCTGCCTGCCTCAGTTTGCCCATCTGTAAAATGGGGATCATAATATCACCTACATCTAAGGTTGTTGGGAAGATCAAATATGATAACATTTGGAAAGTGTTAAAGCTCAGTGGCTGGCAAAAGGAAGGTGCTTGATAAATATTTTTTCCCTTCCTCACATATAATTAGAATAAAAGTAGGTCTTCAGCAGGAAGTTAAGGATGGGAAGTGTGTAGATTTTTTTTTTTTTTAAAGCACTTGAAGGATCTGAATTTTGAATAGGAAGTAAATGTCATTGGGGGATGGGGCAATCTGTTTCAGGATGGAAAAAGAACATGGCAGTGTTTCAAAGAACACAGAGGGAGAAATAGCTCCAAACTGTAGATTAGGGATTTTGATATTATGATAGAATGAAGTGTGAAGAAGGTAATTGTTTTGTGAATATGCTTTCAAAAGACAGGAAGTCTTTGGACTGAAGATAAGATGTGGCAACAAGTTTATTTTCCCCGTATAAATGATTTGGTTCACAGTCTTTATGAAAGGATAGCAATGCCACGCTGGAGAGATAATTTAGTTTAGAAATTGGGTTCAGAACATGAGAAATCAGAGTTTCTTAAGACAAGGGAGAACTTTTAAAAATTTTTAGTTTTTTATAAAAGATTCCTTCAGCAAGGAGGAAGACAGCAAAAATCTTGAAGTACCTAAATTGATCCTTTAGATAGGGATTCTTAACTTTTTTTGTGTCATGGACCCCTGGGGCAGGCCAGTCCAGCCTATGGACCTCTTCTCACTATAAGGTTTTAAAATTCATAAAATACATATTATTATACAGGAAACCCAATTACATTGAAATCTAGTTGTCGAAATATTTTTTGAAAAAAGTTTATAGAACCCAGGTTAAGAACTCTTGCTTTAGAAAAAGAAAAAATGTACTTGAATTCCTAGTTGAGGCATAGGTATAAGAAACTTATACTACTTAGGAAAGGTCTAATGCAAAAAACATAAGAAGATGAAGATCAAATTTTGTATATGATTTTTTGTCGGCATCTTTGAAAAAAAGGCAATTCTCATGAAAATAACATGAGATGACATGGAAGTTCATTGTTATTTCCAGGAGATTTTCAAATTTGTTGAGTTTCCTCAATTACTTCTCATTCCCCACAGTTTTCACCCTCTGTTTTTGTCATATGTCCCCTGCATGTATCCAACTTCATAATCCAATTGCCTAGAATAAAATTCACCAAAAGTAGAAGTTTCTTTTATTAATCCTTGAGACAACCAATGAAGATTAATAAGGATGAATGAGGACAGTGTTGTGTGGAGGAGGAAAACTCCTTTCCCACTGTGTTGTGTAAAGGCAAATTTGCTTGTAAGGGAGAGAAGAAGGAAAAAATAGAATCATCTAATTACCTAATTTATGTTGAAAACTAACAGCAGTGAGCTAACTCAAATGTAGACTTCTGGTTAGAAAGGAAACACATGCACACAAACTGGAATGATTTTTCTTGTAACAGAGACTAATTTTTTAGTCTGAAAAAAGAAATAAAATGTCCAGGGTTTATTGCTGACTGACAAACACTTCAAGCCCTTATGAAATGATAAGTGACTTCAGAGGCACAGAAATTTTGAATCTTGAAGAAATTCTGAGATAGGGCTCTCTTCCACTCTGCCAGTGGTAAAAATTGCAATGTTGGGGCTGATCTCTCAAAAGAGCAGTCCTTTGTGATCGATGCATCACGTAAGCCAGGGCTGGGGAACCTGTGGCCTCGAGATTGCAGCTTCCCCACCGGGATTAAGCAGTTAATCTTGTTAGGTCATTGTCTGTGTAGAAGCTCCCCAACCCCTTCAATTCAATTTAACATGAGTCTAGAAGAGATATTCAATGAAAAGGACTACTCTGTTTTACCCTTGTTGTTTTCAGTCATGTCTGACTTTTTGTGACCCCATTTTGGGGTTTTCTTGGCAAAGAAACTAGAATGGTTTGCCATTTCCTTCTCCAGCTCATTTTACATATGAGGAAACTGAGGTGAACGGAGTTAAGTGACTTGCTCAGGGTGACACAGCAAGTAAGTGTTTGAGCTGGATTTGAACTCATGAACATGAGTCTTCCTGACTCCAGGTCCAGCACTCTTATCTAGCTGCCCTTGTTTTACCCTTACACATTTTTAAAAGAAATCATAAATGCAATCTTTGAATCCAAGGACAATATGAAGGACCCAGGATCATTTTGGAGAAATCCAATGTCTCTGACCTGTAGCTCTAACCCCTCCCCCCCACAAACTCTGGAAATATTACTATGTGTCATCACTATGTACTGATAAAAACTCCCACTGCAAGCATGAAGTTCGCAATATTAAAGAAGGGACATCAATAAAATAATAATAGCTAGCATTTCTTAAGAATGTGAGCTCCTTGAGAGAGGGAATGTCATACTTTTCTATTTCTATTACTAGTGCTTAGCACATAGCAAGCACTTAATATATGCTTCCCCCCCCCCCATTCATTCATTATAATGCTGTTTAAGGTTTGTGAAGAAATTTTTGTATATTTATCTGATTTGATCTTCACAATAATCTTGTAAGGTAGATACTATTTTTATCCCCCTTTCATGGATGGGGAAATGGAGGCTTAGGAGAAGTTAGGTGACTGCCCAGGATGACACAACTAGCTAGTGATGTCTGAAGCAGTATTCGACCTCATCTCTTTCTAATTAGAGGTCAGGAAGGACAGATAAAGTCCAGCACTCTAGCCACTGTGCCACCAAGTGGCCTTGAACTAGGAAAACTTTATTATTAGGAGTTTGGGGGAAAAAAATAGAAGCCAAAATAGAACCTTTGGAAAATAAATAGAAACCCTCTTGTCTTGTTCTCAGGTGTTGCCCTCTGTGTGGCTCCTCCTGCAGCTTTTCTTGGCACCCAGAGGTCAGCACCAAGCAGTGCTCTCAGGTAAGTTTAAAAACCCTCCGTCAAAGAAAATCTGGGTAACTGAGTAAATCAGAGAAAGTCTCCAGAATTTTCAGGGTATGGCAGGAGAGCCAGGTCTCCTTGAGTTATTACAGGTCAGAGCTGTAGTGATGGAAAACCAGACTAAGAATATCCCTTCATTGAAGTCCACTTTGCTCCCTTTGCTCACTGATTTTGCTGTTTTCTGGTCTCACAAAAGCTTGTTTAGGGAGAAGATGGACTGACCCTGTTGCTTTCCAACTTGAAAAGGGTGCTTGCCAACAGCTCCCTGGTCAGCTGCCATGACTACAAATTGTGATACCTTTTCTCTAGCCCTAATAGAGCACACTTTACCTGGTTAGGAATTGATACAGTATCCCTCGAGAAAGAATCTTAACTGTGTGAAATGATTATCCATTCACTCTAGGAGAAAGGCATGGCAGACCCTGCTGATTTTGAGAAAGGAAGAGAAATGAGAGGGTAGCGAAAAGATTTCAGCATTGGCTATATAAACTCAGCATTCTTAAAAAATACAAATAGTCAAGAATATTTTATTAAGTATTTTGGCTAGAACAGACTTTAGAGATCATATAACCCAACACCCTCATTTTATAAAGGAGGAAAGTGAGGCCAAAAAAGTTGCCAATGGAGGCCACACTGCTAATAATTGGTCCAAAATCCAAGTTTATGGCTGTGAGTCTATTCCCCAGAAACCAGTTATTTTCATTTTGGTTAAAAAAAGTGGAAAAAATGTCATTTGATTAAAATTTATTTTCTATATTTTCTTAATTTTAATAAAATATCAACAATAACAATTTATTTGCTAATTTTCATTGGTGAAATTATTTGGTTGTTGGGCTTTTTAAAAAATATAGTTGTCGATATGTATATTCTTCCAGTTTTACTTTTATTACTTGAAATCACATCACGTGTTTCCTGTACCTATATTTCTTTGAATTTCTTATTTATCATTTGTTATGGTATAATAATATAATACATTGACATACTGTCATTTAATCATCCATTCCCTAATCTTTGGTCATGTATATTGATTCAAGCTTTCAATTATTACTAATAAAGCAGCTAGGAATATCTCTGTACAGCTATATCTCCACCCCTATTTAATAACATCTTTAGAAAATTTTTGTAATAGTAGTCTCACTTAAGTCAAAAAATATGATCAATTTGGTAATTCTTACTGCATGTTTTCAGGTTATTCTTCAGAAAGCATATATTTTAAAGGTTTACTAACAACATAAAAGAATATATTTTTCACTGAAGCTGAATTCACCATCATTGAATTTTATCATTTCAAGCCTTTTTTGCCAACTTGATGGATAAGATGGTATACCTTAAAATCCTGAAAAATGTTCTCTATTCATATCAATCACTTTTCTATTGGGGAATACATATTATTTTTTATAGATTTCTATCAGCTTCTCAAAGCTTATGAATGTCAGATTTTATCAGATATATTTATCACAATGATTTTTCCTCAATCTATTTCTTTTATTTCTATTTTGGAATCATTGCTTTTACTTGTATTATCTTTTTTTTTTTGTCTCTGTATAGTCAGATCTATCCATTTTCATCTCCAATATTCTTTTCTACTTTTTGATAGGTGAAATGTTTTTTCTCCACAATGAAGAGAAACATATTCCTTTCCTTTCCTTTTTTATGTTCTTAAAATACTTAGATGATTGATCCAATTGGGATTTATTGTAGCATATGCTAAGCTGTCAATCTAAATGAATTTTTTTTTGCCATTCTATTTTCCAAGTTTTCCAACAATTTATATTTAATGACTCCATGCCCCCATGTTTTGTAATTTTGGGTTTATCAAGCATTAGTCTCATATTCATTAGGATCTATTTCTGAATTCTTTATATTTCTGTTGCAGGATTTTTTTAAAAAATCCAGTACCATTTTTTATAACTGATACTTTGTAGTGTATTTTATAATCTGGTAGGATGAGAATCTTCCTTTTATGATAAGAACCTACCATTTATTTAGTTTGTTTAAGAATTACTGTTATACTGTATTATACTGTTATACTGTAAGTACTGTTATACTGTATACTGTTATACATAAAAATGTATAACAATAAAAAACTTTACAGATATGGAAACAGATGTTCTGAGTGAAACTTACAAATAGCCATTATAAAGTCTTTTTCTTGTGACTGAGGCTAGATTCATACTCAGACATTCTGACTCCAAATGCAGTGTTCTTTTTAACTCCACTGTGCTGCATTCTTATTGTTAATTATTTTTCATACCTTTTTCTTGATATTGTTATCTGTTTTTCCATAGGATTAAAAACCCCCCAAAACATTTCATTCTACCTACCAGACCGTTGGTAGATGGACTGATATTGCATGAACTCATTGTGAAATATTGTCATTTTTGCTACTACTCCTATGTGCAAGGTGCTATGCTGCTGAGCAACAAAAGGGAAAATCAGTCCCTATTCTTAAGGATATATAAATATTACTAAAAAACAGATAACAACTGCAAGGGATTCATTTAGGGAATTCTCTGATCAAGTTGCTAAAAGAAGCAATAAACTTGATATAAAGAAGTGAGTCTTTGTTCAGAACTTTTGAAAGCACATATTAATGGAAGCTATGGACAGGCAAGTCCATTGGCACCTTTTTTGAAAGGGCTAAATACTATCTGATTGAGCCTGGGGCTGCTCTCAAGATCATTTGGATGGCTGGGAGTCCTGTGATATAGACATTGTGGGAGGAACCATCCCTTTGTTCTAGTCTACAAAAGGGAGCTAACCTCACTTGCTGCTTTTTACCTCTTCCTTTCTGCAAGGTTCCAGGATTAGATCAGGATTCTGAGATTCTGGTACTGTTCATGATTGCCTTAGGCCAGGACATGTTAGTGCCACATGTTCTCAATGTAAAAGCCATAGAAAGGAGCCACCAGGTAGCCAGGGGTTTCCTAGATGGCAGCCTCGCAGGCAAAGAGATGGCAATAATCTAGGAAGTAATGGAGTAGAGAGAGAGTCTGGATCCTGCAACCCCTGACTTGGACACTGCCCCTTGGACTCAGGAAATACCTTCTCTAAGAGAGTCTTGATTCTAAAACTCCTGATTCGAGATTATAGAGAAAGAGTCCCTAAGGGGAAATGCTCAACACCACCCCATGTGCTGTTGGAGCTACAGAATTCTAACTACTCATAAAGCATTGTTCTCTTCTCTACAAAATGCCATGTTTCTGAGAGCACTGACTGCCCAATTATCTCCCTAGGGCTGGCTTGTCTTGGCTTCCTGGCAGCAGTCACCTTTCTTAAGGGGCTGCCATTTCTGACACATTGAGCCATCTCTTGCCTCGTCCCAAGGCAGCCAGTTCCCAGGTTCCTAGTTCCATTGAATCTCTGCTAAAAGGCAAAAGACCCAAAGTGTTCTGCCAAGCTCCCTTTTCTAGGCCATCATAAATGTCTCGTTCTTTCTCTAGTGTTTGTCCCATAGAAGATCTAGTTAGTCAATTTACTTAACCTTAATTAGAAGATGATGTCAGTCCTCACTGAAGTGCTAATAGACATCTTCACATCTTCTGTGGCAGAGGCAACCCTAGGCAAGTCACTTATCCTCTTCCTACATCAATTTTCTCAACTGTTAAGTGGAGAGTAATAATAACACCTATTTCATAGGATTGTTGTGAGGCTCACATAAGATAATGTTTGTAAAGCACTTAGCATAGCATCTGACGTATCCTAGGCACTTAATAAATGCTTGTTTCTTGAGGTAGCTAGATGGTGCAGTGAATAGAGTGCTGGGCTTAGAAAGTCAGAAATATCTGATTTCATATCCAGGCTCAGTCACTTACTACCTGTGTGACCTTGGGCAAGTCACTTAAACCTCTGTTTGCCTGTTTCCTTAATTGTAGAAAGGGGACAGTTAAAGTACCTGACTCCCAGGGTTATTGTGAGGATCAAATGAAATAATGATTGTAAAGTGCATAGCATATAGTAAGTTCTGTATAAATGTTAGCCATAATAAAAATTAATTATTTTATTAATTATAATTATTAAGATATAATTATTATTTATATATAATATATTACATATTATTAATATATAATTATGATTAATTATAATAATTATTAATATTAGTATTTGGATTTCCAAAGCTGTCTATGACTCAAAAAAGTTAATCATTTTTGCTCTGAGGGGACATACTCTCAAATGTCCTAAACATTGACTCATCTATCTGCCTTATCAAATGGAGCATGCAATTAAATTGCCCATGTAGAACATAAGCTTCTTGAGGGGCAAGAATACTGGGAATGAAGTCAGGGATAAGGGTTAATATGACAAATTCAGTTTGGGATATATTGAATTTGAGATGCTAAAGGGACATCCAGCTGGAGATGTCAAACATGAAGTTTGTGTTGTGGGGCTAGAATTTAAGAGTAATGGAGTTTGACATATAGAATTGAGTCTTCTGGGTAAAGATGATAATTAAACTCATGGGTACTGATGCGATCACCAAGAGAAATGGTGTATAGAGAAGGCATAGAGAGAGCCTTGGGAAAGGCCCAGTAAAGGGTTAGGAGATGGATAATAATGCCTTCCTGATAATTTTGGGAGTAGGCTTTGGTATGTTGTCTGAGTACATCCTATTTCAGCTCAGAAAACTCCAGTGGTTCCCTATTCCATATAGGATCAAATACATGCTATTCTCTTTTGACATTTAAAACTTTTTGTACATTGACTCCAATCTCTCCCTTTCCATCTGTATTTTTCATTATTCTCTTTCATGAACTCTATAATCCATACTGGTCTTTCTGTGCCCCCACACATTTCCTTTTCCTTTGCAATGATTGTCCAAAAGCTTGGGATTCCTTCCTTCCTCAGTTTTTGTCTCTTGAAATTGCTGATTTTCTTCAAAGCTTAGCACAAGGATCACTTTCTACGTAAATCTTTCTTGCTTCACACGGTTATTAGTGTCTTACCTCAAATAGTCATTTTGAATATGTTATTATACATACACACACATATATGTAATCATACCCATACATATACACATATACATCTCTATATACATATGGAAGGTGAATAACTGGGATAAAGCAGCACACATGTATGTACATATATATAATAGATACACATTTATATGCACATATATGCATATGTAGTCTTCTCAGATAAAATATGAGTTCCTTGAGGGTAGGGACTGTTTCCTTTCTGTGTTTATTTGTTTGCTTTTTTTTGGTTTGTATTTCTGTTTGTATTTATATTCTCTATTTCTATCACAGTGCTTGACATATAATAGAAATATAATAAATGTTTCTTGAAAGATTGAACAAAGGAGACTGAAAAGAGGGGAAAAGGGGATTCAGGAGGGAAAAGTGATCTAGAAACCCAGGAAAGAGATAGTAGTATCTGAGAGGTGGTTAATGATATTAGAAGCTGTGAAAAAATTATCCTTCCAATTAAATTTTCCTTAATCTCTGTCAAAATAGTTTTAAAGTTTTCTTTATATAAATCTTGTCTGGAAAAATACTATACTTAAAATGTCAAAGGTAGATGAGTATATATCTACTGTGTGCAAAAAGTTGCTGCCAAAGAAAGTAAGGGGCAGCTAGTTGGTGCAGTGAATAGAGTGCTGGAGCTGCGTTAAAAAAGACCCACATTTAAATCTGGCCTCAGACATTTCCTAGTCCTGTGACCATGGGCAAGTCACTTTTCCTCAATTTCCTTATCTGTAAAATGGAGAGAACAGCACTTATCTCCAAGGGCTGTTGTGAGGATACAATGAGATAATATTTATAAAGCACTTTGCAAATCTTAAAATGCTGTATAAATGCTAGCTTTTATTATTGTGAATCTTATTCTTATCATTGATTCCTACCCAGGTGAGCAATTGATCTTCAAGGATGATGGTTGTTGACTGGTAGTGAGCAGCTGATCTTTCTAAGTGGGCTCTAAGTGACATAAAACATACTTAGGTTAGGCAGGAGGAAGAATGTTGCAGAATTTGGGAGCTAACATGGGTTCTTTAAATGAGTCTTCATGATACAGTGACTGGTATATAGAACACTAACCTGAGGATTGGTATACCTGAATTTGAATACCACTTCTGACGCTAAATACGTGACTTTGGATTACTCCCTTTACCTTTCTGAGGGTTAGTTTCCAGAGTTGTAAAATAAAGGGGTATAGAATCATTGAATTTTAGATCAGGAAAGACTTCAGAGATAATCAAGTTAGCTCTCCTGAATCCCAGTGCAATGTTCTGATCTACTTTCTTGCTTACTCAATTTGAAAAGTAGGAATAAATTCAGAATGTTTGATCTGAATCTTTAGAATATGTTAACAAAGCAAGGATCTACTGGACAATTCTGAGAACAGGGCAGAAAACGATAGCCTTGTTTGGGTGGCTGGTTTATTATGTATGTAATTATTCTAATGAGAATTGCCTATATAAAAACTGAGGGTATTCTTGATGAAAAAATTAAAGGGAAGCAGGCAGGTATTCACAAACAATTTTTCCTTTACAGTAGACTGGCTTCCCTGGCTTCTTCTGGAAACTTTACCCAATTTCCCTTAGTGCTAGTGCCTTTCCCCATTGATTATCTCTGACTTATCCTGTATATATCTTGTTTTTTAATGTAGTTTGCTTCTTGTCTTTTATATTAGACTATGAGCTCCTTGAACACAAAGGACTGTTTTTTGCCTTATGTTGTATCCCTAGCACTTAGCATAGTATCTGGAACATAGTAGGCTCTTGTTCACTTGACTTGCACTACATTGTTGCTAGACAGAGAGTTGTAGGAAAAACAAAATTCTCCTACACTTATTGCTTATAGAATCATAGATTGATAACAAAGGGACCTTCTAGTTCAATCTTTCATTTTATAGGTGAAGAAACTGAGACCTGTAGAAGTTAAAATAACTCCTAAATATTCATACAAGTACAAATATCCAAGCTTTTGGAACAAAAACTCATTTGACAAAAACTTCTGGGAAAAGTGAAAAAAAGAATGTGGCAGAAACTAGGTATAGACCAACATCTCACACTGTATACCAAGATAAGGTCAAAATGGATACATGATTTACACATAAAGGGTGATAACATAAGCAAATTAGGAGAGCATGGAATAGTTTATTGATCAGATCTATGATAAGGTTAGAATTTAAGACCAAAGGAAAAATAGAGAGCACTAAAAAATGTAAAACAGATAATATTGATTATATAAAATTAAAAAGTTTTTGCACAAAGCCAACATAATTCAAATTATAAGGAAAGGAGAAAACTGGGAAAGAATTTTTGCAATAAATATATCTGATAAAGGCCTCATTTCTCAAACATATAGAGGACTGAGTCAAATTTATAAAAATACAAGTTATTCCCCAATTGATAAATGGTCAACGGATAGGAATAGGCAGGCAGTTTTCAGATGAAGAAATCAAAGTTATCTATACTCATATGAAAAAAATGCTCTAAATCATTACTGATTAAAGAAATGCAAATTAAAACAACTCTGAGGTACTATCTCAATCTATCAAATTGACTAATAATGACAAAAAAGGAAAATGATGGATGTGGGAGGGGTTGTTGATGGAGTTATGAAAAAACTATAAAACTGTATATACCCTTTGATCCAGCAATACCACTTCTAGGTTTATATCCCAAAGATATAAAAAAGGAAAAAGGACCTATTTGTACAAAACTATTTATAGTAGCTCTTTTTGTAGTGGCTAAGAATTAGAAATCAAAGGATTCCCATCAATTGGGAAATGGCGAAACAAACTGTGGTATACGATTGTACTAGAATATTATTGTGCTATAAGAAATTACAAGCAGGCTGATTTCAGAAAAACCTGGAAAGACATACATGAACAGATGCATAGTGAAGTGAATAGAACCAGGAGAATATTGTTCACAGTTACAGCAATGTTGACCAATGAAGAACTGTGAATAACTTGGCTATTCTGATCAATACAATGATCCAGGACAATCCCAAAGGACTAATGATGAAGCATAATATCTGTCTCCAGAGAAAGAACTGATATTGTTTGACTACAGACTGAAGCACGATATTCCCAGTTTCTTTCATTCTCTTTTTTTCTTATTCAAGTATTCTTGTGTAAAATGATTAATATGGAAATGTTTTACATGATTACACATGTATAACATATATCTGATCATTTACATCTCAGGGAGGGGAGAAGGGCGGAAGAGACAGAATTTGGAACTCAAAACTTAAAAAAAACTCCAAGTATTAAAAAAATTGTTTTAACATGTAATGGGGGAAAATCAAATATATACACATATACATATATACATACAAACACACATATGTATATATGTGTATGTATATTATATATTATATATATATGTAAAAGTTTCATACAAGTAGCAGGTAGCATAGCTGGAATTTGAACACAGGTCCTTTGATCCAAAATGCAGTGTGCTTTTTATCATACATTCTATTGATTGACTTGAAAAATGCAAACATTTAACTCAGAGTAAAGTTCAGTCTTGAGAGCTCTCTTGAGACAAGTTGTTTCTTTTGCTCATTGAAATTTTGTAGTACTTTACTAAAGATACAACCATTGATCTACCTTTGCTCCAACAGAGCTTGGCTGAGTATTTATATTGTGTTTTCTAGATGCCAATATCTCAAGGAAATTAATGTTTTACAATTATTATGGAAGTTATCCTGAGTAAAATCCAGATCAAAGGAAGAACCCATAGAGGGCTAGGTTTTTCTAATGCTCCTCTTCTAAAATAATAAACTGCAGATCAAAGAACCCTTTTCAGGAAAACCTGTGAATAGCCTAACCACTCACACTGGAAGAACAAAACAAAAAACACATATTGCCCTCCAGGAGCTTATATTCTACTGAGTAGGAGTGGAAGGAAACTGAAAGTTACCTTTCAGGAATAGTTAAAGTACACTTTATCAGTCAGCTTGATGAGAGGAGATGGGTATGTTTTTAGGCATCAGAGAAAGAGAACAGGGAGGAACTGAAGGATGGGAGTGGGGAGAATGGGGATTTGAGAAATCTGCTAGAGGAGATTGGAAAGGATGGAATTAAGGATACAAGTAGAGGTGTTGACTGTGGTAAAGAGATGGGCCACTTATCTTCATCAGACGCTGGAATCATGTCAATGGTTTTTTTAGATATAGAATATGGGAGAAGAGGGATTTGACTGCCAATGATCTATAATTATGAGGTAAGCAAGTGGGAGGAAAGGGTGGTATGGGAGTCTGGAGGAGAGAAGAAAAGGTCTGATGAAATAACAATTCCAGGTATAGATTAGTATAATTTAGGCCATTTCTTCTGAGTCTATGGTCAACATTGAGCCTCATTTAGGGAAAAGTCTTGCCAGAGTGTCTAGAAATTCAGAAGGCACCAACAGTAAGTACCAGGACACATTTTTTCCCCCTTCAGCTGTGCCCTTAACCTCACACACCAGTGGCAGCTGGTCCGTTAGTAAGGTAGGAACCTCATAGTGTCTGAGAACACAGCTGTTTCCCCTAAAGCCCAATCCCAGGTGAATTTCCACCACTAGCTCCTTGCTCCCTGAATCCTCCTGATTCAGGCACAAAAATTCCTACTTACTGCTCTGAAATTGAACTCAGTGGAAGGATTACTTTCTGGTTTTTATGTTTCACATGGTTTGTTTAATCCATTGAAAACAGGAAATAGTCCAGGTATTTCTTGAAGTAGGCAATACTTTCATGCTTTAAAATCTTAAATGTGTTAATGTTTTGATTACAAATACACTTCATTCAATGAAGCACAGTGCGTTCTGGACTTAACGTAAACATTGTTATGTGAATCTGCCTCGATAGTAAGTGTATCTTGATGCCATGCCAAGCTTCTACACTCTTTTTAAAAAAATTCTGTGGCCTCTTGTGAACTGTGTTTATCCCTTGTGCGGAATTGAACCAATTTATTTAATGGTTTTAAGAGTGAAGCAAATAGGATGAGATTCATTAGTGCTGAAGTGATCTGGACCCAGGGGAAATTTTTTTGACAGCTTAGCCACCTAGACCCCATGGTGCCAGTTAATAGAAAATACTGTGTTGATGGTGAATTTGTTATTGAAGTGGGTACATTATTATCTAGCCTCCATCTACAGAAGTATTTGGTGTTGTTGTTAAAGCACTGGTTTTTTAAAGGTATTGTGAGTGGCTAAAGAAACTACTTTCCTCACATTCACTGAGGAAAACAGAGGACTTCACTAGTTGAGAATCAATGTAGGATAAAGTTGTTTTGCCACATCAATGGAGGATAGAGTAAGGATATATAATGGTGCACCTGCTGCGACAGTTAGATTGTGAATTTGGAATCTATTTGGAACAAAGTGTACGGAATCTGACCTTTGGTTTGTGCTAAGAGGAACAAGGTGTGCTATCACCACACCAGATCTGAATATTCTGATCTTTAGAAGGAGGTGCTGAGATTAGAAAAGTTGCGAGGAAAAGACAAACTTTGGGTTAGTGTGTCAGTAGTATCTTCTTCAGCTGTCTGATACCAAACAAATGGTTGATACAGTTTAACAAAAATCTCACCCCCACCCCCCCAATTTTCTTCTCATAGACTCGTAGATTGAATTTTGTCTTTTTTAAGCCAGTGATTTTTAACATGTGGGGAGGCATCTTCTCCTTGGGAACTATATTTCCCACAAGACTTTGAGACATGGCAGGAAGTGGAATAACCATGGGCCAGCTTCCTTTCCATTTTCTCTTTCTCTCTGTGACTTGTTCATAGGGTGCTGTGTCCAGTTTTTCTTATTGAATTCTTTTTGCCCAATCTTCTATCAGGTGTTAAATAACAAAAATGTGCATTTGAATGAAGGTATAAACTTTATTCTCCTATCTGCTCTGCAAATACTAAGCTCTATGGAAATAATTAACTTACCATCTGAAGATATATTATAGTATGAATTAAAAGTCAAACTTGGAGAAGAAGAAAATAAAAGTATTGATGGAAATATTTTCACTTTTTAACTGGCATATTTAAAAGATCAACTCAAATGCCTTACATTTTGCTTCTGCTTATTTTATTCCAATATAAAACCAGAGGACCACATCTATTTAATAATGCTGTGAAGTCAATCTTCAAACCATTTAATGTTCCACAGACCTTACTCAGAAACCAGTGTTTGAGCTAGAACCCATCACTTCAAAGCGATCTGAGTCTCTAAGGAAGCAGTGGTGCCACTTCTATGTATGTCATGTCACCAACTTAAATGAGCTGACAGTATTCTGGGCTGCTAAGAAAAGAAGAGTTGAAGTTTTCTCTGAAAGAAAACGCAGAAAGAAAAGAATTTTAGCCACAGAATAGTTGTCAGTCACTGTGAACTGAAAGCAGAACTGTAGGGATTTCTGCACTTCCAGGACAAGCAGCATGACACCCTCCCTCAGCTGAGGTGGGGTAGAAGGGAAGAAGGTGGAACACATGGGCACATAGCCAAACCACTGAAAGTGCCATTAACATCTTCTAAAGTTGATACCCTCTAAATTGCAGGTTCGATGGACCAAAGCCCTAGTTACCTTATCCTAGTTGTAATTTGGATTAAAAACCAATCTGCATGTACAAGAAGAAAGCAGAAGTAGTGGCGCACACACACACACACACACACACACACACACACACACACACACACACACACACACACACACACACAAAGATTGAACAATTATAGACTATGAGTGGCAGAGAATCCCTCATTTTGGTTGATTAAAATCTTTTTGATCAGTGACCAATTTAATCAACTCTTCCAGTTCTTCTGGCCAAAAAGAATTGTTAGTTTCGATAAAAAAAATAGATTTTATTGATGAATATTCTGTTTCAAAATAAACCTCTACAATTCCTGTATTATTAGGATTTACCCTGACACTGTTCTGAACAAAGGAAAGTCTGTTTAATGAAGTATTGAATTCTTAAGTCTTCATTTTCATTTCAATATCATTTTGAGTATTTATATCTGACAATATTATTTTTGATGCTGGATATTAGAGGTTCCCAAACTTATTTGACCTCTTTGCCCCCTTTTTAAAAACAATTACTCAGTGCTGCCCTGAAAATCTACTTTCCTTAACTTTTTAACAGTTTTCAAAAAAATTTGCATCATTTCAAAAAATATAAAATATTTAAAAAATGACATCTTAAATTTAACAATTTATTGTAAATTTCTGGGTTTTTTTCCTGCTTTGAAATTTTGATGATATAATATTGCATCATGTAACTGTATAGTGTTGTATTGTAAACAAGTCACTACTTGCACATATTCCTGCCAATGCGTGCTGGACTTCCCCAAAATACTCAACACACTCGCCTGCCAGCACCTGTCAGCAGACTTGATCACTGATCAATTATAACTCGCATTTTATGTGTTTATTTGGAAATTAATGTAATCACTATGACTTTGTTACACAACAGATGAAACATGTTTGAATGGTTTTTCAAAATTTTCTTCTCTTCTTTGGCTTCCACTGCCCCCTTATTTTTATTTGGTGCCTCCCAATTGCACCTGAGGCTACAACCATACCTCCTGGGTCATTCTAGCACCCCCCAGAGGGTAGTATCACCCACTTTGGGAAGCTGTGATTATAATGGATATCTTTCTGAAAAACTGAATGCAAATTAAGTTTTAGTAAATCAAATTACATTTTAAAATGTCCCAGGGGAACTCTTTTTAAAAAGTCGATCCTGTGGTGAATCCTCTAGCACAAGTATTCTTCACCTTTTTTGTGTCTTGGACCTCTTTGGTAGTTTAGCGAAGCCTGTGAACACTCTCCTCCTCAGAGTAATGTTTTTAAATACATAAAGTAGAATACAATAGATTATAAAAGAAATCAATTTTATTGAAGTGCAGTTATCACTGGAAAGTGTTTTGGCAGAAATTAGGTATAGACCAACATCTTGCACCAGATACCAAGAGAAGATCAAAATGGGTACATGATTTAGACGCAAAGCATGATATCTTAAGCAAATTAGGGAAGCATGAAAATTTTTACCTGTTAGATCTATGGATAAATGAAGAATTTATGACCAAATAATAGATTGAGAGCATTATAGGATGAAAAGTGAATAATTTGATTACATTATAATAAAAAGTTTTTCCACAAACAAAGCCAATACTGCCAAGATTAGAAGGAAAGCAGGAAAATGGGAAAATATTTTTACAGCAAGTTTCTCTGATAAAGGCCTCTTTTCTCAAATATATAGAGAATTGAATCAAAATTTTAAGAATACAAGTCATTCTCCAAAATGGGGAATGAACATGAACAGGCAGTTTTCTGAAGAAGAAATTAAAACTATAGTTATATAAAATGCTCTAAATCATTAGTGATTAGAGAAAGGCAAATTAAAACAACTCTGAGGTACTACCTCACACCTATCAAATTACCTAATAAATGACAAATGTTGGAGGGGATGTGGAAAAATTGGGACACTAATACACTGTTGGGGAAATTGTGCCAGCCTGGACAGAATTATGCCCAAAGGGCAAACTGTGAATATCTTTTGACTCAACAATGCCACTACTTGGTCTGCATTCTAAAGAGATCTGAGAATCAAGAAAAGAACCCACAGACACAAAAATTTTTATAGCAATTCTTTATGTAGTGGCTAAGAATTGGAAGTTGAGGGGTTGCTCATTAAATGGGGAAAGACTGTACAAGTTGTTGTAAATGATTGTGTTGGAATACTATTGTGCTATAAGAAAGGATGAGCAGGGTGATTTCATAAAAAACCTGGAAAGACTTCTATGAACTGACTCAAAGTGAAGTGAGCAGAACCAGGAGAACACTGTACATAGTAACAACAGCAATGTATGATGATCAGCTTTGAATGACTTAGCTATTCTCAGCAATATAAAGATCCAAAACAATTCTGATAGAACTATGATGAGAAATGCTATCCACCTCCAGAGAAAGAACTGATGGGAGTCTGAATGCAGACTGAAGTATATACTTTTACTTTATTTTTCTTGTTTGTTTTTGTCTATATTTTCTTTTGCAACATGGCTAATATCTTTTGCATGACTGCATATGTATAATTTATATCAAATTGCTTGCCTTCTCAATGAGGGGAAAGGGGAAGAGAGAGAGAGGGGAAAGAATTTGAAATTTAGAATGCTTAAAAACAAATGTTAAAATTTTTAAAAATGTAATTAAGAGAAGAAGAAAACGAGAGAAAAAAGAAATGCAGATATCAAAATTATTTTTAAGAAATAAATTCAAAGTTCCAAGGTTAAAAACTGCTCCTCTAGTTAAAAAATTATTCAGAATTCCAGTTATTTTATCTGTTTTGTGAATTCCAGATACTTTAGATTCTAGAGCTAATACCTATGGCTCCCTCTTTTATGTGACTCCCATTCAACAAGAATTTATTAATCAGCTAGTAGTATGTTTCAGATATTAAGGATACAAGGACAAAAATGAAACAGGCCTTGCCCTCAAGAAGTTTGCAATCTACCAGGGATTGAGGAAATACAGCATATTTCCAGAAAAATAAATACAAAATCATTTCAGGGAGGAGAGGAATATTGGCATGAAGTCAATGCTCATATTTTTTTTGTTATTATTGTTGATCAGGAAAGCCATGCTGAGGAGGAAACAATGCTATTTGGAGGGATCCCCTATATCCATGTAAGGCCTGCCAGATTCTCTTCAACTAGTTTTGCCAAGAGTCTGGTGCCGTTCAAGGGAAACATAACTCCCCAGGAGCAAGGGGGATCAGGTAATTCCCACACTTCTCTAGGGAGGACATGACTGAGAAGACTAAGATATTCTAGCCATTCAATTCAAGGAACAAATAGCATTTTAGCTTCATCAGTTCTCCTTTGGAGAAAGTGAAATTTAAGAAACCATCTCTACTTGATGCTACAGATGTTTGGGGAAGAAAAGAGAAATCATTTAAGTTTCTTTGTCTGTCTTTCCCTTTATGCATCTCTTGAACTTATCACTATTTCATTTTTGTGTCCCAGCACAACCCACACATGCAGAAATGTGTGGTTTAATGGTTGTTTCTTGAATTGAATTGAATTATATAAGCTTTTGAAAAAATTGCATGCAAATTGAGTTTGAGTAAAATACATGACATTTTAAATTTTCAGGTGGTGGAGCTACAACAAAGCATCAGGGAAGTTATTTTTGCTAAAGTGAAGACCTTCCACCTTCAGTCTTCTTGGGCTTTGTAAACCCTAAAGCTGTACAAATGTCAGCTGCAGCTGCTCTGGCTCTTAGCTTAACCTCCAGCCCTGCCCAGCTTCAGTCAAGCCTATGAGGTTCACCGGGGAGACAGGACCTAGGATGTCTCCATCACACCAACTTTCTAATTAAAGACATGGGGCTGATTCATTATGGAAGCTTCTGTTATTTGTTACTCTTCCTTCTATATGGCTAGCAAATCTCAACTTCCTTTCTTTTTCCCTGACATTCCAAACATTCACACAGGTGAAAACTCCCTTTCCCTCAGTTTTCCCTTGTATTCTACATCAACTTCAGCCCTACCTGTCCTTATCATCTTCTGTCTGGCTCCTTTCCACTTCATTCCTCCTGGAATCCATGCTCTATTATCAATATACACGTCTTAATCTTTTTCTTCCTCCTAACTGGAATTTAGCTTTTTCCGGAAGATATCACATCTTTCATCACCTTCTTCAGTGCTGGCTGTTCCTTCTCTCATGATTTCAGATTCCTAAGATCTGGAGTTGCTGAGAGATGTTATAGTTCTTTGCCCCTGCTACCACATGCAGACTCTTGGTCTGCCATTATATATCACCTCTCTCTGGCGTTTACATCACTCTGTTGTGTCACCCAGTCCAAAACCTTGTCCCTTCAACCCCTGATTCAGTTTTTATCTTTACCCCAACCACCGCCCTCATCCTTGATGACTTCAATATTCACAATGATAACCCTTCTAACACCCTAGTCTTCTCATTTAGCAGCCTTCTTAATTTCCAAGACCTCCATCTCTACTCTAAAAATAGTAATAGTTAACATTTATACAACACCTGCTATGTGTCAAGCTAAATATTTTACACTTATTATATCATTGATTCCAGGCCTAGCTCTCTGTCCATTGTGCCACCTAGTTGTCCCTTAATGCTTTATGATTTTCAAAGTGTTTTCTCTAAGAATCTTGTGAAGTAGGTAATGTGAAAGAATTATTCCTATTTTCTATATTAGGAAACTGAGGCTTATAAAGTGATTTGCCCAGGGTAACACAAGTATTATGGGTCAGAGAGAACTGGAATCTAATACTCTTTCCCCTTAGATCACATTATTTCCAAAATTGATTCATAATAGACTTCAATTGAAGTAGCTTATGAAGTACATTCTCTGTTCCCTATCTACCAATAAAGATGAATGCTGATCACCATTTGCCTTTCTAGACATATTTACCATATTTCATCTTGGAATCTTCCCTGGGTTCCTGACAGCTCCAACAGAGGCATTGTTGATGAGTTATGGGTGAGTTCAGACATTTATCTTCTAAATGTTCAACTTGCATTACAATTATTCGCCTTCCCCTCTTCAGAGAAGGTTGAATGCAATAGTTAAAACTTTAGATGTCTTGGGATTTTCTTATATTAGATGTGCTCTGTCATGGGATAAGAAGAGAACAGGTAGCTGTTAACCTCAAACCTGACCTTTTAAAGCCAAAACTGAACTGATCACAATGTGTTCTATGACTAGGCCTGTTATCCAAAACTAGAAAATAGCATTTCTTTTTCAGGGACTTGGAAAAGCACAGTTTTACAAATTTAGATAGCTTTAGGAAGGGAAAAATATTTTTTGACAGAATAATTCTGTTTCCTCTGGACAAAATGGTGATCTCTTAAATACCTGAAAGGTAGAAGATGGGTTAAGGAGGATAGATGGAAGTATCCTCTCTGCTATTATTATTGCTATAGCCTTTCCAGGGACAAGCTTGACTAATGGCTACTCTAGTTTGTTCTCATAGTTATAATTCCCTCTATCCCTGTTCTCATTATCTGGGGAGTGTAATACTGTGGTACAGAGGAAAAAACCACACTGGCCTTAGAGTCAGAAGATCTGGATTCAAATTTTTACTACTTTTGTGATCCTGGGCAAGTTACTTAAATCTTCTAGGCTTTGGTTTCCTCATCTGTAAAAATTAAAGCAAGTGGTAGTGGACTAAATGATTTTTTAGGTACCTCCAGCTATAGATATATGAACCACTATCCCTGGAAGTCTATGCCTAGGGATGAAAAGGTAGAGATAGGGAAGGAAGTTTGGATACCTACTTGGTCAATTCATTTAACTCAGCAGATATAGTAAAAAGAGCATTGTACTTTGAGTTAGAAGGCCTGAATATACATCCCAGGTCACATATATCCTAGTTATGTGACCGTGTATAAGCCATTTACTTTCTGTGAACCTCAGTTTCCTCATCTATAAAACAGGAATCATATTTATTCTACTACCCACCTCTCTTTAATGGTATTATGAGGAAAGTACTATGTAGTTCTCAAGCTCCCTAAGAAGGTGGGTTTTTATTACTCCTAATTAAAGTTGTTGGTTGTTCAGTTGTGTCTGACTCTTCATGACCCCTTTTGAGGTTTTCTTGGCAAAGATACTGAAGTGACTTGCATTTGCTTCTCTAGGTCATTTTACAAATGAAGAACTGAGGCAAACAGGGTGAAGTAATTTGGCTCAGGGTCACACAAAAGTGTCTGAGCTTGGATTTGAACTTGTGAAGATGAATCTTTCTGATTCCAAGCCCAGTGCTCTATCCACTGTACCATCTAGCTGCCCACATTCATATCAAATAATAATAATAATATAACATGAGTAGGAATCTTTTAAGGGGCACTGAGGTGCCACAATAGTAAGAGAGCTGCTGTATGGGGACAAGAAGGCATCAGTTGCTCTCAAGAGTCCAAGTCAGGCTCTAGTCTCTCTCCCATGTTGTAGCTAGCTATAGTATTTATGTGTGTGTGTGTATGTGTATGTGTGTGTGTGTACATGTGTGTATGTGACAAAGAGAGATGGGGGAAAGGAAGAGAGGGGGTAATGGAGAGGGAGGAGTGGGAGAATATACCAAGTGAGGTCTATTCAGGATAGAGAGGGTGTGCTGTTCCTAATCCCTTTTTCCTGTTTCCATTGGTCTTTCCTTAATTTGGGTGTATCACTGAGGAAGTGTTGTTTGTTGGGCTATAATGTCAACAGTCTTAGGTTGTAGCTCAGAACCACTCCATGGTCCGGAAATGATAGAGACAAGGTAATCTTAGAGGTGAAGGAATTAGCATCTGAGAAGGACAAGAAAGGGCCTCCTGTATTTGAGTGAGTTTGGAAAGGAAGTCAGGTATTGTTAAGAGCTGGAGTTAGGTGAGGAGAGAGAACATTCCAGACCAAGGGGCCAAATGAACACAAGTTTTGATCCAGTGACAACTGGTTTGTTTGTTTTGCAAGTGTCAAAGAAGTTCAGTATGGATATCCTCATTATCAGAAAGTTACCTACTAGGTCACTGGACTATTTTGGCTTAGCAGTTTATCAAGATTATATCATAAGACATGGAGAGATTGTGGTCTGTGTTGATGAAAAAAGTATCCACACCAGTGAAAACACAAATCCCTTGAAATATTGAAGTTGGAAAAAAAATTGGCCCGCTGCAATTAGCATTACACACTTTTTTTTCGTTAGAAGAGAGGTCTTTTTATTTCTTCTTTGTGTGCTATGGAACTCTTCATTTATTTATTTATTTTTTAAAATGGCCTTTTCTTTTTTTTTAAATTATAATTTATTTATTTTTAGTTTTCAACGTTCATTTCCACAAGATTTTGAGTTCCAAATTTTCTCCTCATCTCTCTCCTCTGCCCACCCCAAGACAGCATGTATTCTGATCACCCCTTTCCCCAGTCTTCTCTGCCTTCTATCACACCCCTCCCTTCTCTTATCCTCATCTCCTCTATTTTCTTGGAGGACAAAATAGATTTCTATACCCCATTGCCTGTGTATCTTATTTCCCAGTTGCATGTAAAAGCAATTTTTAACATTTGTTTTTAAAACTTTGGGTTTCAACTTTTCTCCCTTCCTCCCTCCCCACCTATCTCCACTGAGAAGGCAAGCAATCTGATGTATGTTATACGTGTGTAGTTATGCAAAAGACTTCCATAAAAGTCATGTTGTGGAAGATTAAGTATATTTCCCTCCATCCTATCCTGCTCCCCCCCATTTATTCTATTCTCTCTTTTGACCCTATCCTTAAAAGTATTTACTCCTAATTATGCCCTCCTTCCATTAGTCCTCCCTTCTACCATTCTCCCAACCCCCTGCTTATCCTCTCCTGTCCTACTTTCCTGTAGTGTAATATAGAGTTTCATAGAAAATTGAGTATGCATGTTATTCCCTTCTTAAGCCAAATGTGATAAGAGTAAGTTTCAATTTTTCCCTCTCACCTCCCCTCTCTTCCCTTCCCTTGAAAAAGCTTTTCCTTGCTTCTTTTATGTGAGAAATAATTTGTCACATTCTATTTTTCCCTTTCTCAATATATTCTTCTCTCACCCCTTAATTTTATTTTTTTGAGATATCATCTCTTTCTATTCAACTCACCCTGTGCCCTCCGTCTATATGTATATAATCCCTTCAACTACCCTAGTACTGAGAAAAGTCTCAAGAGTTGTAAATATTATCTTTCCATATAGGAATGCAAACAGTTCAACTTTAGTAAGTCCCTGATGATTTCTCTTTCCTGTTTACCTTTTCATGCTTCTCTTGATTATTGTGTTTGAAAATCGCATTTTCTTTTCAGCTCTGGTCTTTTCATCAAGAATATTTGAAAGTCCTCTATTTCAATGAATGACCATATTTTCCCCTGAAGTATTATACTCAGTTTTGCTGGGTAGGTAATTCTTGGTTTTAATCCTAGTTCTTTTGACTTCTTGAATATCCAAGCCCTTTGATTCCTTAATGTAGAAGCTGCTAGATCTTGTGTTATCCTGATTGTATTTCCACAATACTCAAATTATTTCTTTCTGGCTGCTTGCAATATTTTCTCCTTGACCTGGGAGCTCTGGAATTTTACTACAACGTTCCTAGGAGTTTTCCTTTTGGGATCTCTTTCAGGAGGTGATCAATGGATTCTTTCAGTATTTATTTTACCCTCTGGTTCTAGAATATCAAGGCAGTTTTCCTTGATAGTGTCTTGAAAGATGATTTCTAAGTTCTTTTTTGATCAGGTAGTCCCATAATTTTTAAACTGTCTCTCCTAGATCTATTTTCCAGGTCAGTTGTTTATCCAGTGAGATATTTTACATTGTCTGCTATTTTTTCATTCCTTTGGTTTTGTTTTATAATTTCTTGATTTTTCATAAAGTGATTAGCTTCCATCTGCTCCATTCTAATCTTTAAGGAATTCTTTTCTTCAGTGAGCTTTTGGATCTCCTTTTTCATCTGGCCAATTCTGCTTTTTAGGGCATTCTTCTCTTCATTAACTTCAACTTTTTGGATCTCTTGTCATTTGGGTTAGTCTATTTTTTACAGAGTTATTTTCATCATCATTTTTTTTGGTCTCCTTTAGCAAGCAGTTGACTCATTTGTCATGATTTTCTTTCATCACTATCATTTCTCTTCCTAATTTTTCTTCTACTTCTCTTACTTGATTTTCAAAATTCTTTTTGAGCTCTTCCATGGGCTAGAACCAATTCATATTTTTCTTGAAGGCTTTGGATGGAGGAGCTTTGACTTTGTTGTCTTCTGTTTGCGTGTTTTGGTCTTTCTTGTCACCAAAGTAAGATTCTATAGTGTGATTCTTTTTTCATTTTTTGCTCATTTTTCTAGCCATTTGCTTGACTTTTGAACTCTTTGTCAAGGTAGATCTCTGCTTCCAGTGCAGGTGGGGCATGTACTGTCAGCCTCTCGATTCCCCCATGATTTGTGGGCCTAGAGCCCCAGAAATAGTCACTGCTGCCACCCCTGCTGCTGCTGTGGCTACTGCAGGTTCCTCTACCCCTCCCACACTGGTCCCACAGGCTTTTTCCACTGACCTTCCAATTTATCCTCAGTGTTTTAGGGTCCTGAAGTCTGGAAACTGCCACAGGTGCGAGAGATTCAGTCCCCCTGAGGCTTACTCAGGTCTCCTCTGTGCAGGCATAGACCATGCTGGACTGCGCCCTACCCCCTTTGTGGTGTGATAGACACTTCCTGGTGACCTTCCAGACTATCTTGGGCTGGAGATTTGCTTCACTCCATCAATCTGTGGGTTCTGCAGCTCCAGAATTTGTTTAGAGCCATTTTTTACAGGTATTTGGCTGGACTTAGGGGAAATGCTCTAGAAAGTGCATGCTGTTACTCTACCAACTTGTCTCCACTCCTCCAGCAGGCACACTTTTAATGTTTCATTTGCATTATCAATGTTCTCTGCATCACTTTCTTAAGTCTAGACAATCAGCAAGACATCAAACCAAGCCCTTGATTATAGCATTCGCAGCTTCTGGGGTGTAAATGCTCGCATCCTGCCAGCCCTTGAAAGTTTACTCCAGCACACACCTGGCTATGTATTATCTGGAAAACTTGGTTGCTCAGAGTAGACTAGGATTCCCTAGAGAGGATTATTGGATGGATGAAAAGAGTGCTGGATTTGGAATAAAGGGACCTGGATTCATTTCCTTATTCTGCCATTTATTTCCTGTGTGACCTTTAGACAAGTCCAGGGGTGGGAAACCTGTAATCTTAAGACCACATGTGGCCTTTTTAGGTTATTGGGTGTGGCCTTTTATTGAGTCTAAGTTTTACAGAACAGCTCATTTTATTAAGGGGATTTGTTCTGTGAAGTTTGGATTCAGTTAAAGGGCTACACTTGAGGACCTAGAGGCCCACATATGACCTTGAGGCCACAGGTTCCCCAACCCTGGACAAATCATTTTACTTCTTCAGGAATTAGTTTTTTCATCTGTTACATGAGGGAGTTGAACTAGATAATATCCAAGGCCTAATCCAGGTTGAAATGGATGATTCTTTTACTCAAATGGATTTGCATATCTCTTTACTTAGCTTGTTCCTTATTATGATGTTGACCCTACTCCATCCTTCCATCCATGCCTGCTCATCCTGTGACACTCCTGTGCATGTCATCTTCTTAGGTTTAATGCCCTTCTGCCTTCTTTTCTGTCTATCCTACACAATGCACAACTTGCATGCATATGCCTCCTATATGTAGGAAAAGAACAATGATTTGCTCATAGTCATATAAATATGCATCCTCTATTGTCCTAGGCATATTATCCTAGTATTCCATCCAGAAATATTGCTTTGCAAGTTTGAGATTTTTGTTTTTTGAATTGATGAAAGTTAGCTATATGGAAGGGCAAATCCAGAATTCTCTTGTATTAGAGGCTTGGTTCATGTCCAGCTGAGGGCCTCCTATTATCACATTCTTAATGAACTTCTTTGCCATGTCTTTTAAAATTTAATATAATTCCAAATTAAGTTTTCTTTTCCGTAGCTCTTCAAGGATTCACTTTTTATCTTTTATATTTGATTATATGTGATAAAATCATTTGATTAAATGCTACTTAATCATTATAGACTATGTTATGACATAAATGTTATGATTATATGGAATAATTATATTTTCATTGGTGTAGCTCATAACACCTCTATGTCTTAGTAGATCATTTTTATAAGCTGTTGTAGCAAAAAAAATCATCTGGTGGCCAACCCTCTAGCAGTGAGCCTTTTGAAATTAACTAGCTTGTCAGTTCCGACAGATATATAGTCTGTTACCAAGCCCTTACTTGACATCTTCTGCCAGCACCTGTTTGCCTTTAGCATAGCCAATGAGAACCTATCAGGGCAAGACATTTGTGTGGGACCATTGAACATCTTCATCAATTAGGATTATCTATAAGCCATAGTGTTTTTCACGCAATGTGGAGATGATGATAAAATGAAATGGGTGGGCTGCCAATGCCTAATCAGACAGAGGGGAAAAGGCAAATAGATTTAAATTTTAAAATAATGGAAAACAGGGGGAGGGGGGAACAATGGTCTTCTTTGAAAAAGGCAAACCGATATTTCTGATCATAAATAATGAAAGGTCATGCAATCAGTGGAAGAGAGAAATTCTGGACAATTATCTGTAACAAATGATCACCTACAAGTGGGAAGGAAATTGGAAAGTTGTCTCTATAAACTGTGTAACCTTCACATGATGTATTTATTTTAACTGCAATAGAGAATCAATTTCTTCTTTATCAGTCTTCTATCAATTTGATGACTAATATCATGCCAGAAATGTTCATCACATGCTAAATAACCTCTTAATTGATTATCATTGCACTCATTTTTCATTTTTTTAATATTCTGAATGTTAAATTGAATATAAAGGAGGCATGGACCCCATCTGGTACAATGACAATGTACGTACACTTTGAGGTTGTTACTTTCAAAGCAAGTGTTCTTTTCCCTTCATTAACCCCATCTTCAAAATTATCCTCACCTCATTTGATGAAATTCCTTCCATGTTTTTCTTCTCATCAATGCCTATTTCTAAATAAATGGGATTAATAATAACGATGATGATGATAGCATTTACAAGGTGTTTTAAGGTTTGTAAAGTGCTTTATAAATATTATCTCATTTGATCCTCACAATAACCTGGGGAGGTAAGTATTATTATTATCTCTGTTGAACAGATGAGGAAACTGAGGCAGATAGCAGTTAAGTGACTTGCTTAGGGCCACACATCTAGTAAATGTCTTAGGCTGGATTTGAGCTCAGGTCTTTCTCATTACAGGTCTCATGCTCTATGTACTGTGTCACCTAGCTGCCATACTCTATTAAAAATTATACACACACACATATTTAGTGTATATTAGTATATATGTATATAGTATGTAATATCTATATCTATATCTATATACCCCACCTTTAAAAAGTTCACAAAATATGTCATTTCAATTGATCTTACTAACCACCCTGTGAGGTAGGTATTATTGCTTTATTATCCTCACTTTACAGATGAGAAACCAAAGCTTAGAGAGGCTGAGTGACTTGTCTATGATTACCCAGTAAAGTATCAGGGGCAGGATTTGAACTCAGTTTTTTCTCACTCTGGATCTAGTACTTTCTTTGTACCACTTAGCTTTTCCTGGTGCTAAGGTGGTATGATATAAAACCACCTTGCATTTGTATAGTGTTTTATAATTTATAAAGAGTTTTTAGCTGCATTATTGTATTTGACTTAACCTTCCTGTTCCTGTTGAGGGTACCACTATCATCTCAGTCACCTTGGCTCACAACCTTGGTTTCTCCTTCAATGCTTCCCTCACACTCACTGCACATAGCCATTTTGTTGGCAGATCTTGCCACTTCTACTTTTAAATGTCTCTTCTATCACTCCCCCTCCAACTTTTTTTTATTCAATAACCCCCTACCCTGGTCCAATCCCTCATTAATTCTTACCTGGATTACTTCAGTGGACTTCTAAATTGTCTTCCTGCCTCATCTCTCCATAATATAATCTCTCTGCACTGTTAGTGTGATTTTCCTAAAATGTGAAACTGATTTTCCTAAAATGTAGGTCCAACTATACCTCCAGGATCAAATATGAAATCCTTTGTGTGACTTTTAAAACCTTTCATAACCTGCCTCCTTCCTATTCTTCCAGTTTTCTTATATATTACTCCTCTCTATACACACTATGATCTAGTTACACTGGCCTATTTATTGTTCTTTACACACTCCATCTCTTGACACACACCAACCTTTGCCCTGTTTGTCTCTCATGACTGGAATACTCTAGCCCCTCATCTCTGCCCCTTAGCTTCTCTGATTTCCATCCAGACAACTCAAATCGTGCCCTCTGTAGGAAGACTAACTTCTGCTTCTCTTTCCCCTTCTCCACCTTCCACCCAAGTACCTCCCTTCTGAGATTACCTTCTCTCTACTCTATCTTGCATCTACAAAATTATTAACACATTTTAAATAATATCATGGCAGAAATGTTCATCACGTGCTAACTAATTACTTTGAGTTGATCATTATTGTAATCCTTTTAAAAAAAAAATACAAACATTCTCCCATTAGAATTTGAATTCCTTGAGTGCAAGTGTTTTTGTTTTTCTTACATCCCCGCCTATCATAGTGCCTGGCACAGAATAAACACTTAAATGCCTGTTGACTGATCCTTGCAACAACCTAGTGGGAAAGACAGCACCTCTAATTTCTTTCTTAGTATTTCAAAGGACTCATGGTTCATCAAGGAGTGTACTCTTTCCATAAATGCAAGCCTCACTGTGTCAGATCAGTGAGTCAAACTCAGAAAAAAAGACCATTAAGTACATAAATATCCCTGTAGGGGTAGCATATTCACTTACAAAACCACATAGTAACACTATATGTTATTCTATTGTATTTTTAATTTGTTAAATATTTTCCAATTATACTTTAATCTGGTTTGGCTGGTCAGGAGTGTTACTGGTTAGTAATGTCCACTTCTATTTGCCAACTCTGCTTTAGATGCTTTTATGATTTTCTGTAGTGTAATCCATCATCTTAGGGGATGTCTTTCTAAATTTAGCTAGACTGGTCCTCAAATGAAAGTATCTTGCCAGGCCTATTGTGAGGTGTTCACCTGGCTAGGGAACCTTGTTACCTCCCCCATAACTGCAGGATGTTCTTTTGATAACAAAGGAAGAGGTCATGGAGCTCTATATTGATTATAGGTATTAATTTAATCAGTTTATGAATACTTACAAAAGAGGGGCCAATCTTTGGTCTGGGTGGCAGCCAGACAATTCAGTGGATCCCCACTAAGAACCCCTAAATCTCTGTGGTAATTATAGAAAACAGACAAAAGCAGGAGGAGTTAGAGTTCATCATTACTGATTGGTGGATTTTTGGTTTTCTGCTTAGTAAAGAGCTTGGGAGTTAAGCCAATGTTATACCCAAACATAAGTTGATGTATGGATCATATACTGGTCACATATGGATCACAATATTCTTGTTTTGGCTTTCATAGGTCATAGTATCTTAAGTTATGACTCAAGGTCTAAGTTATGATTTAGTATCTAAGTTATGATTTCTAACAGGTCAACATGTCCAAGCTTCTACCTTTCACAGGGTTTAAGTTTTCACCTATTCCTGTATTTTATGGCTTTTTCCCCATTCAGGACCTCACACCTATATTCAAAGCCATTCTAATTTAGTATGGTTTGTTTTGTTTTGTTTTGCCCAGGGTCATCTCAACACTACACTGAGGCATTAAGTAGGAATTTAGTGGATTGATTTATCCCAAATTTTCATCTAAGGAAACTGATTCAGCTTAAGGGACAGATAATCTCAGGCAAGTCTGGATGTGGACTGATCTTCTGATTTCTAGCCCATTCTAGTTCAATGTTTTCTCCTGCATATTATGTACTGTCATCTATGGTAGTGGGCATCATATTGGCAAGAAGATATAGCTTAATCTTTAGGTTTGAAGTCAGAGAAAAAACCAAGTGATCAATGAATGTGCATTGTTGATTTATAAGGAGAGATTAAGATAAATGCAGTTTGGCTAAGTAAGGATAAAGGGTGAATGATCAGGGAGGCAGTTTGGCATCAGGTGGGTAGAGTGTTGTATTTGGAATGAGGAAAACCTGAGTTAGCTGTGTGACTGACAAGTCACCTAACCTTTCTCAGCCTCAATTTCCTCATATAAATGGGGATAATAATAGTAAGTAGCTTATATGAGATGAGATAACATATAAAATGCTTTGTGAACCTTAAAGTGCTACATAAGTATTGGTTATTAATAACAAGCCAAAAGAATTTATAGCTATAACATGGAAAAGTAGAATTTTGATATTTTTGTATTGAAAAGTACTCTTAGTGGTGGTACTGGAGATGTTGAGAAGAGCTATCCTAGGGCATTAGAAACTGAGGTGAAGCTCATGGGGAAGACTAGCCATTGTTCAGGAAGGCAGGAAAAAGGAAGGGAGTATCTCCTTTCCAGGAAGCTTAGTTGTCAGTTATGCTTTTTTGTCCCATTCCAGGAGGCTGTAGGTGGGGAGTGGAACGGCAAGGGAGGAGGGCAAAGCATGAAGAAGTTATTCCTTTAAAGCAAAATAGGAGTTTGCTTAATGAGCATATTTCAAATGCTAGTCACTGTCAGGGGTAAGGACAGATAGAAAAAGATGAAAAGAAGGGAGGCAGCCTGGCATTCTGGAAGGATGGTCAGTCTTGGAATCTAAGAAGACCTAGGATAACATTCTACCTCTGTCAGATATTTTCTGTTTAACCATGGGACATTCACACAACCTCTTAGAGTTCTAGGCAATTGTCTAAGAGGACTAGATCCAGAGAAGGTGCTTATTTGCATTGGTAAAGGAAGTTCCTCACCTTGCTCTCCTTATCCAAATGAAATCACAGATCTGATTAAAAAAAAAAAGAGAGAAAAAGAATAGTCTTTAAAGGAGCAGAATCACAAAGTGTGGTCCCCGGGGGTCTTCTTCCTTTATGTTCCTGCAGTGAAGACTTACTTTCCCTATTGCAACGCATCTTTCAACTTGTGCTGAAGGCTCAGTTTCCTTGTCTTTAAATGAAGAGGTTGAGCTGTTTGGCCTATAAAGTATTTTCCAGCTCTTAAATCTGAGACCCTACGATGTATGGCTAACGACATGCCTGTGTAGAACACTAAATAGCCATTTACTAGCTGTGTCACCCTGGCCAAGTCATTTCTGTTTGCCTCAATTTCCTCAACTGTAAAATAGCATCTACCTTGCAGGGTTGGTACAAGGCTCAAATGATAGGATGTTTATAAAGTGCTGAGCATAGCTCTTGGCACATAGCAGGTGCTGTATAAATGCTTTTTTCTTCCCCTTCTCCATACCCTCCACCCCTACAGAGTAATTCCTATATCATTTCCCAGTTTGTATTCAGGGATACCTAAAACAGAGCCTGCCAAGGCTGGTGCCATCTACTTTTTTCCTACACCTCCAGGGAAAAATATCTCCCTAGGGGAAATCTGTTAAACAAGAGCAAATTGGCAAGGAGCTTCTGAGCTTCTAAATTTGAAACCCAAACTGTGACTAGGCCTAGGAACATGGACATACTAGACCAGGGCAAGAATATTGTTGGAGGCTGGGGGAGAGAAGGTGGGAAGAAACAACTTATCTTCAAATCTCTCCCACCTTTAGGAAAAGTCAGCCTGAGGCCAAGACAGGACTAAATGTCAGAGATGGCACCCTGAAGTCAGATTGTGGTTGAACAGGACCAGAGACAGGTAGCTGAGTGTCTCTTGTATTTTAACTTGTTCATTTTCTTGCAGCAGGTCTAGCCTGGAGTTGCAGAAGAGTCTTGGAGGTGGTGGCTGGATCAGACCTGGGCAGCGAGGAACATGGGGAGCAAAACAGTCTACCTTTTAGCTATGATCTTTATTTCTGTCCTAATGTCACCTTCCTCATCCCTGCTCCCCATCCTTGCTCTTCTGCTTGTCCCTTTATCTTCCTTTCTTAGCCTTCTTTTCCTTGAAACTACCTTCCATTTTTCATAATTACTTACTTTGTCTCTGTAAATGTGAAAACAAAACACAGACTCTTTCCTTCCATCCCCAAACACCCCACACAATAAAAAGACTTTGTAGGTTTTATGACTTATACCTCTTTTCTGAGTTCTAGTGAAACATTTTTGCCTCTTGTAAAGGAAGCCAGAAGTCATACTTTTTAGTTATATACCCCAGGGAGTAGTCAGTCAATAAGCATTTAAGTGCCTTTTATGTGCTAGGCACTGTGTTAAGTGACCCTGGGCAAATCACTTAACTTTTGTCTGCCTCAGTTTTCACAACTGTAAAATTGTATAATAATAGCACTTACATCCCAGGATTTTTGTGAGGATCAAATGAGATAATATTTGTAAAAATGCTTGGCACAGGCCAGGCACTTACTTAGAACTTAACAAATGCTAATTTCCCCCCAGTGTGAGGAGTATATTGAATTCCTTATGGGTATACAAATAAAAACAAAGACAGTCCCTGCCCTCAAGGAGCTTACCATCTAATGGGGAAGACAACTTACAAAAGGAAGCTGAAAAGGGAGTTGGGTGGGGGGATGTCAAGGCACCCAAGGTCATAACGGAGAGTTCTGAAGAAGTCCAAAAGTAGTGGATTGTAGCTGGTGGAAATGGGAGAAGAACTATGCTGAGTGCTCTCTTTGAACTGAGACCCTGGAACCCACGGCCTGCCCTCCCAGCAAAGAGTCTAATCAGAGGGTATTGAGATTGGAGTACCAAGCAGATTCAAAGTCATCTTGACTATGGCATTATTATCAGCTTCTGAGTTTACATGATGCTTTAAGATTTTCAAAACATTATCTTATTTGGCTCTCACCACAGTTCTGCAAGGTGGGTTCCATGGGTATTAATGCTCCCATTTTACAGATGAAAACATTGAAACTTAGAGTGATTAAGTGGAACTTGCCCATAGTCATACAGCTAATAAATGTCAAAAATAGGACTTAAATCTAGCTCACTAGGTCAATTTTAGGCATATGAAGTTTAAGCTATCTATAGGATATTGGTGAGACTGAAGGTCAGAAGAAAGGTTAGAGCTAGAAAAATCAGAGAATTATCTGCAGAGAGGGGATAATTGAATCTATGGGAGTTGATAAGAGCAGAAAAGTAGTACAGAGGGAGAAGAGAATACTCATCCTAGAACACCTATAGTTAGTTGGTGTGACTTGGATGAAGATCCCGCAAAGGAGACTGAGGAAGGCTAAGACATGTAAGAGAACAAAAAGAAAACCTAGAGATATGAAAATATCAAGAAGAGGATCATTGACTGTATCAAAGGCTGCAGAGAGGTCAAGAAGGATGAAGGCTGACAAAAGGTCATTAGATATCATGAAGAGATTAGCGTTAACTATTAAAAAACAATTCCAGTTTGAATGATGATGTTGGAAGCCATACTACAGAGTTAAGAGAATGGGAGGAAGGGTGCCTCCTTCTGAAGGAGTTTAGCCACAAAAGGGAGGAGAGAAATAAGATAGCTAATGGGGATGGAAGGCTCAAGTGATGTTTTCTAAGAATAGAAGAAACCAGGGGAATTTTTGAAGGCTGGAGGGAAACAACCAGTAGATACAAAGTAAAGATTAGTGGGAGAATGGGTATAATAGTGGGGACAATCTGCTGGAGAAGATTAGAATAAGATCACTTGTATATGTAGATGAGTTTGCCTTGGTATAGAAAAATATTTGCCTCTTGTGAAATGGGTGGAGGGAAGAGATTGGAGTGGAAAACATCTGAATGATAAGAAATGAAGAGGAAAGAAGAAAGCTCTTAGAACCATTTTTTCAGTAAAATATGAGATAAAGTTCTTTTTTTCTCTTTATTTTTTCCCTATTACATTTTAAAAATTTAGAATAATAATCTATTCTTCTCAATTACATGTAAAAACAATTTTTAGTATTTGTTTTAAAAATTTTAAGTTCCAAATGCTTTTCCTTCCCTCCCCTTCCCTGAGACAGTAAGGTTATTCATGTGCAATCATATTTCTATATTAGCTGTGAAAGAAAACAAAGGCCTCCTAAAAAAAACCACAAAAAACTAACCACAAGAAAAATACAATGAAAAATAGTATGCTTCAATCTGTATTCAGATTCTATCAGTACTTTCTTTTCTGATGGATAACATTTTTCATCATGAGACCTTTGGAATTGTCTTGGATCGTTGTATTGCTAAGAAGAGCTAAGTCATTCAAAGGTGATCATCATACAATATTGCTGTTACTGTGTATAATATTCTCGGTTCTGCTCACTTTACTTTGCATTAGTTCATGTAAGTTTTCCTAGATTTTTCTGAAAGCATTCTGCTCGTCATTTCATATAATACAACTGTATTCCATTATAATCATGCATCATGATGTCTTGTTTATTGTATAATCATGTATCACATGACTTGTTCCCAAAATGATGGGTAATTTCCTTTATTTCCAATTCTTTGTCACCACAAAAAGTACTCCTACAAATATTTTTGTACAAATACTTCCTTCCCCAATCCCTACCTCCTTTTAAAAAAATCTTTGAGCTAAAGACCTAATTGTGGTATGGCTGGATCAAAGGGTATATATATATATACTGTTTGTTAGCCCTTTAAGCATAGTTCCAAATTGCTCTCCAGAATAGTTGGATCAATTCACAACTCCACCAACAGTGCATTAGTGTCCCAATTTTCCCACCTCCCCTCTAATAAGACAAATTTTTAAAGCGAAGGTGGGAGGAAGGGGAACCATGAATATTTGAGGAAGGATGAAAACATTTGGAAAAACCACTGTGGTGAATAGAAAAGTAAATCTATTGGGGAGGTTTAAAAGGATTACCTTGATTCAGTGAGGTCCTAGTTAACCTGTAGCATACTCCACATGATTTCATGATTTTCTCCAGTTATATTCAGCAACACATGCTAGGGGTGACCAAGAAAGGTCTTGAGAGAAGAGAGGAAGTTTCAGGAAGGGTCTCAGATTTAAAATAATCCAGGTCTTCTCCATGCCCTAATCATTGGGTGGTTTGAAATGCTACTTTCTTTCACATAGAGCACTGAGTGTCGTTGGGGAAGTAAGGCAAGGAGGTTGGGCTTACCTAATAGGATGCCTATTTTTTTTTTTTTTTAATGTTTAACAATCACTGCCATACAATTGAGATTTTATCCCCCCCTCACCTACCCCCCACTACCCCCCTCCCTCCCCACGACTGCATACAATTCTGTATAGGTTCTACACATACTTTCCTGTTGAGTATATTTTCACTATAGTCATGCTATGTAGTCAGACTAAAATAAATGAAAGAAATCATATAACAAATCAAAACATGATACACAAACACATACACATACACAAACATGATCTGCTACATTTTGTGAGTGACTTCCATATTTCTTTTTCTGAGTGTGGAAGGCATTTTGCCTTGAGAACCACCTTTGGGATTTTTTTTTTTTTATAAGTTTTTGCGTTATTACAAAATTCCAAGTCTACCAGAAAAAACTCTCAGACACTGTGGTCGTTGCTGTGCACAAAGTTCTCCTGGTTCTGCTCCTTTCACTCAGCATCAGGTCATATAAGTCCTTCCAGGCCTCTCTGAAGTCTTCTTGTTCATCATTTCTTATGGCACAATAGTACTCCATTACATTCATATACCATAATTTATTCAGCCATTCCCCAATTGATGGACATCCCCTTGACTTCCAGTTTTTGGCAACTACATAGAGTGCTGCTATAAATATTTTTGTACATGTGGGACCCTTTCCCATTTTTATGATCTCTTGGGGATATAGTCCTAGTAGCGATATTGCTGGGTCAAAGGGTATGCACATTTTTGTAGCCCTTTGGGCATAGTTCCAAATTGCTCTCCAGAATGGTTGGATGCGCTCGTAGCTCCACCAACAACGAATTAGTGTTCCAACTCTCCCACACCCTCTCCAGCATTTATCATTTTCTTGTTCTGTCATGTTTGCCAATCTTATAGGTGTGATGTGGTACCTCAGAGTTGTTTTGATTTGCATCTCTCTAATCAATAGTGATTTAGAGCATTTTTTCATATAATTATAGATATCTTTAATTTCTTCCTCTGAAAATTGCCTGTTCATATCCTTTGACCATTTATCAATTGGGGAATGACTTGTATGATTATACATTTGGGTCAGTTCTCTATATATTCTAGAAATGAGGCCTTTATCCCTGAGCTTAGCTGTAAAAATTTTTTCCCAGTTTACTACATCCCTCCGGATTTTGGTTGCATTGGGTTTGGTTGTGCAAAAACTTCTCAGTTTAATGTAATCAAAGTTATCCATTTTGCATTTCATAATGCTTTCTATCTCTCCTTTAGTAAAGAATTCTTCCCTTCTCCATAGATCTGATAAATACACTATTCCTTGCTTCTCCAGTTTATTCATGGTATCAATCTTTATACCTAAATCATGTACCCATTTGGACTTTATTCTTGTGTACGGTGTCAGGTATGGGTCTATGCCTAATTTCCGCCACACTGTTATCCAGTTTTCCCAGCAATTTTTGTCAAACAATGAGTTCTTATCCCAGAAGCTGGGGTCCTTGGGTTTATCAAACAGAAGGTTGCTATATTCCTTGCCTACTGCATCTTGAGTGCCAAGTCTATTCCACTTGTCTACCTCTCTGTTTCTTAGCCAATACCAAGTGGTTTTGATAATTGCTGCTTTATAGTAGAGTTTGAGGTCTGGTAGCGCTAGGCCACCTTCCCAAGCATTTCTTTTCATTAGTCCCTTTGATATTCTGGACGTTTTGTTTTTCCAAATGAATTTTGATATTATTTTATCCAGCTCTAGAAAATAATTGTCTGATAGTTTAATTGGTATGGCACTAAATAAGTATATTAATTTAGGTAGAATTGTCATTTTTATTATATTAGCATGGCCTACCCATGAGCAACTAATGTTTTTCCACTTACTTAAATCTGACTTTATTTGTGCAAAAAGTGTCTTGTAATTGTGTTCATATAATCCCTGGGTTTGTTTTGGCAGGTAAACTCCTAAGTATTTTATACTGTCTACCCTAGCTTTAAATGGGATTTCTCTTTCTATCTCTTGCTGTTGGACTTTGTTGCTAATATATAGGAACGCAGAAGATTTGTGTGGGTTTATTTTGTAACCTGCAACTTTGCCAAAGTTGTTTATTATTTCAAGTAATTTTTTACTTGAATCTCTGGGATTCTCTAGGTAAATCATCATATCATCTGCAAAGAGTGATAACTTAGTTTCTTCTTTGGCTATTCTTATTCCTTGAATATCTTTATCTTGTCTAATTGCTACAGCTAACATTTCTAGTACCATATTGAATAATAGTGGTGATAATGGACATCCTTGTTTCACCCCTGATCTTATTGGGAATGCATCTAGCTTATCCCCATTGCATATAATGCTTGCTGAAGGTTTTAGATAGATACTGCTTATTATTTTAAGGAAAGTTCCCTTTATTCCTATGTTCTCCAGTGTTTTTAGTAGGAATGGGTGTTGTATTTTGTCAAAAGCTTTTTCTGCATCTATTGAGATAATCATGTGGTTTTTGTTAGCTTTGTTATTGATGTGATCGATAATGCTAATAGTTTTCCTAATATTGAACCAGCCCTGTAGTCCTGGTATGAATCCTACCTGATCATAATGTATTAATCTCGTGATAAGATGCTGTATTCGTTTTGCTAAAATCTTATTTAAAATTTTTGCATCTATATTCATTAGGGAAATTGGTCTATAGTTTTCTTTCTCTGTTTTGTCTCTTCCTGGTTTGGGTATCAAAACCATATTTGTATCATAGAAAGAATTTGGGAGGACTCCTTCTTCCCCAATTTTCAAAAATAGTCTATATAGTATTGGAATTAACTGTTCTTTAAATGTTTGATAGAATTCACTTGTGAATCCATCTGGCCCTGGAGATTTTTTCCTAGGGAGTTCATTGATGGCTTGTTCAATTTCTTTTTCTGAGATGGGGCTGTTTAAGTATTCAACTTCCTCTTCTGTTAATCTGGGCAATTTGTATTTTTAAAAATATTCATCCATCTCATTTAGATTATCGAATTTGTGGGCATAAAGTTTGGGCAAAGTAGTTTCTAATTATTGTTTTAATTTCCTCCTCATTGGAGGTGAGTTCACCCCTTTCATTTTTAATATTAGTAATTTGATTTTCTTCTTTCTTTTTTTTAATCAGATTGACCAAAGGTTTATCAATTTTATTAGTTTTTTCATAAAACCAACTATTGGTTTTATTTATTAATTCAATAGTTTTCTTAATTTCAATTTTATTAATCTCTCCTTTGGTTTTCAGTATTTCTAATTTGGTATTTACTTGGGGATTTTCAATTTGTTCTTTTTCTAGCTTTTTCAACTGCAAGCCTAAGTCATTGATCTCCTCTTTCTCTATTTTATTTATGTAAGCATTCAAAGATATAAAACTTCCCCTAATAACTGCTTTTGCAGTATCCCATAAGATTTGGTATGTTGTCTCACTATTTTCATTCTCTTGAATGAAATTGTTGATTGTTTCTATGATTTCTTCTTTAACCCAACCCTTCTTTAGAATTAGATTATTTAGTTTCCAACTGATTTTTGGTTTCTCTTTCTATGGTCTTTTATTACATGTAATTTTTAATGCATTATGATCTGAAAAGGATGCATTGATTATCTCTACCTTTCTGCACTGGACTGTGAGATTTTTATGTCCTAGTACATGGTCAATTTTTGTAAATGTTCCATGTACCGCTGAGAAAAAGGTATATTCCTTTCTATTCCCATTTAATTTTCTCCAAAGATCTATCATATCTACCTTATCCAGAGTTTTATTTACCTCCTTAACCTCTTTCTTGTTTATTTTGAGGTTAGATTTATCGAGTTCAGAGAGGGGGAGGTTGAGGTCCCCCACTAGTATAGTTTTGCTATCAATTTCTTCCTTCAACTCCCCCAACCTCTCCTCTAAGAATTTGGATGCTATACCACTTGGAGCATACATGTTTAGTAATAATATTGCTTCATTGTCTATGGTGCCTTTTAGCAGGATATAGTTTCCATCCTTATCCCTTTTGATTAGATCTATTTCTGCTTTTGCTTTGTCTGAGATTAGGATTGCTACTCCTGCCTTTCTTACATGAGCTGAAGCACAATATATTCTGCTCCATCCTTTGACCTTTATCCTATGTGTATCCCCCCATTTCAAATGTGTTTCTTGTAAGCAGCATATTGTTGGATTATGGCTTTTAATCCATTCTGCTATCCATCTCCGTTTTATGGGAGAGTTCATTCCATTCACATTCACAGTTATGATTACAATCTGTGTATTTCCCTCCATCCTCTTTCCTACCATTTGTGCTTTTAGCTCTCCCGTCTCCCTTCCCCTCCTCAATAGTATTCACTTTTCTCCCCCTCCTCCTGCAGCCTTCCCCTCCTTCTTTTAGCCCCCCTCCCTTTTACTCCCCTTTACTCTTATTGCTTCTTCCCTGCCTTTTAGCCACCCTCCCCTTTCTTCCCCCTTCCCCTCCTATAGAGCTAGTTAGGATTATCTACTTAAGATTATTGTTCCCTCCTTTAGACAAATCAGATGAGAGCACCTCTCAAACAATGCTCATCTCCCTCCCCTCCTTCCCTCTACTATAGTTTTGTACTTCTTCCTGTGATGTAATTTGCCATTTTCTGCTTCCTCCTTTTCACATCTCCTATTACAATCCCTTCTCATACTTAAATCATATTTTTGACATGACATCATTTACTTTATACCCATTCCCTCTACATATATCCCTTTTATCATAATAGCTGCACAGTTCTCAAGATTAACAGGTATCATCTTCCCTTATAGGGAGGTAAACAGTTTGCCCTAATTGAGTAACAAGTTTTTGTTTTTGTTTTTTCCCCCCTGTTTACCTTTTTATGATTCTCTGGAGACCTGCATTTGAAGATCAAATTGTCTATTGAGTTCTGGTGTTTTGGTCAGGAAGCTCTGGAAATCCCTTATTTCGTTGAATGACTTTCTCCTTGCCTGAAATGTTATGCTGAACTTTGCTGGGTAGTTGATCCTTGGTTGAAGTCCCAACTCCTTTGCCTTACGGAATATTGGGTTCCAATTCTTTCGATCTTTTAATGTAGAAGCTGCAAGGTCCTGTGTGATCCTGACTGTATGTCCTTGATATTTGAATTGTTTCTTTCTGGCTGCTTGTAGTATTTTCTCCTTCACTTGATAGCTCTGGAATTTGGCAACGATATTTCTTGGGGTTTTGAGTTTGGGATCCCTTTCGGGAGGGGAACGGTGGATTCTTTCGATGACTATTTTGCCCTCTGAGTCTAGTATTTCTGGGCAGTTTTCCTTGATGATTTCCTGGAAGATATTGTCCAGACTCTTTTCTTCATCATGGGTTTCTGGCAGGCCAATAATTCTTAAATTTTCTCTCCTGGATCTATTTTCCAGGTCAGTTGTTTTTCCAATTAAATATTTTACATTTTCTTCTATCTTTTCATTCTTTAGATTTTGTTTGACTGATTCTTGTTGCCTCATCGAGTCATTAGTTTTTACTTGCCTAATTCTAATCTTCATCGTATTGTTTTCTTCAGTTAACTTTTGCATCTCCTTTTCCATCTGACCAATTTTTCCCTTTAAGGAGCTATTTTCTCCATTTAATTTTTGTACTTCTTTTTCCATTCGACCAATTTTCCCAGTTAGGTTTTGTGTTTCCTTTTCCATCTGATCAATTTTCCCAATTAGGTTTTGGGTTTCCTTTTCCGTTTGATTAACTCTTCCTTTTAGGGAATTATTTTCTCCAGTTAATTTTTGAACTTCCTTTTCCATTTGTTCAATTTTCCTTTTCAAAGTGATGTTCTCATCAGTGAATTCTTTTTTCATAATTTTAAAATCATTGGCCAGTTTTTTTTCTATTTCCTTCTTCAGCTGTTTCAGGTAATCTAGTTGTGTTTGCGAGAAATTCATAGTCCCTTCTGAAGTTTCAGATGGAAGGACAGTCTCAGCTCTGACCTCTTTGGTGTTTGTGTTTTGGTCCTTATCCCCATAGAAAGATTCTATGGTTTTTTCACTTTTCGTCTGCCTTTTCCGATTCATGGTGTTGGCTGAGTGTTGTAGCTTCTGCTTCTTTCAGTCAGAAGGTACAGAACTTTGTGTTGAGCTGATGTGTGTAGAAGCTAAAAGCAGGTTTTTGTTTTTTGTTTCCCAGATCAACCCTGGAGTTAGCTTGTTAGGTGTGTGGGAGGGGTGGTCTGGTCACAGGAGATCTCCTCAGCTGACCTGAGGCAAAGGCAAGGTCAGAGGGTGGTGATCCCAGCTTCCCTATTCTCTTCCCTTTTCCCCTGGAGGGCTGGGGCACGCCTAGATGCTAATGCGTGTTCCCACCCCTCCTGGGGCTCCTCTCCCAGCACTGAGGCTTGCCTGGGTCTCAGTGCGAATTTTCTCTGCCCTGGGTCGTCTGTCCTTCCAGATTGCCTCCACCACAGTAGGAAGAATCCCCCTTTGCCATTTTTCTAGCCTCTGATGTTATGAGACTATTTGCCCCCTTCTTCTGTTCCCACTGATCCAGGATTTATCTGGGGAAATATTTTATGGTTCTTTCACGGTCATCAGGGCGGAGGAGAGAGCATTTACTGATCACTCCACCATCCTGGCTCCCGGAAGTTCAAGTAGGTGACTTACCGAAGTTTAGTCTTCAGGCTGAAGGTTTCAAGGGCTGCTGTGCTGATATCTGGCGCTCAGCGGCTCTCACCGGCTCGGTTTGGCTTGTCTCCTGCTCCGCTGGTTTCGCCTGCCACTCTTGGGCTTCTCATGTCCCTTCCGCCCTGCTGCGCTGACCGCGCTGCGCTGTGCGCTCTAGGATGCCTATTTTTAGGGAAAACTGGTGCAGTCAAACTTCTGTCTGGCACTGAAGAAGAACCTGGATCTGAAGTACTAGCTAGAACGTGGGGACACCCTAGTTATAATGAAATCAGATCTACAACTAAGAATTCTGGCATGTGGGGCAAATTCAGTTGAATGGAATGAATAGGGGGAGGAGACAGAAACCCCAATGATGCTTCTGGGGAGATCTCCTCTGCCAGTGCTGATCCTGGTCATAGGGGGTAGTTCAAGTATGCAGATCTACCAGCACAACTAGGATAGTCTGCCTCAATTGGGTTCATTTGTATTGGCCCAGTGGTAAGGGAAGATAGACCTGTACAGAGTGACAAAGGGACTCTTAAGATGTGGGGGAAGGGGAGAGCAGATGTGGGCATGGTAGGTGACAAGAATTCCAAAGGACTATGAAACACGTAGGGATATTGAGAATATATGCACTCCCACATATTGGCACACTTGGACAAAGTACCAATTGCCTCATGCTACGTAAGTCTTTGGTAGTATAGCAGTAAACTATAGGGTGGTGATGAAACATTTTCTGCTAATTGCTAGAGGCTCTTCTCAAGAAAGTCTTCTGTATTCCTATCCTGACAGTACTCTAGGATCTGATCAATAGATT